>NC_045446.1:32793209-33055671 GCF_002776525.5 Piliocolobus tephrosceles
TCTCCTGCCTCAGCCTCCCGAGTAGCTGGGACTACAGGCGCCCGCCATCTCGCCCGGCTAGTTTTTTGTATTTTTTTTAGTAGAGACGGGGTTTTACAGTGTTAGCCAGGATGGTCTCGATCTCCTGACCTCGTGATCCGCCCATCTCGGCCTCCCAAAGTGCTGGGATTACAGGCTTGAGCCACCGCGCCCGGCAATTTCTTTCTTATGAGTGTAAATTTTCTATTTTTTTTGAGACAACAGTCTCGCTCTTTTGCCCAGGCTGGAGTGCAGTGGCATGACTACAGCTCACTGAAGTCTTGGCCTCCCAGTCTCAGGTGAATCTTCCACCTTAGTCCCCTGAGTAACTGGGACTACAGGCATGTGCCACCACACCTGGCTATTAGTATTTTTTGTCTGTTTGTTTTTGTTTTTGTAGAGACAGGGTCTCACTATGTTGCCCAGTCTGGTCTTGAAATCCTGGGCTCAAGTGATCCTCCTGCCTTGACCTCCCAAAGTGCTGGGATTAGAGGCATGACTCATGCCTGAAATCTTTAACCTTATATTTAGACTTCTGAATATACTGTGGTTCTTTGCTTTTCAATCTAAAAGTCTTGTAGTTTTGAAATAAAATATTCCCTTCCAAGGAGCCCCCTTGTGAGTACCAACCCACAGACCGCGGCCGGGCATCTCGTAACCATATGAGTACTTGCCTCATCGCAGGCCTTAACGAAGCAGCCCATAAGGCTGTAAATTTTGAAAAGCTCAAAGAAATCTCTCAAAGAGTCAATGAAAACCCCACTGAATTTCTTTCTCACCTTACAGTGGCCCTCCAAAAATACACCAGTGTTGACCCTACCTCCCCGGAAAAAACTGTTGTTCTTAATACCCATTTCATCTCTCAGTCTGCTCCTGACATACGGTGCAAACTTAAAAAGGCTGAAGACAGCCCTCAAATCCCACAACAAGACCTTCTCAACTGGCTTTCAAAGTCTTTAATAATAGGGATGAACAAGAAAAAATAAATAAAGCCCAACGAGATCATGCCAAATGCCAGCTACTAGTCACGGCTATTCCCAATCTGGCAACAGCACCCAAGGGCATAAAATACCCGATAGCAGTATCCCTTCTGGGGCCTGTTTTAAATGCAGCAAAGAAGGCCACTGGGCACGGGCACGTCCCAACTCAACACCACCAAAAATTCCTTGCCCAGCCTGCCAAGAAACCACTGGAAGTCTGATTGTCCTCTTAACAACCAGGCTAACAAACCAACTCCTCAAAACCCTGGCAAGGCAAGGAGTGAAAAATCGCTCACCCTACCATGGCTCCTTGGCCTGGTCCCATCTGCCATTACTGCATCGGAGCCCAGGGTAACTCTGCTAATAGCAGGTAAGCCGGTCTCTTTTTTAATCGATAGCGGGGTCACCTACTCAGCTTTATCTAAATTTTTAGTACCCACTTACCCTTCCCAGGTCTTGTCTCACATCCACACGCTACTGAATCCCTTACTTGTTCCCTATCTAATACTATTTTTCTTCACACTCCTTCCTCATCATGCTTCATTGCCCCAACCCCATCCTAGGCTGAAACATTTTAGCCAAATTCAAAGCTTCTATCACCTTTTCCTGCCCCCCTCAACCAGAGTCCCTCCTGCTCCTCTCTGCTAGTCCGGCCCCTGACCCCCCTCCCCAGCACCCACTACCCACCTCTCTCGTTAACCCAGTAGTGTGAAACACCACCAGCCCTTCCATAGCTGCTCACCAGGACCCCATCAAAATCCAGTTAAAAGACCCCTCTAAATTTCCCAACATTGCCCAGTACCCCTATTTCCCTAACACCGAAAAGGCTTACAATCCATCATAAACAAGCTCTGTTCACGCTGTCTTCTTAGACCAACACACTCTCCATATAACACCTCCAACTTCCCCGTTACAAAATCTGACCGCTCATATTGACCCGTTCAGGACCTCTGAGCCATCAATCAGGTTGTCCTCCCTATTCACCCTGTGGTCCCTAACCCCTATATACTTCTCTCCCTCATTCCCTCCAACACCACCCACTATACAGCAATCAACCTAAAGGATGCTTTCTTTACCATTCCCTTACACCCTAATTCCCAAGACCTCTTCACCTTCACCTGGACTGACCCTGACACTCTTCAGTCAAGGCAACTCACATGGACTGTCCTCTCCCAAGGATTCAGGGGCAGCCCTCACTTCTTTGGACAACCTCTAGCCGAAGACCTCACCTCCTTAGACCTCTCCCCCAGCTGCCTCCTCCAATATGTCGACGATCTCCTTCTCTCCAACCCCTCCCTAGAGCACTCCCAAATTCATGCCATCACCCTCCTAAACTTTCTTGCTAGCAAAGGATATAGGGTCTCCCCCTCCAAAGTCCAACTATCTACCCCAACAGTAACATAATTAGGAGTCCAACTCTCCCCCAGCGCCGGAGCCATGACCCCAGCACAAGCAATCTTAATAAATAGCTTGCCTCCACCTTCCTCAAAAAATGAAATTCTCTCTTTCTTAGGACTGGCAGGTTTCTTTAGAATATAGATTCCCAACTTTGCCTTCCTGGCTTGGCCCCTCTATGAAGCAGCCAAAGGCCCTCTCAATGAACCCCTAAACCCCACACACAATATACTTCCCAGTTTCTGTAGACTCCAAACCAAACCACTCTCATCACTGCACCTGCCCTGTCCTTAACCCACATCTCCCAACTCTTTGTTCTCTGTACCGCCGAAAACCAAGGAATAGCTCTCGGGGTCCTAGGGCAACAAAAGGGAAGTCCCCCTTCCTTTGCCCCTGTGGCATAACTCTCTAAACAATCAACATTGTCAAAGCATGGCCAACCTGTCTTAGAGCATTAGCAGCAGTGACCATTTTAGCTCTGTAAAGTAAAAAAACTGACATTCAGCCACAGTATAACTGTCCACAGCTCTCACAACTTATAGGATCTCCTCTTCTCCCAGGCATTAAGCTCCCTCTCTCCTTCCCAAATTCAGTCACTCCATGCCCTCTTTATCGAAAATCCCGAATTCAGCTTCACCAAAAGCGCCCCCCTCAACCCAGTATCCCTATTCCCCATATCCTCTTCCCCTTCTACTCATTCTTGCACTGACATTTTGGATCACCTGCAGCCACAATTCCCTAACATCTCCCGCGAGCCGCTCACTAACCCAGATGACCAACTCTTCATAGATGGCTCCTCTTCTGGAGCCCCCGGCTCTCCAAAAACTGGGTATGCAGTAGTTACCTTAAACCATGTAATTGAGGCTAAACCACTACCTCCAGGAACCTCCTCCCAAAATGCAGAACTTACAGCTCTCCCCATAGCCCTAACCCTTTCCAAAGGCAAACAAATCAACATTTATACAAACTCCAAATATGCCTATCACATCTTTCATTCCCATGCTGCCATGTGGCAAAAGAGAGGATTCCTGACTACCAAAGGAATCCCTATCACTAATGGCCCCCTTATTTACCAACTCCTTCAGGCTGCACCTTCCAACCAAAGCAGGGGTTATACATTGTCAAGGACATCAAACAGGATCAGATAAAATCTGAAGAGAAAACACAAAAGCCAACAAGGCGGCAAAAAAAAAAAAAAAAGTCTTTATTCTGCCCCCGGCACTCTCCTCCTCGTTGTCCCTACAATCCAACCCCAGTATCTCTCCCCCCACAAAAAAAAAAGCTTCACTACTACAACAAAAAAACATCCTTCCAAAAGAACTAGATAATCAAAAATCAAAAACTCATCCTCCCCCAAAAACAAACCAAAAAAAAAAAAAATTCTAACATCCCTTCACCAATCCTTCCATATTGGTGCACGCCCCCTATACCTACTCCTTTGCCCTTATTTCTCCTCCGCCCATCTATTTACCTTACTAAAAAACCTAACCTCAAACTGTCATGTATGCTCTGTCACTTCCACCTGAGGGGCCCTCCGTTCTCCATCTATTCCTACACACCAGTTAAGAGGAACCTCATTATCATATTTCCAGGCACTCTCTACAGATGTCTAGGCTTCCCTAAAAAAAAAAAAAAAAAAAAAAAAAAAAAAAGCAAGCTCTATTACCCACCTCCAAAACCAACTAGTCTCCCTAGCAGCAGTTATCCTTCAAAACGGCAAAGGCCTTGATTTACTTACTGCAAAAAATGGAGGTCTCTACATCTTCCTAGATGAGGAATGCTGCTTCTTTTTTAATCAGTCAGGCCTGGTTCAGGATGCAGTCGAAAAACTAAAAGACTGAGTGTACCCCCCTGCCTTCCCCCCCCAAAAAAAACAGCTCTCTGCCTGGCCCTCTTGGCCCCCTTGGTCTCTCAGCTCTTAGGCCTCCTAGTTACTCCCACTCCTAGGACCCGTCATAACCATTCTCCTTCTTCTAATCTTTGGGCCCTGCCTCTTATGTCTCTTTACCCCGTTTTTACAGAACTGTGTTCGAGCTTTCACCCACGGAACCACACAAAACATGATGCTACTACAAAAATACCAGCAATTTCAAAACCAATACCAGGACCAACCCCTACCTTCCAGCCTTTCCCGTGACCACTGCCCCCTTTCAGCTTGACGTAGCAGATGAAAAATGGCACCCCCTTTCCTATCATGTGTTAAAAGGCTGGAATGTTAGGGTCACCCCGACCAGACCATTCCCTTCCCCTCCCACAGGCCTTACAATACAGTCTCTTGCACTCTCCACACAGCTACCCCAGGGCAAAAGACAAATCCCCCATCACTGACCCCTCCAGTAACTGTTTGTCCAGACAGTTACAGGATGCGGTTAACATGTCTGCTAACCTCGCATAACAAAGCTGGCAAAAAACATCTCCAGGATGCAGTCAAGACACCTGCATCCCCGACTCAGCCCCCCGACCCTGACCCAATTCCTCTCCCTATAAAGTCCTGCAGTAGTCTGTAAGCAGGGCTGCCTCCTCTGCTTTTGTCAGGAGGTAGCTGGCAGGACTGACAATAAATCAGTTTGCCTGAACTTGGGTCTACTGGCCTCATTCCTTTCTCAGCTGTTGTTCCAATTATCCCTTACAATTACTATATTTTGTGCATTGATCCATTAATTCATCAACCATGCACTGGACACCTGTGTTCTAGATATAAGGAAAAGAAAGATGAAGAAAGCAAAACCCCTTTCCTCAAGGATTTCCAATGTCTGAGGGGAAAGACAAGCATGTAGACAAGATAAATAATTACAGTGTCATGTGTTAAGTGTCCTGATAGAAATATGAACAAAAGTAAGTAGGAATGTATGAGGAACACAATTACAATTTGTCTAGGAAAACATTATAGAAGACTTATACTGAGGTTCCATTTAAACTGGTAAAGAAAATTGGCAGGATGAGAAAAATGGGATGACTTCTAAAATGTTAGTTGCATCCTCTTTTCATCGTTTTCACTTATAAATTCTCCCAGAAATATAACTGGTTCTCACAGAATTCAATTCATTAAATTTAATCAGTAGAACACTCAGACGATATAAGAAACTACTGGTTATTGTTAGGATAAATATGTTAAAATAAAATCTTGAAATTCAAAGAAACATATCAAAATAGACTCATTCTATTGACTACCAACTGTATGCAAACTCAATATTCAAGACCTAACATCGTCAGATCAGTCTGTGCAATAGTTTGAAAGTGTCCCCTACAAAATTCAGGTGTTGTCAATGTGATAGTATTCAGAGATGAGGCCTTTAAGAGGTGATTATGTCACGAGGGCTCCTCTTTCAGGAACAGGATTAAGGCCCTTATATAGAAGGCTTCACATAGCGTTTTGGCTAGCTTGCCCTTTTACATTCTGCCATGTGAGAACACATCATTTCTCTCCTCTGGAGAATGCAGGAAAAAAGTGCCATCTTGGAAGCAGAATGCAGGCCTCACCAGACAACCACACCTGCCAGCACTTTTATTTTCTCATAGATCTGGAGGATAGAAAGTTCAATATTGAATTTCTGTCTTTATAAATTACTTACCCAGTCTCAGGTGTTTAGTTACAGCATCACAGATGGACAAAGATAGGATGCCATAACAAAACACCATAGATTGGGTGGCTTAAACAGGAATTTATTTTCTCATTCTTCTGGAGACTTGAAGTCCAAGATCAACATGCCAGCAAAGTTGGTGCCTGGTGAGGGCTCTTCCCTTAGGTTGCAGATAGCACCCTTCTTGCTGTGTGCTCACATGGCCTTTCATTCGTGCATGCTCCAGGAGAGAGTGAGAGCTCAAGTGTCTCTCCCTCTTTTATAAAGATACCAATCTCATCACACCAGGGTCCCACAACCTAATCTAAACCTAATTACTTCCCAAAGGTCCCATCTCCAAATATCATCCAGTTGGGGTTAGGGCTTCAACATATGAATTCTGGAGGGACACAAACATTCAGTTGGTAGTGGTAGGTTAAGCAATATGTTAATATAATTGTTAATCAGTAAGAAAGACGACACTAAAGAATGGCAGTGTCTTTCTACTAAGGAAACCAAACTATGCTTGGACATACTTATTAGCAAAGCTTAATTGTAAACAAAGTCAAAGTAAAAAATCTTAGACTCCAGAATTATTCTCAAAACTAACTTATTATTTTGTGACTCAGATTATCTGATTTATAATAGTGAAATATCCAAACAGAGCTATCTTGATAATATTATTGTAAAACATCTGAAGTCTTTATACTCTGGCTTTAATTTGAAAATTTAAACTGTATGTATGAATTTTTTCTACAGACAAACCTTCTAATCATTTTAAATTAGTTACTGTAAATTTTAAATGATCTGCCGTTTATCCTATTGTAAAAATATCTTTACATGTTTTAATAGCACCTTCAGAAATTACAAAATTATATATTATATCCTCACATGTGACAGTAGGACACAGCTATATCCTCTAGCCTTAATTATAGGAAAAGCATAGATAACTGTAAGGCTTAGCTTTATTGTTTTATAAATGAACCAGTAAAGTTCATTTTAGTGAAATGAGCACATGCTTTTCATAAATTAAAATAAATCTCACATGGTAAAGTACCCATTTTGAAAATTAATTTAATTACATGTTTAAAGTTTAATTACATTTAATTAAGCATTTAAGTTTAATATGAAATAAATGAATTATCAGTTAACTCTATGAAATGAAATACTGCCTTGATAATTAAAATCTATAAATTTTCCTATTCTGTGCAAAACTGCTAGTTCTTACAAAACACTCAGAAAATACATATTTTAATGACTATAGGATTATATCCTTACAGCTGATTAAGGAGTAATTTTTTTGGCACCTAGGTTGGTGGGTGTACATTTACCGCCTCAGTAAATGGAGGCAGCATGGTACAAAAAAAAAAAAGAGCAGAGGTTTTAGAAACTTGAGTTTGGGTGTTAGCTCAGTCACTGACAGCCTGCAACAGTAGGAGAGTTACTTAGCAACTCGAACCTGAAATTCCTTATAAAATGGGGTTAACATTCTCTTGGAGAGTTATTGGCAAAATTTAATGAGTTATCCCATAGTCAAATGTCTGGGAGAGCACCTGACTTGGAAAAGATATTTGGCACATGCTAATCCCCTCCTTACCCCAGCTGTTGAGTAAATGGAGAATAACACTGTACTTGCTGGTGTAAAAAAAGTATCGTCCTTAAAATATATTTTTTTAAATCACAAAAGTAACACCATATTATTTTTCATTTAAATACATCAAACATAATATACATTTTACATTTATTTTCCTAAGCACTCTGTTAATGGAGACAGTATAGCAATGTTGCTAATACAGATATTTGAATCAGGGAGAATTTACTTGGAACCTGGGTTCCACTCTTTACTACTATTTGAGAAATTAAGGGAAAATTATCCTTATCTATTTCGCACGCTTGTACGTAAATGCATGTTTGACTCAATGTGTGGCAAAAACTGGGAAATAGAAAAATCAATATAATCATTCAAACTTAACAAAATATTAGTGAGGTAGTAAGGCAGGTGGTATTTCCTCTTCTCCCCACCTCCAATTTTTCACATGAAGATATTAATTTTCACTGATTTTAGGTGATCTGCCCAAGGTTAAGGGTAGGATGAACTCAATATCAGAATCCAGATTTTAAAAATTCCTTTATCAGTGCTCATTACTGCACGACATAGGAAGGTAAAGGTGAAAGACACCAAAATCTTCTGAAGCAGTGAAGCAAAAAAGAAAGATAAATCTGACAGATTAAGCTTGGTTCTATCACTTAATAATTAAACTCAGATAAATCAATTCTGTGAATTTCAGTATCTTCTAGAAAATGGGACTACATACGTCTCCATATTAATACTACATAACCCTGTATAGGGTTAATATAAGGATTACAGAAGATAACAAATGTAAGGTGCCTAACAGAGTGGCTGACACATAGCAGTAATACATTAATGGTAGTTATAAATGCTAAAACAACATCAAAGCACCACTTTTGCTAAGTCTCTGTCCATAGATTGGAGAACTCCATAATAAAGTGAATATTTTTTGGAAACATTTAATAAGAATGAGTACAATAGTCTCTTCTAAATTCTCAGGTATTATTTTTAGAACAGAGACTATAAATTTTAAGTCATTTTGGTCCACAATGCCTTGCTATTAAATCTTCATTTAATAGTTCACCTACTTTTGAAAATGGTTTTACAAGTGCTTAAGAAAATACAAATGACAATCTGTTCCATAATTTACTGCAATAAAAATTGAAATTAAATATTCTTAACACTTTATAACATATATTATTCAATGTCAAGTCCTGTAATTTTCAGAGTTTTGTCTTAATAACATACTGGCAGTATAAACATGTTGGGTTGTTTTGATACTTAAAACCAAAACTCTAAATTCTAAGTCACTTAAAATTATACGGATTGTCTTATTTACAGCAGAACCAGAAATAGAAAGCCTTCATAAATAAAATATTGTAAAGTACATACTTGTTTACTCTCTGAAAAAGTGTATGCCAAAAAATTAAATTAAGAAAACGATACTAAGTTGTATCATTTTCATTGCTATTATTATCAATACATATTTATTAGGTGTCTATTTGCATTTAAAGCTGAAAAATTCTGGTTTAGAACTGTTCTACATTTTCTTGAAAACCAGCACTTATTATAAATTTGTTGTCCTGACTTTTCAAGTTGCAAATTAGAGAAATAGTGGTTCCAGCAGTTATAGGACCAAAGAAAAAAGAAAGTCACAGTAATGAAATACTATGAAAAATATATAGACTTGAAGTTACAAATTATATAGAAAACTAGTATTTATTATTATATTTACCCTTAGATGTGTATTCTTTCAAAAATGTGGTAAAAGTGTATTCTACTAATATTTGAAATCAGACTTTGTTATTAAATCGGTCATTAACTTACCAGGGTTCTACTTTGAGAGTTGAAGATATTTTCTCTGGAAGAAAAAATCCATGCCAGTTTGAAGCCTCAATTAGTTCTTGTGGTATTCTTTTTGATGCATCATAATAGTGACCAAATCGTGATGATACTGGTCCAATCTGCTAAAATAAAACCCATAGTGGCTGTTAAACAATTATTTTTAAGCTATAATTTATTTGTCCTACATCCAGCAAAACAATGACATACTTACAAATTTACACATGCACTAAGTAAATTTCAAAGAAGCATACAACAACCTTTATTATTTTAAACCATTTACAGTTACAAATCAACCTTTTTATCTTTCACGTTTCTTCACTTCTAGTGGTTCCCTAAATTTGATAAGAATTTAAAAACCTCTTTGGTTTTTTTTCATTACACTGTATACCTTCCTAAGTTTAAAACTTAATATATATAATTCTCAATTAATATTTAAGATTCTACGTTTTAATGACAAATTAAATATGCAGTTGCCAAGAACTAAATGAAAACTTAAACCCAATTCATTCACTGGTAAGAGGTCCAAAAGAAGCTAGCTATTTAAATATATTAAACTGAGTATCATTTTAAAACTGAATTCTCACACAAGACAATATACAGGTATATTAAACATTTCTTACAAATTTAAATTAAGCTTATAGGAGAAAATGTACTACAATACTCCACACAGGAACAAGGCACGATAAAGCTGAAGAATGTATATGACCTACATTAGATCAATCAGAACCTGGCATAATCATTGGTTCATTGATAATTCCTCTTTTGTGTTCTCTACTAACAATTTCTCCAACAAATTATCTTTCTTATAAGAAACTCTAAATTATGACACTGAATTTATTTATATGGGATAGCAAAGTCTACTAACATAACATTATTATTAGGTTGCTTTGAATGGACTTTGAACTAATTTCTTTCATTCAACACATTGAAAAAATATATATACCATTATCCAAAATTGAATTATTAACAAATTCCACTTGGCAATACTTTCTAATAAAAGATTCCAGATCTACTCTTACATAATTTCCACTGTCCGGAAACATATAAGTTTCAGAATATTCAACAAAATTAGATAATCACTACAGAAATTGATAGTAGATATCTAAGTGACAACTTTTAAATTTAGATAAGACAGACATATTTGCTTGACACTAGACACTTGCATTTAAGACTTCAAGGGTTCATATTCTTAAACTAAATGCCTACAAACATGAAATTATACAGTAATAAGAAATACAACTTTTTAAGTCTAATAGAGACACTTTTTTCAGATTCAGAGTCTGTAGGTTCGACATTTATTTTTTAAATGAAATGACCGTTCATCCCTCCATAAGGTACTACTTACTTTCATTAATAAATAAAATATATAAATAAAATATATAATATTAAAATGTTTCTTAAAACTAGGGTGCAAACTTTTAAAATGTAAAGTTATTAGTCTAAAGCAATTTAAACAAGGTCTGTTCTTTGGCCTATAATCTATTCTTTATCCGGATTATAGTTCAGAATGTTTTTACTGCAATCTCTGCCAGAGCTCATCTTTTTATTGTGTAAGTCCAAGCCCCCTTAATGTTTTAGAAAGGCCTTGACTAACTGAACTTTGATCTGATGTCTTCATTGAGAAAAACACCAGGTTGCCCATTTCAGATGCAAATCCCCCTAAGGCCCAACAGAATTTAGTAAAGACAGCAAAAAAGAAAAACCCAGAAGTTTCCAGGATCCTCTTTGAGAATCCTGGGGCACACTGGTGTCCTTAATCCATGCTGCTGCATGGATTAAGGTAGGTGATAACCTTTCCTGATTCAAAAGAATAAGCAGAGTGCCTACAAACTGGGTGGAGACTAGGATTTGGCTATAATAAAACACCATGCAATAAAAGCTTGGTCTATGTCAGAAGCCTCTGAAAAGGCCTCAATGTACCACATTCCCAGGCCTAGTAGGGAAGCTTGCAAAAGCCTACCTGAATCAAATAAGCATGAATAATCTATTTTAGCAGACTGGCCATGGGGAGAGAGAAAGAAAGAGACTTTTCATTTCTTTTAAGTTTGAGTTAATAAATTTATTAGTGGACTGAAAGTTCTTGAAGTCTTATGCACTCAGAGAAATATGCTAAATTGCCAAGAAGCAAAGTATGCTTTTTAAGTTGCCGTCTCTATTAATGTTTCTAATTACAATAGTAATGTGATAGAAATCACAGATTTGGAATGAATCAAGGCAGAAAATTGATTTCATGCTGAGACAGTTTACATATAGAACACAAATAATTCATTAAAATGTAAAAATAAAATTGGAAGCTTTACTCATTATAATTATTAATTTATTTAGAAATTAAAATTAGATATGGTAGCTAAAATATTTATAAGGTAGCCACGAAAATTTTATTGCTGATGAAGAATTTTTAAAATTCCAATTAAAAATGAAAATAAAAATATATTCTTACAGGAAAAAACAATTTTCCAAGTTTTTCTGCTCAAGACATATAACATTAACATATAATCAGATTTTGAAACACTGAAATCTTTTGAGGCCTAGAATTATAAAACAAAGACTTAGACATTTCCTCTAAAAAAGATAACTACATGCTGTAAATAAAATAATTATTATTATCTACAAAAAACTGTCATCAACTCAATAAAAATTGATACATTTAAAATATCAAACTATTATCAATAACTAGTCAGCTTATTAGGTAAGAACATGTTGCTTTAGTTTTACATTATGAAAACTTCTAATTCACATTCATAAACTGCCTTTTGACTTTGTCATCTGTGGAAGTGTGTAAAATGACATGGTTCAGTAAATTTTATGATGCTAAAAGAAAATGAACTTTGATGGGGGTACAGGAGGAAAATGGTAAAAAACAATACCACACTCTACTTCTAGTATGTTACAAAGAAACAAAACTTTCAAAGAAAAGCTGCACCAAAAAAATCTAAGTAAGACATTTCCTTACTGTTATTATTTCTTATTTCTCAGTATAGCATACCAGACAGCAAGAATCCAGTTTTTAAAACACTTTGATTCTTAGTTTAATCATTAGAAACTGGAGCTAATAATTATTTTACAAGGCTGTTGTGAGACTCTAATGTAATACTGGCAATGAATATTCTGTAAATTATGAATTGTATGTAAATGTTATTCATTATTATTATTGTGTCATGATTCACTAGAGAATGAGAAGATCCATCACTGTGTTTTGTAATTACATTGACTTATTGAAAAAATGGTATTTGTTGCTCATCTACACCTGTACACATCTACCACAGGACTGTTGCAGCTAAACCACTAAGACAGAAAGTCAATGTTTCATGAGAATTTAATATAATAAAGACTTAACACACTGAAATGAATTGCTGGAGTCATTGTAGGTCATGGTATTAAAGCACTGCAATACTGAGAAAATTAAGTCTCAGAATATACTGTTGGCTAACAATTCATGGAGTGTCAGGAATAGTGGTTGATGATTATAAGACGCGGGAGACGAAGGCGTATCTACCTTAGAGAATTAAAATCACATGGTGAAGGAAAGAGGGCTTTTTAAAACTATATACTCTTCCATTTAAATAAAGCACTGCTTTATGCTTTACTGAACTATTGTTACTGATCTAGGTATATACATTCTTGTCCTCTTTTGCATTAGTAAGTGGTAATATGGCTACATCCTTAGGACCTGGTGACAGCTTATTTTAAAAGGCATCTCTGATAATCAACACTCCTAGTTTTGAACTATTTGTTTAATCTTAAGCCACAATTATGTTAACTGCATTTTGTCCCAAGTAAAATAAAGAAAACACGTGACGTCTACGGCCAAACCATCCTGAATGTGCCCAATCTCATCTGATCTCAGAAAACCCAGTGACATGGTTTGGTCCTGTGTCCCCACCCAAATCTCAATTCCAATTGTAATCCCCAAACATCGAGGAAGATCCCTGGTGGGAGGTGATTAGATCATGCGGGTGGTTTCTCCCATGCTGTTCTCCTGATAGTGAGAGAGTTCTCAGGAGATCTGATGGTTTAAAAGTAGCAGCTTTCCCTGTGCTTTCTCTCCTGTTGCCATGTAAGATGTGCCTTGCTTCCCCTTCACCGTCTGCCATGTTTGTAAGTTTCCCAAGGCCTCCACAGCCATGTGAAACTGTGAGACAATTAAACCTCTTTTGTTTGCTTATAAATTACCCAGTCTCAGTGAGAATGAACTAATACAGCCAGGTGTGTGTGTGTGTGTGTGTGTGTGTGTGTGTGTGTGTGTGTGTTAAAATGAGAAAGGCAAAGTAAAGCCTAGATTTATAAAGTAGATAATGATGAGTGATCATCAGAGCCTATCAGTCTTGGCAAATCATCATATATAAAATTACCTTAACAGGCAAATATACATGCTAGTGACATTTCAAAGAAAAGCAAAGAAGCCAGAAGGTGATTCTATTTTCTAAAGTGGACAGAACTCACTGTAAATACAAGTAAACATGAGCATGACCATTGACTGTATATACAAAATAAGCTATCATTTTGTCTATATTGATTAATGTGTCTTAGCTCAGTTTAATATTTAATCTACATACTATATAATTCATTCATTCATGCATCCAACAAATAATTACTGAGCACCTACTAAATGTCAGTGAAACAAAACAGTCAAAGTCCCTTTCTCCCACTGAGCTCACATTCTAGTAGGAGATAGATAACAATAAATTAGATATATATTATCATCATTTAATGATAAGTGCCTTTAAGAAAAGTAAAGCAGTGAAAGAAGATGATAGAGAGTGGTTTTATTTCATCTACAGTGACAAAGGCAGTCACTTCTGATAAAGTAATCTTTTAGTAGAGACCTAAGAAAATGAAAAAATAAATAATCTGGACAAGATCATCGTAAGAAGAGAACTTTCAAAACATTCAAGCTTTAAACCTTGAAAACTGAGCACTAGGGCCGGGTTCAGTGGCTCATGTTTGCAATCCCAGCACTTCAGGAGGCCAAGGTGAGAGGATTGCTTGAAGGCAGGAGATTGAGACTAGCCTGGGCAACATAGTGAGACCCTGTCTCTACAAAAATATTAAACAATCAGCTGGGTGCTGTGGCAGGCACTTGTGGTCCCAGATACTTGTGAGGCTAAGGTGAGAAGATCACGTGAACCTGGGAGGTCAAGGTTGCAGTGAGTCATAATTGCACCACTGCACTGTAGCCTGGGCGACACAGTAAGATCCTATTTCAAAAAAAAAAAAAAAATAGAAAAAAAGAAAAACTGTACTAAATTTATTTGTTAATATGCAACCTTAATTAATAGATAACAAAGCTAATGGCAGGTACACCAGACTCTAAAAGGAAGAATGAAATTAGCACTACTCACTGGGGCAAGGATAGTATCTATGATTCAAATTTATAAAAAACAATGTATTTTTAAAGAAACAAATGATTTTTACCCAAACTCTACATAGCTTTCATAATAGCAATAAGAGAAAAGGCTGGCCAGGTGCAGTGGCTCACACCTGTAATCCCAACACTTTGGGAAGCTGAGATGGGTGGATCACGAGGTCAGGAGTTCAAGACCAGCCTTGCCAACACAGTGAAACCCCATCTCTACTAAAAAGTACACAAATTAGCTGGGTGTGGTGGTGTGCATCTGTAATCCCAGCTACTTGGCAGGCTGAGGCAGGAGAATTGCTTGAACCCAGGAGGTGGAGACTGCAGTGAGCCAAGATCGTGCCACTGTACTCGAGCCTGGGTGACAGAGTTAGACTTTGTCTCAAAAAACAAAAAAAGGAGAAAAAAGGCTTAAAGCTTTAGTTACTTGCATTTTTGACAACAATTTCACTTGAGAATGTTAACTGCCAATGAAAAGACCAAAACCAGCTGGGTGCAGTGGCTCACACCTGTAATCCCAGCACTTCGGGAGGTCAAGGCAGGCAGACCACCTAAGGTCAGGAGTTTGAGACCAGCCAACATGATGAAACCCCGTCTCTACGAAAAATACAAAAACTGGCCGGGCGCGGTGGCTCAAGCCTGTAATCCCAGCACTTTGGGAGGCCGAGACGGGCGGATCATGAGGTCAGGAGATCGAGACCATCCTGGCTAACAAGGTGAAACCCCGTCTCTACTAAAAAATACAAAAAACTAGCCGGGCGAGGTGGCGGGCGCCTGTAGTCCCAGCGACTCCGGAGGCTGAGGCAGGAGAATGGCGTAAAACCCGGGAGGCGGAGCTTGCAGTGAGCTGAGATCTGGCCACTGCACTCCAGCCCAGGAGACACAGCAAGACTCCGTCTCAAAAAAAAAATAAATAAATAAATAAAATAAAAAAGAAAAATACAAAAACTAGTCGGATGTGGTGGTGGGCGCCTATAGTCCCAGCTACTCGGGTGGCTGAGGCAGGAGAATCACTTGAATGTGGGAGACGGAGGTTACAGTGAGTTGAGATCATGCCACTGTACTCCAGTCTCTAAACTTAGAGTTTAGGTTCATTACTGACTCTTTCAGGACACAGCAGTAGAAAAATTAGAATACAGTCACCATTAAGCCCTTGAATGAATGGGCAAGAAGCCCATTAAGCACTTGAATGAATCTACCAGAGTCAAAGACATGAAGTTCTTTGCCATTAGGGTTCTCAAGTGCTAGTCCTATATTTCTAGTTTGTTTTGATCTCTATCACTTAACTCATATTTTCCTAAACAGACTAACATCTATTCTGGCCGCCTGCACCCAGTTCTCATTCACATCCAAGCTAGGCTATACCTGTAACAACTTCTGATTACACAGAGCTTCCTTCTATTTTTTAATACAAATGTATAGTATTTTACTGTTCAGACACACCATAATTTACTTAGCTAGTTGCTTACTGATAGACATTTAGGCTATTTTCAATATCTTGCTATTAAAAAAATATGCTGCAAGAATAGCTCATGTATATTCACTTTTACATTTTAGTAAATATATTAATGATGTAAATTTCCAAAAGAATCAAAGAACACGTTTTTGCAATCATGAATGTTACTACCAAAATACTCTCTACAGAAGTTGTACCTTTTTACATTTTCACCAGCAAAGTATGAGTACCAGCTTCCCCCACCCTTGCTAATACAGTGTCTTACCAAGTTAGATCATTGTCAATTTGATAAGAGAAAAATAGCAGGACAGTGTAGTTTTCATTTGAATTTCTCTCATTAAAACTGAAATTGGGCATATGTTTTGTATGTTTAAGAGTCACTTAAATTTTCTTTTCATATTTTTGCCCATTAAAAAAAAATCAGTTGTAGAATTTTTCCTTATTCATTTTAAAAGTTATTTGTATGTAAGTAAAATTTGTCCTTGTTTTATAATTTGAGTTGCAAATATTCTCTCTTAAATTTGTAGTTTGTTCACAGTCATTTAAATCACAGCGTAAAATTATTATTCATATAGTTTCCACACTTAAATTAGAAAAACATGTCATTGCTTAATATGTACCCATTATAACATGTTTTATATCTGGTACACAGATGATGCTTAGCTTAGTATTTGCTGACTAAATGAATACATTTATCATTATTATTGACTAAAATAACATTAGTATAAGTGCTGGAGGTACAAGAGGAAATAAAACAAGCACTCTGCCTTGCAGAAAATTTTCTTTCTGGTGGAGGAGAGAGTTACACTACCAATTAAGTATAAAACAATGAGAAAGATTTTTTTTTTTTTTTTTTTTTTTTGAGACGAAGTGTTGCTCTGTCGCCCAGGCTGGAGTGCAGTGGCACAATCTTGGCTCACTGCAACCTCTGCCTCCTGGGTTCAAGCAATTCTCTGCCTCAGCCTCCCGAGTAGCTGGTATTATAGGCACCCGCCACCACACCCAGCTAATTTTTGTGTATTTTTAGTAGAAACGGAGTTTCACCATCTTGGCTAGGCTGGTGTTGAACTGCTGACCTCGTGATCCACCCGCCTCGGCCTCCCAAAGTGCTGGGATTACAGGTGTGAGCCACCGCACCCGACCCAGAGAAAGATGTATTTTAAAATATATGAAGTGCTACAGGAAAAAAAAAGAAAGTAGATAATTATGTATGGAAAGCCATAAGAGGCAGTAACATTTGAACTTAGAGAAGGATGCATTGGTGAGTAAGAAAGCGAAAAAAGCATTACTAAAAGAAATACAAGCAAGTTATAAGGAGCAATTCTCATAGGATAGTTGAATGTAGTGTTTTATATACACAGGAGGAAGAGGCTAAAAAGGTAGACTTGGATTAGGTTGTACAG
This sequence comes from Piliocolobus tephrosceles, assembly GCF_002776525.5. Lineage (NCBI taxonomy): Eukaryota > Metazoa > Chordata > Mammalia > Primates > Cercopithecidae > Piliocolobus > Piliocolobus tephrosceles. Next base: position 32,810,793 of record NC_045446.1, read on the forward strand.
ATTTTCTATACAATCTTAAATTTGTATTTCATATTGAAAGCTTATAATAGCAAACAGGTTTCATCTCATATACTAACTTTCATTAGTGGTAGTGGCTACCCAGAACATTCCTGTAGAGAAGAATTCTAAGGCTGTGTCTGAGTTTGGCAGGAGAGTATTAGAGGGTACTACAGTCTGCTATTTATTTAGAAGGGGGTAGTGAAAATAGGAAACCAAATGAGGCACTTGAAGTTAAAGAGTATCATACACATATTTCTATCCTTGGGAAAGATAACACTGATGTCAATATGGAAGACTAGAGAAGGATGGACTAAGGAAACTATATCTTATTCAGATTATGCAACCTTATGTCTCTTCTTTAACTTTTCTACTAGTATGGTAATATATGATAGACGTTAAATAATGTGTCTGAAAAGTGAATGAAGTGAACAATCAAATAAGGAAGCTAATAAATGAACCATGCCATCACCAGGAACAGAGTTCATGAGTTACTGGACAGATTTATTGCCATTTGTTTTGACTTCTCAGAAATTTTTCCTTCATTTCTTACCTATTCTGTCTGTTCTGAATATATGACATTACCAGACAGATGAGTTTGAAAATACAATGATTGAAAATGTTTAAGGATAAAAATAGTAATTCCAAAGAACCATCACTTACATTGAACATTTATAGGTAACCATACCGGATAGAAATGGCTTCATTAGTTCACTTACTCTGTCTTGCAACCCTAGAATAAAGCATTCTATATGGGTATTATGGCAGAAATGAAACAATCTATTTTGGTAAAAAACAAGTTACCATAATTTTACTTGTAAGAAATGTATCATCTTGACCAAAAACTCTACAAATGAAACAGCTAATTCTTTAAATAAACAAATACACATATAGGCATACCACGAGAGATTCTATAAGACGAAAACAAATGCATTTGCAAATTTTAGAAAGAATTTGTAGGTTTACTTGCCTCCATCTTGGGTAATAACTGGTAACGCCAAGCTATTTTCATCTTAATATTAGATTCTGGTGTTTTATGATTATACACATCTTCATCAAATTCCTTCTTACTATTATCATCAAGTAATGGTGCTGGAAGTTCCTAAGAAAACAGAATGACATATAATTGAGATTCTGTGGTTAAAATATGACAATTTTCTTAAACCATAATGTTAGCAACACTAGAAATTTCCAATGTATTGAAAATTCGTGACTAACATTGATTTAAATACAAATTCATAAAAATATAGACATTTCTAAAACAGAGAAAACAAGTATAATACAAACATTAAGCTTAATTTTTTAGCAATAAAATTTAAAGAAAATATCCAAATTTCTATACTCACAAAAGTCAACTGCTATTCTAACAAGAGGTTATACTCATTTCTCAAAATGTATATGCTTAAAGCAAAGCCTGGAGTTAGTACTTATGTATTACATATAATTATTATTATGTTGGCCACAAGGTAAAAATAAAACATTTGCACAATGTGCTTACTAGTTTGTAATTTTAGAATTCAAAAAAGCCATTCACTAAAATAATGGGTGAAGTAACAATCAAGAATAATGACATTTATTTTACCTATATCAAATGCCAGTTTTGCACCTGCAAGCTTATGTCTCTTCTTTAACAATAATCTCTGATTAAATGAAGAGACGATAAGTTCCAGTTTATTAATTTTGGAAGGTGACCAACTTCGTAACTATAAAAAACTAGAAAACATTTTTGTTAAGCGGTACTATAGAAAGAATTCAAAGAAAACTGTATTTAAGTTTCTTGAAGAAGGAAAGCACATACAATAATTTTGTTTTATTTTCTATTAGAATCATAAAGATAACGTGGGGCATTGGATTAGTAAATATAATCTGTGCTATATTATATTTTAGTCTAAATTGCAACTTCTACTTTTCAAGATCAATTTACTTATGCTTAGAATCATGTCAACAAATCAGCTCAAAACACATTACCTGTTAATATGATATATTTTACTTACCTTCTAAAAGACCTCAAAGTGAACCCACATTTTAATTAATGCTAGTATTAGAAACTAGTTATATCATTTAAGCTGTGAATCCATCATTCCTAGCTAAGCATTAGTATCTTACAATATAAAGTAACTTCGTTTTCCAATGGAAATACGTATTTGTGCGGGAGTTTAGTGTAATACAGCATAGTGGTTATGAGTTTGAATTCGGCAACTAGAATGTCCAGTTCAAATCTTGACTTTGCACTGGTAGCAGTGTCTGTGTTACCACATGACCTCTCTATGTCTCCATTCATCACCTAAAAAATGGAGGTAATAGTATTTACTTCTGGCTGCACGCAGTGGCTCACACCTAAAATCCTAGCACTTTCGGAGGCCAAGATGGGTGGATCACTTGAGTTCAGGAGTTTGAGACCAGTTTGGGCAACACGACAAAACCCCATCTCTACAAAAAATACAAAAAAATTAGCTGGGTGTGGTGGCACATGCCTGTAGTGCCAACTACTTACGGGGCTGAGATGGGAGGATCGCTTGAGCCCAGGAGGTTGAGGCTACAGTGAGCAAAGATCATGCCACTGTACTCCAGCCTGGGTGACAAAGCAAAACCCTGTCTCAACAACAACAACAACAACAACAACAACAACAACAACAACAGCAACAACAACAACAAAGTATTATTCACTTCAATGGGTTGTTGTAAGGAGTAAATAAATTAAAAATGTAAAATACAGAGAATGGTGTTTCCTACATATTAGGAATCCTACAAATGTTAGATCGTGAGAAGTCAGTCAAACAGTTGTCCTCAGAGCCACACATTTTGTATTGTGAATATCGGGCAATAAATTTAGTATAATGTATTTGGATTAACATCTTTTTCAACCCCAGGGACACCTGGCAATAGCTGTAACAATGGTTACTCACAACTCAATAATAAAAACATTTGAAAAATAATTTATACCACACTGTCCTCTTATTGTGGAAAATAGTCCGATTCTAAGAAATGCTCTTACATTAATGTGTACAACATTAGAGAAATAACCCTAAAGTACTAGAGACTCATTAATATGTTTAACTTATCTAAACAAGATGAGACTATAAAATATAGGTAAGCATTTGCTGATTTATCTTATTAAATATGTATCTATTCCCATAATAGACGTTTTACCATGTTAAACACTTCTAATGTATCATGAAAATTGTAATGATTCCAAGTTTAATACTGATAAGGCACTCATTTTCTTAAAGATGAACATGTTCAAAAGATGTACAGAAAATATACTTTTTCAATTAATGCCTATATAAAGGTTATAAGGTTTCTTATATATGCACACATATATATATGGTTTCTTATATATACATATATAGGTTATAAGATTTCTTATATATACATACATATATACATTATATACACTTATATATACGCGCATGTGTGTGTGTGTATGTATATATACTCCTGAGCTCAAGGGATCCTCCCACCTCAGCCTCCTGAGTAGATGGGACTACAGGTGCATGCTACCATACCTGGCTAATGTTTGTATTTTTTGTAGAGACCACATTTCACCATGTTTGCCCAGGCTGGTGTTGAACTCCTGAGCTCAAGCAATCTGCCTGCCTTGGCCTCCCAAAGTGCTGGATTACAGGCGTGAGCCACCGTCCCAACCCTTTATATATTTTTTAAAGTGAAATAACATAACATAAAAACATCATTTTAAGTATAAAATTTGGTAATTTTTAGTAATTCAGAGTTGTGTAACCATCACCACTATCTACCTTCATCAGTTCCCCCAAAAAACTGCACACCCATTTAAAAATCACTCCACATTCCCCTTCTCCCCTGCCCCGGCAACCACTAATCTTGTCTTTATGGATTAGTTGTTCTGGACATTTCCTATAAATGAAACCATACAATATGTGACCTTTTGTGTCTGGCTTCCTTCACTTAGATTAACGTCTTCAATGTTCAACTACGTTGCACCAGTATTTCATTCTTTTCTGTGGTCGAATACTATTCATTGTACGTATGCACCACATTGTTTAACTACTCATCACCTGACATACATGGATCATTTCTATTCTTCAGTTATTATGACTAATGCTACTATAAATATTCACACATAAACTTTTGTGTGAACATGTTTCCATTCTCTTTGGTATATACCTAGGAGAGGAATTCCTGAGTCACAGGGTAACTCCGTTTTTAACTATTTGAGGAACTGCCAAAATGTTTTCCACAGTGGCTATACCATTTTACATTCCGACCAACAATGTAAGTGGGTTCCATTTATTCCATATTCTTAGCAACCAATTGTTATTATTATTATTTTTAAATAGCTACCCTAGTGGGGATGAAGTGGTATCTCAATGTGGTTTGGATTTGCATTTTCCTAATGACAATGATGCTGAGCATAACTTCATTTGCTGGGTTGGCCGTTTGTATATCGTAGAAATATGTCTAACATGGCTTATCCCTCCCCTTTTTTTTCTCTTCTTTTTTTTTTTTTTTTGAGATGGAGTCTCGCTCTGTTGCCCAGGCTGGAGTGCAGTAGCGTGATCTCGGCTCACTGCGAGCTCTGCCTCTTGGGTTCACACCATTCTCCTGCCTCAGCCTCTTGAGTAGCTGGGACTACAGGCGCCTGCCACCATGCCTGGCTAATTTTTTGTATTTTTAGTAGAGATGGGGTTTCACCGTGTTAGCCAGGATGCTCTTGATCTCCTCACCTCGTGATCCGCCCACCTTGGCCTCCCAAAGTACTGGCAGTACAGGCATGAGCCACTGCGCCCGGCCCCTACATTCTTTATATCATTATTGCAATTAGAATGTTTATTTTTACATTTTTTAATTTTTTTACATTTTTGAAATTTTTTATCTTCTGTCTTCCCCCAAACATATGCAGGCTCTATGGGGACAAGGACACTGTTGGGATGGGTCCCTGCATCTGCGAATTCTACCCAGCACCTAAAAAACCTCAAGGAAGATTTGCTGAAAGAAGGAAGGAAACACTGCAGGTGTAGTAACACTTGAAAGTTATGAGCAGGGAAGCCCCAAGGAGGCTGACTGAGCAGAGGCAGGTTCTCAGCAGCGTGGAAGTACTTGTTATGGTGCTCATTTCATAACAAGATCAGAGTATATACATTATCATATAGTTCCTACCCATCAAGAAACTTATAGCCTTTATGGGAAAATGAGATTATACATACATGAAATGTCAATGAATATCAAGCTGCATGTGATCCGATACCAAAATGTTTGGCACAGATGAAAGTGAAATGGGAATTCAGAAAAGAGAGAAACATTTGTTTAAATTTGAGACCACTGGCCCTAATTAATTCTTAAGATTATCCTAATTAATTTCTGAATCTGACAGTGAAGTTTGGAACGACACCAAATGATGACAAACTCTATATATTTATGGCATTCGGCTGGACCTTGACTTTTCTTGTTTTGTTTTTCACAACAATTTTTTGAAGTATTTAAAATTATTTTTTGTTTCATAATATAGGAGAGACCTATGATCCATATCTGTTATTCTGATATCTTAACCTAAAATATCTAAAATGTAGTAATTCCTAAATGTACTTTAGAAAAATTTTAAACGTGAAGAGTAGGTGAATAAATACTCATTACACTACCATAAAGGAACTAACTGGACATTCTGTTTAGAACATTTTAACTACATAAAAACTGCCTACTTAGTATTGGTTGGTGGTCATCATTCTACCTCTGAATAAAATCTGAGAATTGGCCAGGCACGGTGGCTCACACCTATAATCCCAGTATTTTGGGAAGCTGAGGTGGGCCTATCGCCTGAGGTACCAGTCTGCCCAACATGGCGAAATCACCTGAGGTACCAACTGCCCAACCAGTCTGTCTCTAGTTAAAAAAAAAAAACAAAAAACAAAAAACGGCGGGTGTGTGTAATCCCAGCTACTCGGGCGGCTGAGGCAGGAGAACCGCTTGAAGCCGGGAGATGGAGGTTGCAGTGAGCTGAGATCATGCCACTGCACTCCAGCCTGGGCAATAAGAGCGAAAATCTGTCTCCAAAAAAAAAAAAAAAATCTTTAAATTATTTTAAAGTTACCTTATGTTCTTGGTTTTCTATTATTTTCCTGCCTTTATATATAGTAAATAAATCATAATAAAATCACATCAATGTTACTGCTAACAATAAAATCACATCAATTTTTTTTTTTTGCTTTGTGGGGGCAGAATAAAACTTGCAGACTGTAAAGAAAAAGTTTCCAGATTTTGATATTCTCAAGCTTTCCTTTCCCCACAGCCCTATCCTCAAGGTGGAGAGCCACTAATTTTATTTCTGAAATGAGAAAGTAAACAAATATTTTAATAAAATATTATAAATACTTAAATTTAATTAACTTACATTTAGCTTGTAAAATCTATTTATTTTCATGTACAATTGTCTAAAACTTGTTTTTCCCAATTTCTTTTTTCTGCATTTAAGAAAAGATCGTAGATACCAATTAAAAGATTTTATGATCTAAATTAGTTTGTTAATCTCAGTTATAAAAATATATCAGCATTATTTATGAAACCATTGGTCTGTAAGTCTGCTGTTCAACATTCTAGCTTCTAGCTATTAAAATTTAAATTTGTATTAATTAAAATTAAATGAATGAAAAAGTTAATGTCTCAACTGCGCTAGCCACATTTCAAGTGCTTAATAGTCAAAAGTAGTTAATAGCTACTCTATTGCATAGTTCTGGTATAGAACATTTTCAACACCACAGAAAATTCTGTTGGCCAGTTCTAGAATAGAAAATAGGATATGTATTTATTTACCTAACACTTCAAATTGTGTATTGTGTGAAGTTTTGTAACTGTCAACGACACATTTTTCACTTATATCAATCAGAATTCTGAAGACGCATCACACTTAATTGTTTAAAAAGAAAATTAATAGTTCATTAGCTTATTTTTATTATTATTATTTTTTGGAGTCTCTCTGGGTGGCCAGGCTGGAGTGCAGTGGCACAATCATAGCTCACCACATCTCTGAACTCTGGGGTTCAAGGAATCCTCTTGCCTCAGTCTTCTGAGTAGCTGGGACAACATGCCGTACACCACCACACCTGGCTAACTTTTTTCTTTTCAATCTTTGGTGGAGTTTATCATTTCTCTACTGTTAGAAATTTAGGTTGTTTGCAATCTAAAAATGCTACAACAAACTTGGTTTATAACATAAACATCCTTTGCATCTGAAATTACTTTTTTTCTATGAAAGGTAGAAAACATGCAGAAAAGAATAGAGAATAATATAGTAAACATCACAGATTCTAATACATACATGGCTTTAACAAATCATAACAATTGGTATACTTAGAAAACAAACCAGTAGCTTCAGCAAGCAAAGAACAACAGTTGTGTGAAAACAGTAGGATTGGTTGAAAAATTTTTAAAGGAACATGAAGATCTACAGATCCTTTACTTTTCCCTAAGAGTCAGGATTCTACCCACCCCCACCTCCACCAACTAACTGCAAGAGAAATGGAAAGTTCAAATAAGACAAACCTTGGAAGCTGAAGCACTGCTGAGGGAAGGGATGAGACATCACATTGAAGATAGGATAATTTCTTGAAAGTCTTCATACAGAGGGGTGAGAGGACTTCCTCTTCCCCTCCACTGTCCCCCACCCCACCCGCACCACAGTTGCCTCCCACTGCTAAGGCTTTCAGAAGGGCAGAAGCCATCCTTTAACAGCACAGGCAAGGGATGGGGAGACTGAAGGATTCCTCTCAGGAAATACTAGCAAAATTAAGAGAAAAGACCTTTAAAGAGATGATATTTTACATAAGCTCACAGTAAACCTACACATTCATAAGTTACATGCCCAAACACACAGCACTTCCAATTAGTTTTTCAGTCCCTCACTTTTGAATATGAATGGACAGAGAAGAATCACTAGATACTTGAGAAAAGCATCTAATATTAAATTCAAGGACTAAAACAAATGAGCAGAAAATGAAAACAATGCCAGGAGCAGAAAAAAGTCACAAAAATAAAAAGTAATATTTATTGTAAAAGATGTGTGCATAAAAAATATGAGAATAATAATTCAGTAAAATGAAAAATCTGGAAAAAAACAGTGTGCAGAAATTAAAAATGTAATTGCAGATTTGTGAAAAAAAAATCAGAAGTGCCAGATCAATGTGGTCAAATCTCTCAGAATAAAAGATCAATAATAATGATGATAGCAATGCTAATTTAAAAATATAGTTAGTATGTTTTAAAGTGCTTCCTGCCAGGCACTATTCTAAGCACCCTAGAAAATTAATTAACATATTTAATCCTCAAATCAATCCTAAGAATTAAGCACTACTACTAAACCCATTTTATATAGATGAAGACATTGAAACACAAAGGTTAATTAACTGGTCCAAGGTCGCAAAATAATTAAGTAGCAGACCCAGGAATTGAGTTTGGAAAGTCTTGCTCTGTAGCTCAGCCTCTTAACCACCATCCTATATGGCTTTCTAAAGACACAGAACATGGCTGAATGTGGTGGCTCACACCTGTAATCCCAGCACTTTGGGAGGCTAGGGCAGAAGGCTCACCTGAGGCCAGAAGTTTAAGACCAGCCTGGGCAAAATAGTGGGATCCTTTCTCTACAAAAAAATAAAATAATTAACCAGGCATGGTGGTGTGTGCCTGTAGTCCCAGCTACTTGAGAGGCAGAGTGGAAGTACTGCTTGAGGCCAGCAGGTAGAAGATGTAGTAAACCATGATCACACCAGTGCATTCTAGCCTGGGTGACAGAGTGAGACCCTGTCTCAAAAAAAAAAAAAAAAAAAGACAGAACATGAGAGAAAAAAGAAGACATTTAGAGGACTAGTTTAGGAGGTTGATACCCTGAAATAGCGTATTTTAGATTTTAAAATCCTACTGAGTATATAAACTTTGAATGGAAATACATCTACAATAAGGCACATAATTCTGACATTTCAGAACAAGAGGGAATACAGAGAAAATCTAAATTGCTTCTCCAGGTTGGGTGTGAATATGTCAGGAACATGAATGGCATCAAACTTTATAACAGCAACACTGGACTGCTCTGAGACAAAGTTATTTCTAATCTAGAATTGTATATTCAGCAAAACTAATGCTAAATTTGAGAGTGGAATTAAGACATTATCAGACATGCAAAGTTTAAAATACCTCTACCACCTCATTCCTCCCTTCTACCTCCATTCACTCTCAAGTTATTAGAGAATGTATAGCACCAAAACAAGGGATGAACTAATACATATAAAACACCAGAGATCCAGGAAACAAGGCATCTTACACAGAAGCAAGGTCAAGGCAGTTGCTAGAATGACAAAGGAAAGTGCCAGAGTAACAGCTGTGTAGACAACCTCGGAAGCAAGCTGTCCATTTGGAGTTGGAGTATGGAGGATTCCAAGGGTTTCATACTTACATACATTAAAGAGGAGTTTGAAAACTTTAGTGGAAAGTTTTGGGATGAATTCATAATTCATACAGATAAAAAATGAGGCAATTGTTACTTCTAGAAAAAACAACAGGTATATAACAAAGGAGAAATATAGACTGTCAAATATTGCAATATTTGACTGAATAAAAAATTGTCCTAATGTACACATTTAATACTGACTTAACTAGGGAAGAATTAAATATACTGAAAGGGAAAATAAAGAAAGTGATAGACCAGCTTTGGCAACATGGTAAAACTTCATCTCTACAAAAAATATTAATACAAAAATTAACTAGGGGTGGTGGCGCTCAACTATAGTCGCAGCTACTTGGGAGGCTAAGGTGGGAAGATCTCTTGAGTCCTGGAGGCAGGGGCTGCAGTGAGCCACTGCACTCCAGCCTAGGTGACAGAGTGAGACCCTGTCTCAAAAACAAACAAAAGAAAAAAGTGATACAGGGAAAGAGAAAGAGCAAGAGAGAGAGCGAGAAAGAACATGTGTGAGAGACAGCGAGAGAATGTGTGTGTGTATGGTATTATAAGAGAGCTGAACCTTCGTATTTTGTGCAAGGATAGTAATAGACACAAAAATGGGAAGGAAAAGGCAGTATAGAAATAGGAAGTCAAATAAATGTCACAAGAATAAACTGATAGTGGTCTATGTATACCCCACCAACCCCAAACTTACTTTTATATTAATATTAAAAGGAACACCTACTACTAATATTAGATCCTTTAGAAAAAGACCTTATATTTCACAGTACTAAGTTATCAAGTCTCAGAGAGTATACTAAATTTCTTCTAAGGAAAAGTGGTTTAAATATTTCTTTTTCCATGAAGTAGTATGTTTTTAAAACCATCAGACTGGAAGAACAATTGGTGTTTGGGGCAAAGAGAGTCCATTTGGGAATATCTCCAACCCAAGAGACCTTCTCTGAAGCAGGAGTTTTAATACTACAGGACAGAAATCACATAGAGAAAATAGCAACCTCTCCAGCCTGCTTACCTCCATCCATTAACTTAGATATTTCTCCTTTGCAAACTCAAGGGGCATATTGCATACACTATAAAATTCAACACCACAAAAAGCACATGACTTCCTATGTTACTAGCATTCTCAGCATTATTTCTAGAATGGGATTTTAGAAGTCTCAACTTTTCAAAACAGTCTATACAAAAAAATACCTCATTTGTCTTTTTTTTTTTTTATTATACTTTAACTTCTAGGGTACATGTGCACAACGTGCAGGTTTGTTACATATGCATACATGTGCCATGTTGGTGTGCTGCACCCATTAACTCGTCATTTACATTAGGTATATCTCCTAATGCTATCCCTACCCCCTACACCCTCCCCACAATAGGACCCAGTGTGTGATGTTTCCCTTCCTGTGTCCAAGTGATCTCATTGTTCAGTTCCCACCTATGAGTGAGAACATGCGGTGTTTGGTTTTCTGTTCTTGTGATAGTTTGCTGAGAATGATGGTTTCCAGCTGTATCCATGTCCCTAAAAAGGACACGAACTCATCCTTTTTTATGGCTGCATAGTATTCCATGGTGTATATGTGCCACATTTTCTTTATCCAGTCTGTGACTGATGGACATTTGGGTTGGTTCCAAGTCTTTGCTATTGTGAATAGTGCCACAATAAACATACGTGTGCATGTGTCTTTATAGCAGCATGACTTATAATCTTTTGGGTATATCCCCAGTAGTGGGATGGCTGGGTCAAATGGTATTTCTAATTCTAGATCTTTGAGGAATTGCCACACTGTTTCCCACAATGGTTGAACTTGTTTACACTCCCACCAACAGTGTAAAAGTGTTCCTATTTCTCCACATCCTCTCTAGGACCTGTTGTTTCCTGATTTTTTAATGATTGCCATTCTAACTTGTGTGAATGGGAGTTCATTCATGACTTCCAACACTATGTTGAATAGGAGTGGTGAGAGAGGGCATCCCGGTCTTGTGCCAGTTTTCAAAGGGAATGCTTCCAGTTTTTGCCCATTCAGTATGATATTGGCTGTGGGTTTGTCATAAATAGTTCTTATTATTTTGAGATATGTTCCATCAATACTGAATTTATTGAGAGTTTTTAGCATGAAGGGCTGTTGAATTTTGTCAAAGGCCTTTTCTGCATCTAAGATAATCATGTGGTTTTTGTCTTTGGTTCTGTTTATATGCTGGATTATGTTTACTGATTTGCATATGTTGAACTAGCCTTGCATCCCAGGGATGAAGCCCACTTGATCATGGCGGATAAGCTTTTTGATGTGCTGCTGAATCCGGTTTGCCAGTATTTTATTGAGGATTTGTGCATCGATGTTCATCAGGGAGACTGGTCTAAAATTCTCTTTCTTTGTTGTATCTCTGTCAGACTTTAGTATCAGGATGATGTTGGCCTCGTAAAATGAGTTAGGGAGGATTCCCTCTTTTTCTATTGATTGGAATTGTTTCAGAAGAAATGGTACCAGCTCCTCCTTGTACCTCTGGTAGAATTCGGCTGTGAATCTGTCTGGTCCCGGACTTTTTTTGGTTGGTAGGCTATTAATTATTGCCTCAATTTCAGAGCCTGCTATTGGTCTATTCAGGGATTCAACTTCTTCCTGGTTTAGTCTTGGCAGAGTGTAAGTGTCCAGGAAATTATCCATTTCTTCTAGGTTTTCTAGTTTATTTGCATAGAGGTGTTCACAGTATTCTCTGATGGTAGTTTGTATTTCTGTGGGGTTGGTGGTGATATCCCCTTTATCATTTTTTATTGCATCCATTTGATTCTTCTCTCTTTTCTTCTTTATTAGTCTTGCTAGCGGTCTATCAATTTTCTTGATCTTTTCAAAAAACCAGCTCCTGGATTCATTGATTATTTGGAGGGTTTTTTGTGTCTCTATCTCCTTCAGTTCTGCTCTGATCTTAGTTATTTCTTGCCTTTCTGCTAGCTTTTGAATGTGTTTGCTCTTGCTTCTCTGGTTCTTTTAATTGTGATGTTGGGGTTTCAATTTTAGATCTTTCCTGCCTTCTCTTGTGGACATTCAGTGCTATAAATTTCCCTCTACACACTGCTTTAAATGTGTCCCAGAGATTCTGGTATGTTGTATCTTTGTTCTCATTGGTTTCAAAGAACATCTTTATCTCTGCCTTCATTTCATTATGTACCCAGTAATCATTTAGGAGCAGGTTGTTCAGTTTCCATGTAGTTGAGCGGTTTTGATTGAGTTTCTTAGTCCTGAGTTCTAGTTTGATTGCACTGTGGTCTGAGAGACAGTTTGTTATAATTTCTGTTCTTTTACATTTGCTGAGGAGTGCTTTACTTCCAACTATGTGGTCAATTTTGGAATAAGTGCGATGTGGTGCTGAGAAGAACGTATATTCTGTTGATTTGGGGTGGAGAGTTCTCTAGATGTCTATTAGGTCCGCCTGGTGCAGAGTTGAGTTCAATTCCTGGATATCCTTGTTAACTTTCTGTCTCGTTGATCTGTCTAATGTTGACAGTGGGGTGTTAAAGTCTCCCATTATTATTACATGGAAGTCTAAGTTTCTTTGTAAGTCTCTAAGGACTTGTTTTATGAATCTGGGTGCTCCTGTATTGGGTGCATATATATTTATGATAGTCAGCTCTTCCTGATGAATTGATCCCTTTACCATTATGTAATGGCCTTCTTTGTCTGTTTTGATCTTTGATGGTTTAAAGTCTGTTTTATCAGAGACTAGGATTGCAACCCCTGCTTTTTTTTGTTTTCCATTTGCTTGGCAGATCTTCCTCCATCCCTTTATTTTGAGCCTATGTGTGTCTCTGCGTGTGAGTTGAGTCTCCTGAACACAGCAAACTGATGGGTCTTGACGCTTCATCCAATTTGCCAGTCTGTGCCTTTTAATTGGACCATTTAGTCCATTTACATTTAAGGTTAATATTGTTATGTGTGAACTTTATCCTGTCATTATGATATTAGCTGGTTATTTTGCTCGCTAGTTGATGCAGTTTCTTCCTAACATCGATGGACTTTACATTTTGACATGTTTTTGCAATGGCTGGTACCTGTTGTTCCTTTCCATGTTTAGTGCTTCCTTTGGGATCTCTTGTAGGGCAGGCCTGGTGGTGACAAAATCTCTAAGCATTTGCTTGCCTGTAAAGGATTTTATTTCTCCTTCACTTATGAAACTTAGTTTGGCTGGATATGAAATTCTGGGTTGAAAATTATTTTCTTTAAGAATGTTGAATATTGGCCTCTACTTTCTTCTGACTTGTAGAGTTTCTGCCAAGAGATCTGCTGTTAAGTCTGATGGGCTTCCCTTTGTGGGTAACCCGACCTTTCTCTCTGGCTGCCCTTAATATTTCATTTCAACTTTGGTGAATCTGACAATTATATGTCTTGGAGTTGCTCTTCTCGAGGAGTATGTTTGTGGCGTTCTCTGTATTTCCTGAATTTGCATGTTGGCCTGCTTTACTAGGTTGGGGAAGTTCTCCTGGATGATATCCTGTAGAGTGTTTTCCAACTTGGTTCCATTTTCCCCGTCACTTTCAGGCACACCAAATCAGACATAGATTTGGTCTTTTCACATAATCCCATACTTCTTGGAGGCTTTGTTCATTTCTTTTTACTCTTTTTTCTCCTCACTTCTCTTCTGACTTCATTTCTTTCATTTGATCTTCAATCGCTCATACTTTCTTCCAGTTGATCGAGACAGTTACTGAAGCTTGTGCATTTGTCACGTATTTCTTGTGTTACTGTTTTCATCAATATCATTTCTTTTAAGGTCTTCTCTGCATTGATTATTCTAGTTATTCATTCATCCATTCTTTTTCCAAGGTTTTTAGTTTCTTTGCGCTGGTTATGTAGTTCTTCCTTTAGCTCTGAGAAGTTTGATCGACTGACGCCTTCTCCTCTCAACTTGTCAAAGTCATTCTCTGTCCAGCTTTGTTCCGTGCTGGCAATGAGCTGCGTTCCTTTGGAGGGGGAGATGCACTCTGATTTTTTGAATTTCCAGCTTTTCTGCCCTGCTTTTTCCCCATCTTTGTGGTTTTATCTGCCTTTGGTCTTTGATGATGGTGATGAACTGATGGGGTTTTGGTGTGGGTGTCCTTTCTGTTTGTTAGTTTTCCTTCTGACAGTCAGGACCCTCGGCTGTAGGTCTGTTGGAGTTTGCTTGAGGTCCACTCCAGACCCTGTTTGCCTGGGTATCAGCAGCAGAGGCTGCAGAAGATAGAATACTGCTGAACATCGAGTGTTGCTGTCTAATTCTTGCTCTGGAAGCTTCATCTCAGGGGTGTACCCCGCCATGTGAGGTGTTGGTCTGCACCTAGTGGGGGATGTCTCCCTGTTAGGCTACTCAGGGGTCAGGGACCCACTTGAGCAGGCAGTCTGTCCATTCTCAGATCTCAACCTCTGTGCTGGGAGATCCACTGCTCCCTTCAAAACTATCAGATAGGGGCATTTACCTCTGCCAAGGTTTCTGCTGCTTTTTGTTTAGTTATGCCCTGTCCCCGGCAGAGGAGTCTACAGAGGCAGGCTGGCCTCCTTGAGCTGCGGTGGGCTCCACCCAATTCGAGCCTTCTGATGGCTTTGTTTACCCACTTAAACCTTAGCAATGGTGGGTGCCCCTACCCTAGCCTCGCTGCCGCCTTGCAGTTAGATCTCAGACTGCTGTGCTAGCAATGAGGGAGGCTCCGTGGGCGTGGGACCCTCCGGGCCAGGTGTGGCATATAATCTCCTGGTGTGCTGTTTGCTAAGACCCTTGGTAAAGCACAGTATTAGGGTGGGAGTTACCCGATTTTCCAAGTGTTGTGTGTCTCAGTTTCCCTTGGCTGGGAAAAGGGATTATCCTCCCTCTTGCACTTCCCAGGTGAGGCGATGCCTCGCCCTGCTTCAGCTCTCGCTGGTTGGGCTGCACCAGCTGACCAGCACCAATTGTCCAGCACTCCCCAGTGAGATGAACCTGGTACCTCAGTTGAAAATGCACAAATCACCCGTCGTCTGTGTCACTCACGCAGGGAGCTGGAGGCTGGAGCTGTTCCTATTTGGCCATCTTGGGCGCACGCCCTCCTCATTTGTCTTTATTTAGATGAGCTCTCTTCAAATTTCAACTATTCCACTATGAGATCGTTAAGGGCAAGGACTATGTCTTACTCTATCTTTTCATCCATAGCAACTGTTATATACTCAATGTTCGTGTCCTCCTCAGGTCGAAACATTGAACTCCTATCCCCTAATGAGATGGGATTTGGAGAAAGGGGTGTTTGAAAATAACTAAGTTTAAATGCGATAATAAAGGTAATTAATTACCTTGTAAGAAGAGACACCAGAAAGAGATCTTTATCTGTGTGAAAAGAAGAGGTCATGTGAGCACACAGCGAGAAAGCAGCAGTCTACAAGCCAGGAAGAGAGCCCTCACCAGGAAATAACTTGGTTGGAACCTTGATCTTGGAATTCCTAGTCTCCAAAACTGTGAGACAGTAAATTTCTGTTGTCTAAACCACCTGTTTTATAGTATTTTGTTACAGCAGCCTCAGCTGACTAACACAGATTTTGATGCCAAGGAATAAGGTGCTGCTGCAAGAAATACCTAAACATGTGGAAATGTCTTTGAAATTGGGTAATGGGTAGAGAGCCAGAGAGTTTTGAGGTATATGCTAAAGATACGGATGCAGACTGGATGTTGCCAGGGGTCATGTGGTGGTAGGGAGACAGACTGTGAGTAGGCACATTTCTCAGGGGATGGAAATGTTCTATGTTATGATTGTGGTGGTGTTTATAAAACTGTGAACATTTACCCAAACTCACTGAATTGTATATCAAATTGACAAAATTGTATGTAAATTATACTTTGGAAAAATGCACACCAATCTTCCTTCCTTCCTCCTCTTTCCCCCTCCTCTCCTTTTTTTGAGCCAGAGTCTTGCTTGGTTGCCCAGGCGGGAGTACAATGGTGCAAACACAGCTCACTGCAGCCTTCTTGAACTCCTGAGCTCAAGGGATCCTCCTGCCTTAGGCTCCCGAGTAGCTAGGGCAACATGTGTGCACTACCATGCCCAGCTAACTGCTTTCTTATTTTTTTGTAGAGATGGTGTCTTGCTATGTTGCCCAGGCTGGTCTCTAACTCCTGGCCTCAAGTGATCCTACTGCCTTGGCCTCCCAAAGTGCTGTGACTACAGGCATGAGCCATTGTGCATGGCCTACCACAAACCTTTTTTATATGAAGATACAATTCAGCAACATTAAAAGGGACTCCAATAAAAAGAGTGTAAAAATAAGAAACTGGTAACATCTTAATAGCTAGATAGATAATCTCTCTATAAACATATCCTCTCTCAAACAGAAAATGAAAACGAAATTAGAAATGTTGGGGAGAGAACAAGCAAAAGAAAATGAAAGGCTAAACATAAAAACAATAAATAAATTAAAAATGTGACATGACAATGAGCAACAGAAGGAATATAAGAAGTGAAATCCATTTTACTTTCCTCTTCTAGAGACTCTGTTTACTGGCATAGGCATTTTCTTTGCAAAGGGTCCAATTATATTTGATTCTGAAGTAAAAATATCTATATAATTAAAAATTTTAAATGCCAAGAGAGATGAAGAAGCTTCAGAAGAAAAGTTGGAAGTAAGGAGAAGTTAGTTCACGAGATTTCAGAAAAGAAGCCATCTCCACAAAAGTGCAAAGTGAAACAGCAAATCCTGATGTTGAAACTGCAGCAAATTATCCAGAAGATCTAGCTAAGTGATGAAGGTGGCTGCACTAAACAACAGATTTTCAGTGTAGATGAAACAGCCTTCTATTGGAAGAAGACACTGTCTAGGACTTTCATGGCTAGAGAGAAGTCAATGCCTAACTCCAAAGCTTCAAACAACAGGCTGACTCTCCTGTTAGGGGATAATGCAGTTGATGACTGTAAGTTGAAGCCAATACTCACTTATCATTCCAAAATCCTAGGGCCCTTAAAAATTATGCTAAATCTACTCTGCTTGTGCTCTATAAACAGAACAACAAAGCCTGGATGATGGCATATCGGTATACAACACGGTATTCTGAATATTTTAAGCCCACTATATGGAGACCTACTGCTCAGAGAAAAACAGTCCTTTTAAAATATTACTGCTTAGTGAGAGTGCACCTGGTCACTCAAGACCTCTGATAAGGATGTACAAGGAGATTAATGTTTTCATGCCTGCTAACACAACATCCATTCTGTAGCCCATGGATCAGGAGTAATTTCAATTTTCAAGTCCTATTATTTAAGAAAAACACGTCTTAAGGCTCTTGCTGCTATAGATAGTGATTCCTCTGATGGATATGGGTGAAGTAAATTGAAAACCTGGGAAGATTCACTATTCTAGCTGCCACAAGAATATTTATGATTCATGAGAGGAGGTCAAAATATCAATATTAACAGGAGTTTGTGAGAAGTTGATTCCAATCCTCATGGATGACTTTGAGGGGTTCAAGACTCTGGTGGAGGAAGTAACTGCAGATGTGATAGAAACAGCAAGAGAACTAGAAGTGGAGCCTGAAGATGTGACTAATTGCTGCCATCTCATGAGAAAACTTTAATTGATATGGAATTACTTCTTCTGGACAAGCAAAATAAGTGGTTTTTTGAGAAGAATTCTACTCCTGGTGAAGATGCTATGAATACTGTTGAAATAACAACAGAGGATTTAGAATATTCCACATACTTAATGGATAAAGCAACGGTAGGGTTTGAGGGATTGATTCCCATTTTGTTTTTTTGTCTTTTCAGTTTTTATTTTAGATTCCGAGGGTACATGTGCAGGTTTGTTAAAAAGGTATATTGCATGGGCCGGGTGCGGTGGCTTACACCTGTAATCCCAGCACTCTGGGAGGTTGAGGCAGGCAGATCACAAGGTCAGGAATTCAAGACCAGCCTGGTCAAAATGGTGAAACCCCAACTCTACTAAAAATACAAAAATTAGCTGGGCATGATGGCGTGCGCCTGTAGTCCCAGCTACCCAGGAGGCTGAGGCAGAAGAATCGCTTGAGCCCAGGAGGCGGAGTTGCAGTGAGATGAGATTGTGCCACTGCACGCCAGCCTGGGCAATAGAGTGAGACTCCATCTCAAAAAAAAAAAAAGTTTACACTTTGGCCAGGCGTGCTGGCTCACGCCTGTAATCCCAGCACTTTGGGAGGCTGAGGCGGGTGGATCATTTGAGGTCAGGAGTTCAAGACCAGCCTGGCCAACATGGTGAAACCCCGTCTCTACTAAAAATACAAAAATTAGCTGGGCGTGGTGGTGGGTGCCTGTAATCCCAGCTACTTGGTAGGCTGAGGCAGGAGAATTGCTTGAACCCAGCAAGTGGAGGTTGCAGTAAGCTGAGATTGCGCCACTGCACTCAAGCTTGGGCGATGGAGTGAGACTCTGTCTCAAAAAGAAAAAAAAAAGGGTATACTGCATGATGCTGGAGTCTGAAGTACAATTCAAACTGTCACCCTGGAAGTGAACATAATGCCCAATAGGAAATTTTCAGCCCTTCCTTCCCTCCTTCCCTCTCCTGCCTTGTATTCCACAGTGTTTACTGTTCCCATCTTCACGTCCATGTGTACCTGATGTTTTGCTCCTACTTATAAATGAGAACATATGGTATTTGGTTTTTGTTTTGGCGTAGTTTGCTTAGGATAAAGGCTTCCAGCTGCATCCATGTTGCTGCAAAGGACATGATTTCTTTTATCTTTTTTTTTTTTTTTTGGAGACAGAGTCTCACTCTGTTGCCCAGTGGCATGATCTCGGCTCATTGCAAGCTCTGCCTTCCGGGTTCATGCCATTCTCCTGCCTCAGCCTCTCGAGTAGCTGGGACCACAGGTGCCTGCCACCATGCCCAGCTAATTTTTTGTATTTTTCAGTAGAGATGGGGTTTCACCATGTTAGCCAGGATGGTCTCCATCACTTGACGTCATGATCCGCCCACCTCAGCCTTCCAAAGTGCTGGGATTACAGGCATGAGCCACTGCGTCTGGCCAGGACATGATTTCTTTATGGCTGCATAGTATTCCATGGTATATACGTATTACATTTTCTTTATCCAGTCCACTGTTGATGGGCATCTGGGTTGGTTCCATGTCTTTGCTATTGAGAATAGTGCTACAGTGTATATACATATGGATGTGTCTTTTTGGTAGAATGATTTATTTTCCTCTGGGTATGTACCCAGTAACGGAATTGCTGGGTTGGATGTTAGTTCAACTCTTAGTTCTTTGAAAAATTTCCAAACTGCTCTCTCTAGTGGCTGAACGGATTTACATTCCCACCAACAGTGTATAAGTATTCCCTCTTCTTCACAGCCCCACCAACAACTATTATTTTTTGACTTTTTAACAAAAGTCATTCTGCCTGGTGTGAGATGATATCTCACTGTGATTCTGATTTGTATTTCTCTGATGATTCATGATGATGAACATTTTTTCATGTTTGTTGGCCACTTGTATGTCTTCCCTTTTTTGAGACAGAGTCTCGCTCTGTCACCCAGGCTGGAGTACAGAGGTGCGATCTTAGTACACTGCAACCTTTGCCTCCCAGGTTCAAGTGATCCTCCTGCCTCAGCCTCCTGAGGAGCTGTGATTATAGGGTGCACCACAATGCTCAGCTAATTTCCCACCATTTTGGCCAGGCTGGTCTAGAACTCCTGACCTCAGGTAATCTGCCCACTTCGGCCTCCCAAAGTGCTGGGAATACAGGTGTCAGCCACTGTGCTGGCCTACCTGTTATGTCTTCTTTTGAGAAGTGTCTGTTCATGTCCTTTGCTCTCTTTTTAGTGGGGTTTTTTTTCTACTCGTTGATTTAAGTTTCTTATAGGATCTGGATATTAGGCCTATGTCAGATGCATAGTTCGTAATATTTTCTCCCATTTTGTGGGTTGTTAGTTTACTGCATTGATACTTTCTCTTGCTGTACAGAAGCTCTTTAATTAGGTCCCACTTGTCAATTTTTCTTTTTGTTGCAAATGCTTTTGAGTCCTTAGTCATAAATCCTTAGCCAAGGCTGATGTCCAGAAGCGTATTTCCTAGGATTTCTTTTGGGATTGTTATAGTTTGAGGTTTTAGATTTAGGGTTTTTTTGTTTTTGAGATGGGGTCTCACTCTGTTGCCCAGGCTGGAGTGCAGTGGTGCAATCTCGGCTCACTGCAAACTCCGCCTCCCAGGTTCACGCAATTCTCCCACCTCAGCTTCCAAGGTAGCTGGAATTACAGGCGTGCGCCGCCACACCTGGCTAATTTTTGTATTTTCAGTAGAGATGGAGTTTCACCATGTTGGCCAGGCTGGTCTTGAACTCCTGACTTCAGGTGATCTGCCCGCCTCAGCCTCCCAAAGTGTTGGGATTACAGGTATGAGTCGCTGAGCCCAGCCTAGATTTAGGTTTTTAATCCATCTTGAGTTAATTTTGTATATGGTGATAGGGAGGTGCCCAGTTTCATTCCTCTCCATGTGGATAGTCAGTTTTCCCAGCACTATTTATTAAAAAGGGAGTCCTTTCTCCATTGCTTATTTTAGTCTACTTTGTCAAAGATCAGATGATTGTCAGTGTATGGCTTTATTTCTGGGCTTTCTTTTCTGTTCCATTGGTCTTTATATCTGTATACCAGTACCATGCTGTTTGGGTTACCATAGCCTTGTAGTACAGTTTGAAGTCAGGTAATGTGATGCCTTTTGCTTTGCTCTTTTTGCTTAGGATTGCTTTGGACTTTTTGTAGTTCCATATAAATTTTATAATAATTTTTTCTAATTCTGTGAAAAATGACATTAGTAGTAGCTTGATAGAAACAGTGTTGAATCCTTAAATTGCTGTGAGCAGTATGGCCATTTTAATGATACTGATTCTTCCAATTCATGAGCAAGGAACACTTTTTCATTTGTTTGTATCATCTCTGATTTCTTTCAGCAGTGTTTTGTAGTTCACTTTGCAGAAATCTTTCACCTCCTTGGTTAGCTGTATTCCTAAGTATTTTATTCTTTTTTTGGCTATTGTGAATGAGACTGCATTCTTGATTTGGCTGTCAGCTTGATTATTGGTGTACAGAAATGCTATTGATTTTTATACACTGATTTTGTATCCTGAAACTTTACTGAAGTCGTTTATCAGTTTAAGGAGCTTTTTGGCAGTTGACTTCCATTTTGAAAAAAAGCTCTACTGTGGGTAAAATGCTGCCAAACAGCATCACTTGTACAGATAAATCTTTCATAAAAAGAAGAGTCAACTGATGTGGCAATCTTCATTGTTGCCTTCTTCTCAGAAATTACCACAGTCACCTCAACCTACAAGTCAGCAGCCATCAACATCAAGGCAAGACCCTATACCAGCAACAAGATTACAACTTGCTTAAGGCTCATATAATTGTTACCATTTTTTAGCAACAAGGTCTTTTTAAATTATTTATTTTTTAGTCATAATGCTATATTGCACACTTAGTAGACCAAGGTATAGTATCAACATAACTTTATATACACTGGGAAATAAAAAAAATGTTACTCACTTTATTGTGGTGGTGTGGAACCAAACCTGCATTATCTCCAAGGTATGCCTTTACATCAAAACTAAGGTTGAAATATGAGGCATATATTTACTTTATTTCATTGATTCTAAGATTCATGTTTTTGTTCACATTACCATCCCTAAAATCAGGAAGCATTTTACAACTGAGAGAATATCATAATTGTCAGCCTGGAAGCAGATACAAAATTATCATGGTCTGCATATGTAAAAACTTGCTTGTTTTTTTTGGTGTGCAAATGAGCAAATGTAATTCTTCAATGTTTCACCCAAAAATCCATATATGGATCAAGTAAAGAAGAAAAAAAATCCTGGCTTTTTAGAATACTACTATTGATCCTTTCTGAGAAAATCAGGACAGTGCTTGCACTAATACTTGCAGGATGGATGCTAATGTCTTAGAATAAAATCTGGGTGCAAGATTGCATCACCTTTAAGAAGTACTACAGGCCGGGTGCAGTAGCTCACGCCTGTAATCCCAGCACTTTGGGAGGCCGAGACAGGTGGATCACCTGAGATTAGGAGTTTGAGAACAGCCTGACCAACAAGGAGACACTCTGTCTCTACTAAAAATGCAAAGTTAGCCAGGTTTGGTGGTGCATGCCTGTAATCCCAGCTACTTGGGAGGCTGAAAAAAAAAAAAAAAAAAAAAGTACTACATTGCCAGTACTCTTAATGACAGAGAGAACAGTATCTTGTGAAAAATGTAAATTGTGAAACACATAGATATCAATGACTATGAGCCAGTAAGTGATTTAGAACAGTAGTAATCTGAATGTGATGTTTTATGAGTACATGTTGTGCTTCTTTTTTTATGGCCAGGTGAGATATGACTTAAAAAATAAGTCTAAGAAACCTCTTCCAATAAGAATTAAATAAAAAATTTAAGTGAATAGAAACATTCTTAGTTCATATTTTTTTCTCTTAGTATTATATTTAATAATGATGCATCTTACAATCAATGGCTTTTCAGATTCTGATAAAAATGGAATGCCTTTTGTAAGTGGATGCAAATGTCCTTAGCATCTTTGTTTCCAAGTGTTGCACCCATATAAATCAATATTTTACCCGATTATGGTGTGGATAAATGTTATCATGCTAGTAAGTTAACCAGCGAAGACTTATGTGACTACCTGGTAACTCTTCAGTATTTTTTTTTTTTACCATTCTTTTAGCCAAAAATCTGAACAACAATAACAGAAAATAAAAATGTGGTCCATACAAATTAAGAATAATCAGTAGTGTGATTTTTAAGTCTTGTGAAATACAGAATTAACCCATGCTAGAAAAGGAATCTTTTTTTTGGTTTTTTTTGGAGATGGAGTCTCGCTCTGATGCCCAGGCTAGAGTGCAGTGGCATGATCTTGGCTCACTGCAACCTCTGTCTCCCGGGTTCAAGCAATTCTCCTGCCTCAGCCTCCCAAGTAGCTGGGACTACAGGTGCACACTGTGAGGCCCAGCTAATTTTTTGTATTTTAGGAGAGACAGGGTTTCACCGTGTTGCCCAGGCTGGTCTCGAACTCCTGAGCTCAAGCAATCTACCCGCCTCGGTCATCCAGAGTGCTAGGATTACACTTATAGGAGCCTTAAGCAAGTTGTAAGCGTGAGGCAATGTGCCTGGCCTAGAAAATAAATCTTAAAGCAACAGTGTCATCCCGTATCTCTGAAAAAAAAATCCATTCTATAAAAATTCTGTTTCAGTGGTTACAGTATTACTACTCTTAATTCAAGTAAAAATGACAATGAAAATGATATGTTGGGGAACGAAGAAGGCACATTCTGATACTTTTGTTATCTAATACCCAGAAATTTATAATGTAAGTTTATATTCAATACATTATCATATTTGGAAGTCCTAAAATGTTTAGGTATGCCAACATTAACTATGCTACTTACTGGGAGTCACTGACCCTCCAGAGGTGATCACTACTATAATCTATACCATTTGTTATAACGACTGTTTCTAATGAAACAAAATTTAATTAATGTTTTGATAAAAGCTCTATTTCAAGAGAATGTTAGGCATAAAACTCTTTAATATTCAACTATTACAGCTGTCAATCACAGATCAGGGTCCTCCCTTACATTCTAAAAAATCCCCAGACTTTGATTTCTAACCCAGAGCACAAACAGAACACACTGTATTGTTGTTATATCTTTCTTTCCTAACAGAGGGATTATCAGAGTTTTGTTTCTTTTCTGTAATTTGGGGCTTATAGTTCTCAAGAATATGGTATCAAGGGTGAGGAATAAATAAAAACAAAAAGCAGACTTCATAAGTTCTATAAAGATGACAGGATGGGAGAAAGAAATTTCTCTTTTAGCCAAATGAAACAGATTAGAAAATTAACATGAATAAAGAAAATAGGACTACCTTTCAACAAAAACAACAGTTTTTCTCCCTTAAAGATCCTATCTGAAATAAAATTATAAACTTTCCATACAAAAATATTATTCCAGTATTTAGGTATATTTATTTCCTCACTAGAAACATTAATCCTTATCCATAAGACGCTGTAAATATATTTCTGCCCATTTCATTCCATGCCCTTTCTGTTCTCCTCTATATTATTTTGTGGTCTTTGTTTTGGCAGATGCACAAGCAAAATCTGATTCTAACAGTTTGACCCTTCTCACTTTTTATGTTCTCTAGGGCATAATAAAACCCAAGATACAATCCCTCAGCAGTTAATGAAGCTTAACCTCACACCCTCTTAATTACCAATGCATTACACCAACTATGGGCATCATACTCCTCTCTAAGCTATTTTACAATTCAGCAGAAGTACTACTGAGCTATTATGTACCAACATAATCCATGCAGCATGAGAAATCCTTCTTAAAAATAAAATCTTTTGATCCTTGCAGGTTTTGGTAACTGTATAATTAGTACTACTTAAGCATTATCCATGTATCAGTAAGTATGTTACTTTGTTGATTTTTTGTGTTTATTTTGGCAACTTTCATTTTCTGAAACTTGGAAAATGAAAAAAATCAAAGATATTACTGATTCATTGCCATAATTTTAATATAAAAGTATTACAAATATCTAACCTGAGTATCCATATATTAACAGGATATTCCCTTCATTATCTTCATTTAAAATATTTAGAAATATGGGGGAGGGTGTTTTTAGCTGTTTCAAGCATTAAAAAAAGTCATAGAATTGCATAAAGTCAGTTAAGAGGTATAGTTGACATTGCATAAAAAGTTTTTAAAACTCAGATTTTAAAATTAGTAATAGTGAATTAACTTATTTCCATGAATACTTCAAGCTAAATTCCGTACAGATCAGATAATATCTTAGTGCAATTTAAGATATTTTTCTTGAATATGAAAGTGGCAATATCACTGCTATTACAAAAAGGGTGAAAAACACTTTCACATTGGTATACAAATATTGTTTTAATATACTTGTAAGTTAAGCTACTGACAATAACGATGCTTGTTATTTGGCAATTACATCAATTACATGAATCTGAAAATAGAAAGGAAACCAGTGGGATAAGAACAGTGTTCTTAATACTTTTCCATAGATCCCTATCACATTGCTCTTTAACATGCAAACCAGGAATGTATTGAGAAGACTAGATAATATTTCTTTCATTTTTCTTTATTAAGATAGAGCGAAGGAGGAGGATAACATGAAAAAGAGGAAATAGAAATTTGTATTATGTGTTCAAAATGAAAGGATTATACTAAGAATTAAAAATAGGATACCATCTTCATTTAAACACAAATCATAACCTAATTATTTTAAAATATCGTATTAGGAACCATCACATTTTGAAAAGTAACAATCATGAAAGATCTCAAAAACAATTTCCATATGTAATTAATCCCTGGGTTCTATCCCAATCTAGTAGTGAGGCTGGCAAAATAAGGTATAGGCATATTTAAATTCCTTATCAAGGTCCCAGCAATATGTCTGCTCATTACATAAATAGCACTTCCAAGTCTTGACCAAGATAGCCACATGCTGTCAACACTGCCTACGGATGGCACTGACTTAAAGGAGTTTAAAGGGAAATGACTTTCAAGGCATTCTAATATTAGATTCCATAATTATTTTCCCATGCATGTCAAAATCAAAGCCATCAAACTGTTAGCAACAATCCTGCATGTAATCTGTATTAATTTTATCAATTTCTTATATATATATATTGAACTAAGACACAGATTTTATTAAGTTTATATATCATAATGTAAAGACTGTATTATACTTTATTTTAAAATGTGCTCTTCAGGCCAGGCATGGTGGCTCACACCAGTAATCCTTGCAATTTAGGGGGCTGAGGTGGGAGGATCACTTGAGGTCAGAAGTTCAAGGCCAGCCTGGCCAAAATGTTGAAACTCCGTCTCTATTAAAAATATAGAAATTAGCCAGGCATGGCGGCAGGCACCTGTAATCCCAGCTACTTGGAGAACCCGGGAGGTGGAGGGTACAGTGAGCCGAGATTGCACCACTGCACTTCAGCCTGGGCAACAGAGTGAGACTCCGTCTCAAAATATAAAAAATAAAAAACAATGTGCTCTTCAAACAAATTTATTACGAAGACAGCTTAAAATGAGAAATTCCATGCTTAAAGAGAGACAAGAATTAACTTTGGCATCTATTAATATTTCTAACCATAAAAATTTGAATGTTCCTTTGGCAGATTCTTTTATGATGTAACATTCGTATATTAAATGCTGTCAATGTTTAATCTGGCTCTGGGTATTGTATATTCAGTACAACTATAGAGGGTTCATATAAGACAATAACCTGCAAATAATTCTATAGTTAAAGTGAAGACAGCTACTAATTAGGTGACTACCACTGATAAAAGCATGTAAACTTCAGTGTGTGTGTATTACGTATACATGTGTACACATGCATGATAATGTGTGGGTGTTATAAACAGTCATGCATTGTTTAAGGAGAAATGAGATTCTGTCATTGTGCAAACATCACAGAGTGTACTTACAAAAATGTAGATGGTACAGCTTACTACACACCTAGGCTATATAGTATACCTTACTGCTGTTAGGCTACCAACCTGTACAGCATATTAATGCAGAAGACTGTGGGCAAATATAACACAAGGGTAAGTATATGGGTACCTAAATATAGCAAAGGTACCATAAAACTACACTATTAGAATCTTATGAAACCACTGTTGTGTATATGGTTCCTTGTTGACTAAAACATTAAGTGGTACATGACTATACGTATATATATATAACACAATGTGGTCCTTATAATAGAAAATACTTTAATTAAAATACGTTTTATAAAATATTTTAAAAAGTGTACTTTTCCACTTAATCACTAGAAATTTGCAGGTTTAGTTAGTGAGACCATGTGTAGTAATGCCCGTCAGTAAATGTTTACTGCACAGGGGTGTATATTAACCTGTGTTTAAGAAAATGTGTTTAAGCAAACAAATTATACAATAATTATTTGAGTTACAGAAAGATTCCATGTCTGCAAAATTCTTTTAAGTATTAAAAGTGTCCCTATTGAATATGAACTAAAATAATTTCTAAAAACCTGATATAACTGAAATGTTTCTAAATATAAGTACATTATCATTTAAGAAATTAAGATAGTAACAAAGATCTTTACTATCATTATTATTTCTTAAACAGAGGTCATAGAACTTTTAAATTTTTGGAAAAGAAGTAGCTAAAGCTTCAAAAATATCTACTGTGAACACCTAAATTAGGAATGAAGTGAGATATTATCTTCATTTAAGAGGTCCACATCAGTTAAATTCCTAGCACAGCACTACACAATATTTGAATAATTTCATTTGTTTGAAGTCATTTTCTTTTATATTTCCAGAATAAACCCAGCTTATGAAAAAGGACACAAGCAAAAATGCTTAGGGTATTGTGGGACGCTACATAAGATTGGATATCATTTTATTTTTATTAAATTTGAAGATTATTTACTGTGGTATATTTAGAATTCTAGAACAAAACTGATTTACTTTTTTTTCTTTTTTTTTCAGATGGAGTTTTGCTCTTGTTGCCCAGGCTGGAGTGCAATGACGTGATCTCAGCTCACCGCAACCTCTGCCTCTTGGATTCAGGCGATTCTCCTGCCTCAGCCAACCAAGTAGCTGGGATTACAGGGATGTGCCACTGCGCCCGGCTAATTTTACATTTTTAGTAGAGACAAGGTTTCTCCATGTTGGTCATGCT
Organism: Piliocolobus tephrosceles; assembly: GCF_002776525.5. NCBI lineage: Eukaryota > Metazoa > Chordata > Mammalia > Primates > Cercopithecidae > Piliocolobus > Piliocolobus tephrosceles. The sequence continues at coordinate 32,838,902 of NC_045446.1, forward strand.
GGTCGTCGGTCATGCTGGTCTCGAACTACTGACCTCAGGTGATCTGCCCACCTCATCCTTCCAGAGTACTAGGATTACAGGCGTGAGCCACTGTGCCTGGCCCAAAACTGATTTTCTTTATACTCTTTGATTACTGAGAAGTTGAGGCAACTGGGTGAAGACATAAAACCGGATGTCTTTAATTCTATATAGCAGCCTGTATGTTATAATTTGTTTAAAAAAGAATAAAGGTTCAGTGAAATCAAAGAGGACACAAACAAATGGAAGAACATACCATGCTCATGGATAGGAAGAATCAATATTGTGAAAATGGCCATACTGCCCAAGGTTATTTATAGATTCAATGCCATCCCCATCAAGCTACCAATGAGTTTCTTCACCGAATTGGAAAAAACTGCTTTAAAGTTCATATGGAACCAAAAAAGAGCCCGCATTGCCAAGACAATCCTAAGGCAAAAGGACAAAGCCGGAGGCGTCACGCTACCTGACTTCAAACTATACTACAAGGCTACAGTAACCAAAACAGCATGGTACTGGTACCAAAACAGTATAGACCAATGGAACAGAACGGAGCCCTCAGAAATAATGCCACACATCTACAACCATCTGATCTTTGACAAACCTGACAAAAACAAGAAATGGGGAAAGGTTTCCCTATTTAATAAATGGTGCTGGGAAAATTGGCTAGCCATAAGTAGAAAGCTGAAACTGGATCCTTTCCTTACTCCTTATATGAAAATTAATTCAAGATGGATTAGAGACTTAAATGTTAGACCTAATACCATAAAAACCCTAGAAGAAAATCTAGGTAGTACCATTCAGGACATAGGCATGGGCAAGGACTTCATGTCTAAAACACCAAAAGCAATGGCAGCAAAAGCCAAAATTGACAAATGGGATCTCATTAAACTAAAGAGCTTCTGCACAGCAAAAGAAACTACCATCAGAGTGAACAGGCAACCTACAGAATGGGAGAAAATTGTTGCAATCTACTCATCTGACAAAGGGCTAATATCCAGAATCTACAAAGAACTCAACAAATATACAAGAAAAAAACAAACAACCCCATCAAAAAGTGGGGAAAGGATATGAACAGACATTTCTCAAAAGAAGACATTCATACAGCCAACAGACACATGAAAAAATGCTCATCATCACTCGCCATCAGAGAAATGCAAATCAAAACCACAATGAGATACCACCTCACACCAGTTAGAATGGCAATCATTAAAAAATCAGGAAACAACAGGTGCTGGAGAGGATGTGGAGAAATAGGAACACTTTTACACTGTTGGTGGGATTGTAAACTAGTTCAACCATTATGGAAAACAATATGGCAATTCCTCAAGGATCTAGAACTAGATGTACCATATGACCCAGCCATCCCACTACTGGGTATATACCCACAAAGGATTATAAATTATGCTACTACAAAGACACATGCACACGTATGTTTATTGCGGCACTATTCACAATAGCAAAGACTTGGAATCAACCCAAATGTCCATCAGTGACAGACTGGATTAAGAAAATGTGGCACATATACACCATGGAATGCTATGCAGCCATAAAAAAGGATGAGTTTGCGTCCTTTGTAGGGACATGGATGCAGCTGGAAACCATCATTCTTAGCAAACTATCACAAGAAGAGAAAACCAAACACCGCATGTTCTCACTCATAGGTGGGAACTGAACAATGAGCTCACTTGGACTCGGGAAGGGGAACATCACACACTGGGGCCTATCATGGGGAGGGGGGAGGGGGGAGGGATTGCATTGGGGAGTTATACCTGATATAAATGATGAATTGATGGGTGCTGACGAGTTGATGGGTGCAGCACACCAACATGGCACATGTATACATATGTAACAAACCTGCACGTTATGCACATGTACCCTAGAACTTAAAGTATAATAATAATTAAAAAAAAAAAAAAAGAATAAAGGTAAGAAGCTTCACCTCATGGTCTCAAATCTATTCTTAGTTTAATACCATCTACCCTGTTTTTGAAATCTAATAGACTTTTAGACATGCAGCCAAACTGCAAGATGAATATTATATAAACAGCAAACACATTTCAAAGGCCTCTGATTTCATTAACAAATCATAATTTGAAAATATAGATGTGGTGAACTAAGGCCACTGCTGCAGGTGTCAGTTTCTGATTAGCAAAACTTAAAATTTTAGGAAAGAAACACTAGCCACTGAAGGAATCACCCCAACACTAGCTGGAGAGAGAGCTCTATATTCTTTGGGGTTTCCACAGTAAAGTTATCCTTTTGTACGAAATAAATATTCACAGCCCGTCTATTTAATCTGACCCTTGACAGTGTGCTTTCTCCTTTCACGGCATCCTTTAATGTTGCATTTAGTGGGATAATATGTTAATTTGGGGAGCTGACAAAAATGTATTTTCTTTTCGTTTTAATGGCTCTGGTTTTCAGAATTTGAAGTCATTTATCCCTCTCAAAAGGACTGAATATCTTTTCTTCTGAAAAAATAAGTATTCAGGAGAAAAATGAACTTTGTTTTTAATATTCCTAATTATGACTTTGGTGACTTCAATAATGATAAAGTGCTATAGTATATTATTCCTTTTGAACATAACAATAACCATCTAAGAATGGGTTATTCATTTTTATGGGTTAAAAATAAAATTCCTTAAATTAAATTTGAGGCCTAAAATAGATGCTTTATGATTTAGAATGGAAAACCTGATATTTCATTTTTAATTTGGAATTCTGGAATAAGGTAGCCAGGGTAAGTATTACTCCTCTCTTAATATAAAGGCTAAGTGACTTAGGTAGGGTCTTGCAGCTAGTTAAGTGGTAACATAGAAATTAAAATCTAAGCTTGGATTCCAAATAAATTTTACTTTCTTGAGAAAAAAACGTCCTATCACAGGGCATAGCATTTCTGCTTGTATGACTTAGACGACTTTTCTGCATGCGAAATACCTTTTGTTGATTGACGTATAAACATCATTGCTAAATGTGTTTATATGAATATCATAGCAGCAATGCTTCTCACTAGCTAGTCATAGAGAGGTGGAGAGTTGGTTTATTCTCCTGTACATTTAATTTTAATCTTATCCTTCATTTCCTTACTAGAAAATCAGGCACATGCCATCTTTAAAAGCTGGCTAGAAATGTAGGTCACTGGAAGCAGTACTGAGCCTTTGCATGTTTTTTTTTTTTTTTTTTTTTTTGGTCTTTTTACTTTGCCAAAGAAGCTCTAACTGTGGCTGCCAAGGGAGAACTTAGAATTTTAAATAAGCTCTCACAGTAGCCAGGAAGAAGAAGAAGAAAAAAAAGAGTGAAACCCTAGGGTCAAATAGCAAATTTCCGGCTCAACTAACACTTCAGAGTAGTAAGCACTGAAAAGTATACAGATAGCCTGATAACTTTCTGAACAAATAAAATACTGACAAAAAAGGGGAAAATATTCTGATTACAGCTCTGCCTTCAAAGGACTCTTCTAATAGTTGTATTTATACAACAGACAAAAGATATAGAGTGCTAAAACAGTTTAAAGGAAATATAATAAATATCATTATATAGCCTAGGTAAAGTAAAAACGTGTGGAAAAATATTATTTATAAGGTATTAAGTATACTAAATCTTGTAAAGTAGACTGACACCAAGGGTCAGAAAGTAATTTTTAATTGTTTATAACATGATAAACTGTACTGCTTTTGTTCTGAATCTGTATATAATTACAACTTTGGAGTTTAACAAAGTAAAAATGTTCAATGGTATATTTGGTCAATTAAGGGTTATTACTTTAACTTCATTCTTGTAACTGTCCCATTTTTTGGCAGAACTAGGAAAACAATAGTTGCATCTGAGATATTTTTGGATTCTACAGACTCAGAAAGATCAGACTATACTACAATGCACTAAAAGCAAACAGCTGATTTTTTTTTTACTGAATTCAGACTTCTAATTTTTGTTCTCTGTTTTGTGAATAACAGATAGATGCTAAAAACAAACTTTTAAATCTTGATACCAAAATGACAGAAGGAAAAGAAAACTTTATAAGAGTAATTCAAACTTTACATCATTTAGCAAATAATACTGCTTCACCTAATTCTACATCAACTAATATCTTTGATATTGGTTAAAACTAAAGAATCAAATAAAGCAAAAGACATAAGGTACAACGAATCCAATCCTAACAAATGAGTTCAATATTTAGGTAAAAGTCTGGTATTTTGTGGTATAATATAAACCCTTCAAATTATTAAGATATTATTTTAACTTTTACTTATGGACTTTAAAGTCCATAAAAAAGAATTTAAAAGATGTTAGTCTAAATTTTAACATTTTATACGTACTGCTTTATTACCAAATGTTCTGTTGCTGTTAATTCATAAAATATGATATGGTTTACTTTTTTTTTTTTTTTTTTTTTTTTGAGACGGAGTCTCACTCTGTCGCCCAGGCTGGAGTGCAGTGGCTGGATCTCAGCTCACTGCAAGCTCTGCCTCCCGGGTTTATGCCATTCTCCTGCCTCAGCCTCCCGAGTAGCTGGGACTACAGGTGCCCGCCACCTTGCCCGGCTAGTTTTTTGTATTTTTTAGTAGAGATGGGGTTTCACCATGTTAGCCAGGATGGTCTCGATCTCCTGACCTCATGATCCGCCCGTCTTGGCCTCCCAAAGTGCTGGGATCACAGGCTTGAGCCACCGCGCCCGGCCGATATGGTTTACTTTTAATGAAATCTTTATTCTCTGACTTACGGTTTATTACAAAGTGAGAATTTATTTTAAATTATGAAAGATTTTCTAGATATTATATGTGGGAAGTTTCAGCTTGATTAAATTTGAATTATTCATTTGCTGTTATATTTGATGTTAAAATATTATATACTGTAAGCTTTTAGTAAACATCAAGGGAGTTCTAATATGCTGATAATCATGTACCTATCCTGAGTAAAATTTTAAAAACACAACTTTTAAAGCACCCTAGCTTCCTACTTTCTTTTAATTGTGGCTGATGTTGGACAGTGCATACTCAATAACAGATAACTCAAAAGTTAATGCAGTAATTTATATTTTGCTCTCAATCTTAGATACTTCTTCTGGCAGGAACACTACCTATCTGAAATGTCATCACTAGCCAATATTCAAATTGAGTTTTAAAACTGACTTTGGCATATTATGAAATGGCATTTAAATTTACTTCTGAAAATTCTTTTATTTTCTCCAGTTCTAAAAACACTAACACATGACTTATTAAAAATTATGAAAAGGATATAAAAATCTTAAATTCTTCAAGCTCTATAAAAATTTTGTGTGTGCATGTGTATACAATTTATTTCATAAAAAAATCAGGCTACTAAAAAATGTTTAAATCTTTTAACAGAAAAATGTAATTTTTACTATTTTATAAAACATTTCTTAGAAAGTTTTCATGGAAAATACTCATTACACTGGAGATAATGAAGAAAATTCCTTTAGACAAAAAAGCTAACTGAAAAATACTTATAAGTGTTTTTTAAAAGCTTTAGTAACATCATGTATATTGTTCTATAGGATTTTCTAAGGGGTGTAATTTTTCAGCATTACATCTTAATGCTGACTTCCTGAAGGAGCTTTGACTACAATAGGCATGAATATGTTTTCAAAGGATGATGGATAAATTGCTGGTTGGTTATATAATATATCTTAGGCAGCTGATGGGCTTTTTATCTTTTACTTGTCTTTTAGTTATACACAGCTTTAAGATAATTATGGTCTATAAGATTGCCTTTTCCCTATTCTTGTACAGAAATATTTGCCTTGGTTATAGGTTCTAGAAATTCCCAATCATATATCATAAAATTAAAACTAAACAATTACAGCATTTTTCCCCTACAATGTATCTCTTCAACACTGTTAACTCCTTGGTTTTCGTCATCCATTGTTGGACTATTTGAAGAAAATAAAGTTATAAGTGTAACTGTAATTCAGTTCTGCATACTGAAATCCTCTGTGAGTATTATGTAGAAAGCTGTACTTACCTGTATTAGTATTCAACATCATTTTTTACACTACAAAAATATATTGTTTATTCTTCTCAGAGAGATGTTAGAAATCTCTTTGCACTTGTGTTATGAAGACTATAATTAAATTTTCGTAAGTCATACTTTTAAAATATAGTCTATTCTAAACATACACAAAAACGAACTGGACCACATTAGCATATATATTATGTTAAAAACAATACTTTTGTGCTTTTTCATAGTAAAGTGAGAATGGCATATTCTTCTTCTTTTTATTATTATACTTTAAGTTCTAGGGTACATGTGCACAACAGGAAGGTTTGTTATATATGCATACATGTGCCATGTTGGTGTGCTGCACCCATTCACTCATCACTTACATTAGGTATATCTCCTAATGCTAACCCTCTCCCCTCCCCACAATAGACGCTGGTGTGTGATGTTCCCCTTCCTGTGTCCAAGTGATCTCATTGTTCAATTTCCATCTATGAGTGAGAACATGCAGTGCTTGGTTTTCTGTTCTTGCGATAGTTTGCTGAGAATGATGGTTTCCAGCTGCATGCATGTCCCTACAAAGGACATGAACTCATCCTTTTTTATGGCTGCATAGTATTCCATGGTGTATATGTGCCACATTTTCTTAATCCAGTCTGTCAGTGATGGACATTTGGGTTGGTTCCAAGTCTTTGCTATTGTGAATAGTGCCACAATAAACATATGTGTACATGTGTCTTTATAGCAGCATGATTTATAATCCTTTGGGAATATAACCAGTAGTGGGATGGCTGGGTGAAATGGTATTTCTAGTTCTAGATCCTTGAGGAATCACCACACTGTCTTCCACAATGGTTGACCTAGTTTACAGTCCCACCAACAGTGTAAAAGTGTTTCCTATTTCTCCACATCCTCTCCAGCACCTGTTGTTTCCTGATTTTTTAATGTTTGCCATTCTAACTCGTGTGAGATGGTATCTCATTGTGGTTTTGATTTGCATTTCTCTGATGGTGAGTGATGATGAGCATGTTTTCATGTGTCTGTTGGCTGTATGAATGTCTTCTTTTGAGAAGTGTCTGTTCATATCCTTTGCCCACTTTCTGATGGGGTTGTTTTTTCTTGTAAATGTGGTCGAGTTCTCTGTAGGTTCTGGATATCAGCCCTTTGTCAGATGAGTAGATTGCAACAATTTTCTCCCATTCTGTAGGTTGCCTGTTCACTCTGATGGTAGTTTCTTTTGCTGTGCAGAAGCTCCTTAGTTTAATTAGATCCCATTTGTCAATTTTGGCTTTTGTTACTGTTGCTTTTGGTGTTTTAGACATGAAGTAATTGCCCATGCCCATGCCTATGTCCTGAATGGTATTACCTAGGTTTTCTTCTAGGGTTTTTATGGTTTTAGGCCTAACATTTAAGTCTCTAATCCATCTTGGGTTAATTTTCCTATGAGGAGTAAGGAAAGGATCCAGTTTCAACTTTCTACTTATGGCTAGCCAGTTTCCCCAGCACCATTTATTAAATAGGGAATCCTTTCCCCATTTCTTGTTTTTCTCAGGTTTGTCAAAGATCAGATGGCTGTAGGTGTGTGGTATTATTTCTGAGGGCTCTGTTCTGTTCCATTGGTCTATATCTCTGTTTTGGTACCAGTACCATGCTGTTTTGGTTACTGTAGCCTTGTAGTACAGTTTGAAGTCAGGTAGCGTGATGTCTCCAGCTTTGTTCTTTTGGCTTAGGATTGTCTTGGTAATGCGGGCTCTTTTTTGGTTCCATATGAACTTTTAAGCAGTTTTTTCCAATTCTGTGAAGAAAGTCATTGGTAGCTTAATGGGGATGGCATTGAATCTATAAATTACCTTGGGCAATATGGCCATTTTCACAATATTGATTCTTCCTATCCATGAGCATAGTATGTTCTTCTATTTGTTTGTGTCTTTTATTTCACTGGGTAGTGGCTTGTAGTTCTCCTTGAAGAGGTCCTTAACATCCCTTGTAAGTTGGATTCCTAGGTATTTCATTCTCTTTGAAGCTATTGTGAATGGGAGTTCACTCACGATTTGGCTCTCTGTTTGTCTGTCACTGGTGTATAAGAATGCTTGTGATTTCTGCACATTGATTTTGTATCCTGAGACTTCGTTCAAGTTGCTTATCAGCTTAAGGAGATTTTGGGCTGAGGTGATGGGGTTTTCTAAATATACAATCACATTATCTGCAAACAGGGACAATTTGACTTATTCTTTTCCTAACTGAATACCCTTGATTTCTTTCTCTTGGCTGACTGCCGTAGCCAGAACTTTCAACACTATGTTGAATAGGAGTGGTGAGAGAGGGCATTCCTGTCTTGTGCCAGTTTTAAAAAGGAATGCTTCCAGTTTTCGCCCATTCACTATGATATTGGCTGTGGGTTTGTCATAAATAGCTCTTATTATTTTGAGATACGTTCCATCAATACCGAATTTATTGTGAGTTTTTAGCATGAAGGGCTGTTGAATTTTGTCAAAGGCCTTTTCTGCATCTATTGAGATAATCATGTGGTTTTTGTCTTTGGTTCTGTTTATACGCTGGATTATGTTTATTGATTTGCATATGTTGAACCAGCCTTGCATACCAGGGATGAAGCCCATTTGATCATGGTGGATAAGCTTTTTGATGTGCTGCTGGATTCAGTTTGCCAGTATTTCATTGAGGATTTTTACATCGATGTTCATCAGGGATATTGGTCTAAAATTCTCTTTCTTTGTTGTGTCTCTGCCAGGCTTTGGTATCAGGATGATATTGGCCTCGTAAAATGAGTTAGGGAGGATTCCCTCTTTTTCTATTGATTGGAACAGTTTCAGAAGGAATGGTACCAGCTCCTCCTTGTACCTCTGGTACAATTCAGCTGTGCATCTGTCTGGTCCCGGACTTTTTTTGGTTGGTAGGCTATTATTATTGCCTCAATTTCAGAGCCTGCTATTAGTCTACTCAGGGATTCAATTTCTTCCTGGTTTAGTCTTGGGAGAGTGTAAGTTTCCAGGAAATTATCCATTTCTTCTAGGTTTTCTAGTTTATTTGCATAGAGGTGTTCATAGTATTCTCTGATGGTAGTTTGTATTTCTGTGGGGTTGGTGGTGATATCCCCTTTATCATTTTTTATTGCATCCATTTGATTCTTCTCTCTTTTCTTCTTTATTAGTCTTGCTAGCGGTCTATCAATTTTCTTGATCTTTTCAAAAAACCAGCTCCTGGATTCATTGATTATTTGGAGGGTTTTTTGTGTCTCAATCTCCTTCAGTTCTGCTCTGATCTTAGTTATTTCTTGCCTTTCTGCTAGCTTTTGAATGTGTTTGCTCTTGCTTCTCTAGTTCTTTTAATTGTGATGTTGGGGTTTCAATTTTAGATCTTTCCTGCCTTCTCTTGTGGACATTCAGTGCTATAAATTTCCCTCTACACACTACCAGAGATTCTGGTATGTTGTATCTTTGTTCTCATTGGTTTCAAAGAACATCTTTATTTCTGCCTTCATTTCGTTATGTACCCAGTAATCATTTAGGAGCAGGTTGTTCAGTTTCCATGTAGTTGAGCGGTTTTGATTGAGTTTCTTAGTCCTGAGTTCTAGTTTGATTGCACTGTGGTCTGAGAGACAGTTTGTTATAATTTCTGTTCTTTTACATTTGCTGAGGAGTGCTTTACTTCCAACTATGTGGTCAATTTTGGAATAAGTGCGATGTGGTGCTGAGAAGAACGTATATTCTGTTGATTTGGGGGGGGAGAGTTCTCTAGATGTCTATCAGGTCCGCCTGGTGCAGAGTTGAGTTCAATTCCTGGATATCCTTGTTAACTTTCTGTCTGGTTGATCTGTCTAATGTTGACAGTGGGGTGTTAAAGTCTCCCATTATTATTGCATGGTAGTCTAAGTTTCTTTGTAAGTCTCTAAGGACTTGTTTTATGAATCTGGGTGCTCCTGTATTGGGTGCATATATATTTATGATAGTCAGCTCTTCCTGATGAATTGATCCCTTTACCATTATGTAATGGACTTCTTTGTCTCTTTTGATCTTTCATGGTTTAATGTCTGTTTTATCAGAGACTAGGATTGCAATCCCTGCTTTTTTTTGTTTTCCATTTGCTTGGCAGATCTTCCTCTATCCCTTTATTTTGAGCCTATGTGTGTCTCTGCGTGTGAGTTGGGTCTCCTGAATATGGCAAACTGATGGGTCTTGACTCTTCATTCAATTTGCCAGTCTGTGCCTTTTAATTGGAGCATTTAGTCCATTTATATTTAAGGTTAATATTGTTATGTGTGAACTTTATCCTGTCATTATGATATTAGCTGGTTATTTTGCTCGCTAGTTGATGCAGTTTCTTCCTAGCATCGATGGACTTTACATTTTGGCATGTTTTTGCAAAGGCTGGTACCGGTTCTTCCTTTCCATGTTCAGTGCTTCCTTCAGAATCTCTTGTAGGGCAGGCCTGGTGGTGACAAAATCTCAAAGCATTTGCTTGCCTATAAAGGATATTATTTCTCCTTCACTTATGAAACTTAGTTTGGCTGGATATGAAATTCTGGGTTGAAAATTCTTTTAAGAATGTTGAATATTGGCCCCCACTCTCTTCTGGCTTGGTAGAGTTTCTGCCGATAGATCTGCTGTTAAGTCTGATGGGCTTCCCTTTGTGGGTAACCCGACGTTTCTCTCTGGCTGCCCCTAACATCTTTTTCGTCATTTCAACTTTGGTGAATCTGACAATTATATGTCTTGGAGTTGCTCTTCTCGAGTATCTTTGTGGTGTTCTCTGTATTTCCTGAATTTGGATTTTGGCCTGCCTTACTAGGTTGGGGAAGTTCTCCTGGATGATATCCTGCAGAGTGTTTTCCAACTTGGTTCCATTTTCCCCATCACTTTCAGGTACACTAATCAGACGTAGATTTGGTCTTCTCACATAATCCCGTATTTCTTGGAGGTTTTCTTCATTCCTTTTTACTCTTTTTTCTCTGCTCTTCTCTTGCCACTTCATTTCATTCATTTGATCTTCAATCACTGATACTCTTTCTTCCAGTTGATGGAGTCGGTTACTGAAGCTTGTGCATTTGTCACATAGTTCTCGTGTCATGGTTTTCATCTCTATCAGTTCTTTTAAGGTCTTCTCTGCATTGATTATTCTAGTTATCCATCCATTCTTTTTTCAAAGTTTTTAGTTTCTTTTCACTGGTTACATAGTTCCTCCTTTAGCTTTGAGAAGTTTGATTGACTGAAGCCTTCTTCTCTCAACTAGTCAAAGTCATTCTCCGTCCAGCTTTGTCCTGTTGCTGGCAATGAGTTGTGTTCCTCTGGAGGGGGAGATGCACTCTGATTTTTTGAATTTCCAGCTTTTCTGCCCTGCTTTTATCCCATCTTTGTGGTTTTATCTGCCTTTGGTCTTTGATGATGGTGATGTACTGATGGGGTTGTGGTGTGGGTGTCCTTTCTGTTTGTTAGTTTTCCTTCTGACAGTCAGGATCCTCGGCTGTAGGTCTGTTGGAGTTTGCTTGAGGTCCACTCCAGACCCTGTTTTCCTGGGTATCAGCAACGGAGGCTGCAGAAGATAGAATACTGCTGAACATCGAGTGTTGCTGTCTGATTCTTGCTCTGGAAGCTTCGTCTCAGGGGTTTACCCAGCCATGTGAGGTGTGAGGTGTTGGTCTGCACCTAGTGGGGGATGTCTCCCTGTTAGGCTACTCGGGGTCAGGGACTCACTTGAGCAGGAAGGGTGTCCCTTCTCAGATCTCAACCTCCATGCTGGGAGAACCACTGCTCTCTTCAAAGCTGTCAGACAGGGACTTTTCCATCTGCAGAGGTTTCTGCTGCTTTTTGTTTAGCTATGCCCTGTCCCCAGAGGTGGAATCTACAGAGGCAGGCAGGCCTCCTTGAGTTGTGGTGAGCTCCACCCAATTCGAGCTTCTGCGTGGCTTTGTTTACCTACTTACACCTAGCAATGGTGGGCACCCCTCCCCCATCCTCGCTGCCGCCTTGCAGTTAGATCTCAGACTGCTGTGCCAGCAATGAGGGAGGCTATGTGGGCATGGGACCCTCTGGGCCAGGTGTGGGATATAATCTCCTGGTGTGCCTTTGCTAAGACCCTTGGTAAAGTGCAGTATTAGGGTGGGAGTTACCTGATTTTCCAGGTGTTGTGTGTCTGAATTTCCCTAGGCTAGGAAAAGGAATTCCCTGCTTCAGCTCTCGCTGGTCGGATTGCACCCGCAGACCAGCATCGACTGTCTGACACGCCCCAGTGAGATGAACCCAGTACCGCATTTGAAAATGCAGAAATCACCCATCTTCTGTGTTGCTCACACTGGGCGTTGGAGGCTGGAGCTGTTCCTATTCGGCCATCTTGGGCGCCTCCCTCACTTTAAGTATCCATTTTATTCTTCTAATCACAGTGCTTGTACAACATTGTAAGTGTGCCAAAAAATCAAATACTGTTTATTCCATAACAAATATGTAAGAAGTATAAAATGACAATATTAGGAATTTAGGAAATATTACTAACAGGTGAAATGACTGTATTAAAACCAGATATATTTTCAGAGTAGAGCAGTGTGAAATATGAAAACATAATCAAAATTCAAATAATTTAAAAATGAATCACTAAATTTATTAATTTAGGGAAATGTTAACTTTGTAGATTATTTAGCATATACATGCTTTGACTACTTTCAGTAATTATCTGTGTAAGTGGCTTTATTTAAAAGGAAGTAATGACATTGAAAGCAAACAAGTTAATTTTTCCTAAAGATCACACATTCAACTTTATGGTGAATATATAACTTGACTATCAAATCTGAAATGCTATATAAAAACTAATCTAATGCTTAAGGCAATTAGGTTTTTGTGTCAGCAATAATATCTTTGATAATACATTCTAAATGCACAAGATAAAGCATAATGGATATGATGACACTAGAATACATTCCTTAGTTCAAAACTAGAGACAGAAGAGTGGTGGTTGTGACGGGCTGGAGCGTAGAAGAAATGAAGAGATGTTGGTCAAAGGCTACAAACCTTCAGTTATCACATGAGTAAGTTCTGAGGATCTAATGTACAGTATAGTGACTATAGTTAATTATATTGTATTGTATATTTAAAATTTGCTAAAACAGTAGATTTAAAGTGTTCCTTCCACACCAAAAATCGTAAGTATGCATGGTGATAGATGTGTTAATTAACTTGATTGTGGTAATTGTTTCACAATGCACACATATACCAAATCATGTTATATGCATTTTTTATATGTATATAAAATAATTCATATATATAAAATATATAAACTTGTATTAGTCAATTACATCTCAGTAAAGCTGGGGAAGATGGAAGAAAGCCAGAGAAAAAAATAACAACTTTAAAACAAAACCAAACCTACGATATTCTAGAGTAAGAGAATCCTTTAATGCAGCAGTCCCCAACCTTTTTGGCACCAGGGACTGGTTTGTGGAAGACAGTTTTTCCACAGACTGGGATGGTTTCTGGATGATTCAAGAGCATTAGATTTATTGTGCATTTTATTTCTATCCTTATTACATTGTAATATACAATGAAATAATTATGTAACTCACCATAATGTAGAATTAGTGGGAGCCCTGAGCTTGTTTTCCTGCAGCTAGACGGGAGTGATGGGAGACAGTGTCAGATCTTCAGGCATTAGATTCTCATTTGGAGTGCGTAACCTAGATCCTTTGCACGAGCAGTTCACAATAGGGTTCATGCTCCTATGAGAATCTGATGCCACCACTGATCTGACAGGAGGTAGAACTCAGGCAGTAATACGAGCAATGAGGAGCAGCTGTAAATACAGATGAAGCTTTGTTTACTTGCCTGCTGCTCACCTCCTGCTGTGTGGCCCTGTTCCAGTACTGATCCATGGCCTGAGGGTTGGGGGCCCCTGCTTTAATGCATTAAAAATTGTATTATTTAAGGCTCTCTCGAGAAACTGAACCAATAGTGTGTGTATTTGTGTGTGCAAAGAGATTTATTGTAAGAAACTGTCTCATATCATTATAAATGTGGGCAAATCCGAAGAGCTGCAGGGTAAGTTGGCAGGCTGGAGACCTCGGATAGTTAATAGTGTAGTTCTAATCAAGGTCCATTAGTCTGAGAACCAAGAGAACCAAGGTGTAATTCCAATTTGCAAGCTGGCAGGCTCAAGACCCAGGAAAAGCTGATGTTTCAGTAAGAGTCAGATGGCAGGAAAAAGCCAATTATCAAGTTTAAAAAGAGGCAGGAAAATTTCTCTGACTCAGGGGATGGTAGTGTTTTTGTTTTATTGAGGTCTTCTGTTGACTGGCTGAGGCCCACCCAAATTAGGGAGGGCAATCTACTTTACTCAGTCTACCAAATTAAATGCTAATTCCATTCAAAACACCCTTATGGGAACACCTAGAATAATATTTGACCAAATATTTGGGTATCATGTTTCCTCAGACTATTCATATATAGTAAGTACACATTTGTCATCCACTGTACTAGGCAATAGAAATATATCAATGAACAGAAAAGACTTGTACGGAAGAAACACAATAAACAAATGAGAAGTAAATTATAAAGCATATCAGGTGACAGTAAGGCTGTGGAGAAAAATAGGGCAGCTAACAGGATTAGGAGGCCTGGGGAGTGGGAGTAGGATGTTGTAACATTTATTAGGGTAGTTAGGTTAGGCCCTGCTGAGATGGCAACATTTGAGCAAAGTCTGAGAGAAGCAAAAAAGTTCTTAGCAAAGGGAACAACAAATCCAATGGCCCTAATTTTGGAGCATGCCTAGCAAGCAAGGTAGTTCATATAAACAGAATAAAATCAGGGGGAGATATTAAGTGATGAGGTCGGACAGGTAAAGGGGAGGTAACAGAATATTAGCTAGGGCCTTGAAAGTCACTGTAAGGACTGTGGCCCTTTGTCTTCTGGAGAGTTTTGAGTTTAGATGAGTGACATGATCTGACTTACATCTGAAGAGGCTCACTGAATATTTTGGTGAGATCAGACTGAAGAGAAGCAAAGGTAGAAACAAGGAGGCCAAGCAATAAATAATTTATGTTCAAAGTAATATATTTGTATTTCCTGAGAAATTGAAGGAGACTATAGGAGAAAAAGATAAGGATGAATTCTTGGTTTAGGCTTGAGCAAACAGAAGATGTGAGTTGGCATTAATTGAGATGGGAAAGGCTGAAAAAGGAACAGGCTTGGGGAGAGCAGTTCAGGAGTTTGGTTTTGAACATGTTACGTTTGAGATCTCCAACAGACTAAAATAAGATGTACTGTAGGCAGCTGGATATACAATTGTAGGAGTCAGATGTACAGAATGCAGTAGCAGCTCAGGATAGGTCCAACTAGATTATAAATTTGAAAGTCATCAGCATATACATAGTATTGACATCCTAGGGGCAGACGTGATCAGTGAGAGAACAGAAACGGAGGAGTCCTAAGGTCTGAGTCCTAAGACACGTCTATTAAAAGTTTGAGTAAATAAGTAAGAAATAGCAAAGAAGAATAAGAAAAAGTGGCTAGCTAGAGAGAGGAGAACACCAAGAAAGTATAGTATCCTGAAAGGAAGAAAGTATATCAGGAAAGAATGAGTGATCAATGACATCAAGTGCTGTTGATGAGCCAAGTTAGATGAGGCCTAAGAGATGACCACAGTGACATACAGTCCTCTAAATAAAATATCTCACATTTTATTTATATCAGAATTGCTAGGAAAACCAGAGTAAAGGGAAGTTTGATTATTATTATTTTTGTTACTAGGTTAGAAATCTGTGTCAACCTAGTCTCATATCTCTTACTTATAAAATTAGGGTCATAATATGTTTTGAAAAGATTTTCACAAGGTCAAGTGTTACCCTTATTTCATAAAAGAGGAGGTAATGTACAAGCAAGTTGCTGAAATTATTTAAAAAACAGCAGAATTTGTACTTGAACATGAATTTACTAACTGAAATTCCATTTTTCTTAGAAATAGCTTTATTCAGGTGTAACAGACACATAACAAACTGCCCATACTTAATGCATGTAATTTGGTAATATTTTACAGCAGTACAAGGAGTCTTTAAAAAGTGTATGGTAAAAGCGTATTGTGAAAAAAACTATGCATAACTTCCAAAACTTTTCTGCACCAAAATAAACTCATACTAATTTGTCTTAACAAGATCTAGTTTGAGGCACTAAGAAGAACGGTTAGAAAGAGACCCATTAGAGAATGTGAATTCTGCTAAAATTGAAGTAAGAAAAAACATCAGATTTATGGTAAAGCTTGGGTTGAAGAATGGTAAAATCATCGATGCTTTGAGAATACTTTATGGGGACAATGCCCCAAAGAATCAGCACTTTATAAATGGATAACTAATTTTAAGAAAGGATGAGATGATGTTGAAGATGAAGGCTGCAGCTGCAGACCATCCACATCAATTTGCAGGGAAAAAACTCATCTTGTTCATGCCCTAATTGAAGAGGACTAATGATTAACAGCAGAACAATAGCCAATACCACAGACGTTTCAATTGGTTCAGCTGACACAATTCTGACTAAAAAATTAAAGTTGAGCAAACTTTCCAATCTATGGGTGCCAAAACTGTTATGCCAAAATCAGCTGCAAAGAGCAGAGCTTTCGATGGAAATTTTAAACAAGTGCGATCATGATCCTGAAGCATTTCTTCAACAAATTATGACAGGCAATGAAACATGGTTTTACCAGTATGATCCTGAAGAAAAAGCACAAGCAAAGCAATGGCTAGCAAGAGGCCGAAGTGATGAAGTGAAAGCACAAGGGGACAAGTCAAGAGCAAAGGTCATGACAACAACTTTTTGGGATGCTGAAGGCATTTTGTTTGTTGACTTTCTGGAGGGCCAAAGAACAACATCTGCTTATTATGACTGCTTTGAGAAATATATCCAAAGATTTGGCAGAAAAAATGTCTGGGAAATCTTCACCAGTGAGTCATTTTCCACCATGACAAGCTCCTGCTTATGCCTCTCATCTAACAAGGGTATTTTTGCAAGAGTTTCGATGGGAAATCATTATGTGTCCATCTTACAGTACCGATTTGGCTCCTTCCAACTTCGTTTCCCAATCTTAAAAAAAAATCTGTATATGTCACCATTTTTCTTCAGTTAAAGTAAAAAAGACTACTAACATGGTTAAATTCCCAGGACCCTCAGTTCTTTAAGAATGGACTAAATGGCTGATATCCTCACTCACAAAAGTGTCTTGAACTTGATGGAGCTTATGTTTTGAAATAATGTTTATGGTTTTATGTTTTAATTCCATTTTTCCACAAACTTTTTGAAGTCCCTTTACATATATACTTTGGAAGCTATTAATATAATCAAGACAAAAAATATATCCATCATGCTCCAAATTCTGCATTTTTCCTCTATTCTCTCCTTCTCACCATTAATGACTTTATCTTTACAAAATGAGAAAAAAAAGTATTTTATATTCACTTAAATGAAAGTATTATATATTTACTTATTTCCAGTCCTTCTGATATCTTTGTTTAGATCCAAATATTCATTTGGTATTATTTTGATTTTTTTTTGTGAAAAACTTTATTTAGTATTTCTTACAATGCAAGTCTGGTGGTTGTGACTTCTTTTGGATTTTAGCATTTGAGAAAGTATTTTGCTTTCATAAAAAAACAACCTTTTAAAATTGCAAAATCTTTGTTTATGAAAGATGTTTGCTGAGTGTAGAATTCTGAATTGATAGCATGTTTTTATTTTTTAGCATTTTAAAGACTTCCTCCTTGTTTTCTGGTTTGTATTGCCTAACACTAAAAGTCAGCTGCCATTCTTATCTTTGGTTCTATCTATGTAATGTGCTTTTATCTCTGGTCACTTTCAAGATTTTCTCTTTATCACTTGTTTCAAGAAATTTGATTATGATGTGCATTGATGTTGTTTTCTTCAGGACTTTTAAAACTTGGTGTTTGCCAGACACCTTAGAATTGTGGTATATTTTTCATTATTTCTGGAATATTTTCATTCCTTATTTCTTCAAATATTTGTTCTGTACCACTCCTTCTCCCTTCACAGAGTCCAATCACATGTTAGGGACCCTTAAGTTATCTTACAGCTCACTAATACAAACATCCTTTTCTTTCCCCAGTCTATTTTGCAGGTTTCATCTTGTATAATTTTAAATCCATGTCTTCAAATTTACTAGCCTTTTCTTTTTCAGTGTCTAATCCACTTTGCACCTCAAGTGTATTTTTCATTGCAGTCACTGTAGTTTTCATCTCTAGAAGTTTAACATGTGTTTATATTTACATCTTCCATGTTTCCATTTAACATGTTTAATCTTCCTTCTAGTTTACTGAAT
This sequence comes from Piliocolobus tephrosceles, assembly GCF_002776525.5. NCBI lineage: Eukaryota > Metazoa > Chordata > Mammalia > Primates > Cercopithecidae > Piliocolobus > Piliocolobus tephrosceles. Next base: position 32,857,199 of record NC_045446.1, read on the forward strand.
ATTTAGAATATACTTATAATAAAACTTATGTTTTCATCTGCTAATTCTATCATGACATTTCTTTTGTGCTTTGACTTTTCTCCTTATTATAAATTATATTTTCTTATTTTTTGCATGTCTATTATGTTTTAATTGGAAACCAGACACAGAATATTTTATCCTGTTGAGTGTTGGACACTTTAATATTACCGTACTTTGAGCTTTGGACTGGGACACAGTTAAGTTACTTGAAACAGTTGGTTACTTCAGACCTTGTTTTTAAGCCTCATTAGACAGGACCAGAGCAGTGTTTTATAAACTGGGGATAATTTTGCTCTTTACCAATGCAAAACTCTTCTAAGTACCCCACCTGACATCTCATGAATTATGAAGTTTTTCACTCTGGCATGTGGGAGCAGGAATTACTGTTGGCCCTGGGGATTGTTACTTCTAATATTGTCAGGTAGTTCCTTTTCTAACCTCAGGCCATTTCCTCATGTACATGTACAGGTGAGCACTCAACTGAAGACTAGAGGGAGACCCTATGCAGATTTCTAACTCACTTGATGTATACACCTCTTCCCATTCGGGTACTCTGATTTATAAATAGAATTTCCTTGACCTCGTTGTGCTCCTAGTTGTGCCGCCTGAAGGTCATCTTATCTTGTGTTTCTCTTCTTTGCACTGTGGCTTGGAAACACTGTACTCAGTAAGGTAGGGAAGTTATAGGGTTTGCCTTCTTTGTTTTGTATATCTAGGAATCACTTTTATTATCTGATGTCAAGTGTTTTGAAAAATGTTATTTCTTATACTCTATGCTGCTTTTTTTTTTTTTTTTTTTTCCAGCTGTTTCAGGCATGACGAGAAATCTGGACTTTATTAATCTATCTTGGTCAGACATGTGCAACTGGGTCAGACATGGTGTACTTTTTAAGAGTCTGTTTTGTTTTTAACTATAGTTTTATATTTTATTCTCCTACACCATAAAATTGTTGTATGACTAAGTCTTTGCAACACACAATTACTTCCATAAATGACTGGCTATTTTATAAAAGCTTGATGAAAAAGGTAATATTTCTTTTACAGCTTCAAACTCCCTCACATCATCTAAAGAAAGATATGTAAAGTACACTGAGATTTTTAATACTAACTTGTACAAATTCAAGGCACCCCTAAGAAAGATGTCAGGGATTAGTTTTGAAATTAAAGTGTTCTCTAAAGCAAACTGAAAATTTTTAACATCAGCTACCTGGGTTGAAAGAGGAAAAAATAAAAATAAAACACTTTATTTTAAAAAGCATATATAGGCATTTCTGCTTCTGGTTGGCAAAATTTTCCTATGATGGCTATATAGATGTTTCATATAAAATCTTAGTCTCAGTATAGTGTGGAATATGCCACGAAAAACCTGTATAGCTTACTTACAACAATGGTTTTGGCCTTTACTCCACTGCTCCTAGCAAGTGTAGCACTGTCCAGAAGTTGGCCAAGATGATAAAAGGCAGGAAAAAGAGCAAAAGAAAACACTAAAAAATATTGTAAAAAGTAAACAACTAAAAAAGTGATTGAAAAAAAAATAAGCCCTACAACCAAAGGAAAATCAATTATATACAGGTTTCTGCTTTGGATTTTATGGTAGTACTATTTAACAAGCAAAATCTGAATCATATGAACGAATTATGTTAGTTTTGACCTCAGCATTATAGTAACTTTTATACTAAGGCAAAGAAGTTTGTTGGCATTTATTCACAGGTATTATGAATTAGTATTTATTATGTTACAAATTCCTTATAAATGACTAATTTGCCATTTTGCAAACTATGTACTAAAATTAAAATATCCTATGGAAAAATGACTTTAGATTATGAACTCTATTCAAATAATGGCTTAAATTAGGATTCTGTTATGGACAAAGAAACTAAGAATTCTAAAAGTTAAAAATGTCCTCTCTGAGGAAAAAAGTGTGCTTTGGCTTAAAGATTCAGTACATTAATGACATATTTTATCATGGAAGAGAATCATTTGTGGCATTCTCCAAGAAAACTAATATTAATCAATGTGTACTTCTAATATCTGATTCTTCTGATTTATACCTCTGGCATATTGGTAATATAATTATCAAACAATCTGCAATTGTTTTGCTTCATGTAATGTTTTCCAGAGTTCTCTTATTATCATGACAGTGTAGAATATTACCTATCAGATATAAAAATTTTTTTATGTATGAACATTTTAATTTCCTTAGATACATTTAGAATGAAACTATGATTAAAGCTTGCACTAGGCTGGATGTGGTGGCTCATACCTGTAAGCCCAGAACTTTGGGAGGCCCAGGTGAGAGAATCCCTTGAGGCCAGGAATTCAAGACCAGCCTGGCAACATAGTGAGACCTCATCTCTTCAAATCTAAAAGAAAAAAAATTGCCTACAGCTTGCAGTAAAAATGGCAAATATTGTAGTGCCTTGGAATCAGTTTATTTTTGTTTGTGCTAAGTAGAAATGTAAAATATTTAAAATGCCTTATCAGCTAATTTGCTGATTATATAGATGTCCCTTTTGTTTTTATTCCATTATTTGCTTTAACTCATATAGTAGTGATTTCCTATACTTTATACAATAGTTTCAGGCTGAAAATTCAAATTTCAAGTTTCTTTTAAAGGCTTCTTAAGAGCAACAGTTAAGCCATACTTTGTTAGTAGTAAAGAAAACTTAGACTTTGGAAAATTTGCTTTGCCATAGTAGTAGTCAAAATGAAGATGTTATAATTAGAAGCAAAAAAAATTAAAGGATATTTTCCCCTTTCTTCAATAAGAAGTGTAAACTAGAATTTTTTGCTATTAAGCACGACTTTTGTGAATGCCTGGTCTAGTAATTTTACTTAGTGTCATTTTTTAATAGCTTAATATTTCCCCACCTCTCATATGAAGTTTTAAAAAATTGTTCAAGAACATTAGTTTAAAATGTAACTCTATGTTCTAATAAATTTGATAGTTTTTACTGAGATTTAAAAAAATGTATAATCTCGTTAATGCATTTAATATAGTTTGTATATATACAAACATATATCTTGTTTACATACATAAAAATATTTTTTCATGAAACATTCAAAATGCAATATTAAGTTCATATATTCTATACCTGTAAAATGTTGGCAGGATCCTCTTTAGCAGATGCAACCAACAAAGTATGCCCATTGACAATTCCTTCTGCCAGGAAACACTTGAAGAGCAAAGGTGAGTAAATATTATATTTATCCTCCTCTGTAAAAAAGGAAAAGTTGCAGTTAGAAACATATAGCAAGAAAAGAATCAAATGGGTATCAAATAGCAAGCACACTCATATGTTTTTATATTTTTTTCCCTTAAAACAATTATATGAGGTGGAACAATAATTGCGTATTCCTGAGGCACAGTTAGATAAGCTAAGACTTGTAAAGAGAGTCAATGAGAACTAAGTACTTTTAATAGACTTTCTGGCTCCAGACATCATTCTCCAACTACTACATCACTTTGATATCCACAAAATTACCCCCTGCACATACATACACACTTCAGGGATAGGGAACTTCACTAGTAAATTTAAACATTTTAAGGAAAAAATAATACCAGTACTTAAACTCAGCAAAAAGGAAAAGGAAACAATTCCTACTTTATAGGCCCATTATTACTCTAACATCAAAATCAGAGAGTTTTACAAAACTACACATCATTATCAAATTTTAGGAAGTCATTATACCAATCCTACATGTACTCTTTCAGAAAAGAGGAAAGGATGAAACACTTCTAAACTCATTTTATGAGGCCAGTATTACCCCAATACCAAAACTAAACCAAGATACCACAGAAACAGAAAGCTACAGACTAATATGCCTCACAAAAATATATGAAAATAATTCTTTAAATATCATAAAACCAAATCCAGTAATAGAATATATATTTATATCACATATAATTAGTACAATTTGGTTTTAAATACTGTAAAACCAAATCCAGTAATATTACATCTTCAACTTGACACATGGGATCTACAAAAAACCTATAGATATCATCATATGTAATGGTAAGATGCAATGCTTTACTTCTGAGATTGGGAAAAATGGAGGTATATTTACTTTCACCACTTCTAATCAATATCGTATGGAAGGTCTTAGCTATGTAATATTGCTGACTTTGGTTTCATGGCATTTAAAGCAAAATTATAATAATTATACATGATACATTATAATCATATAAATATATAATACAATATAATTATATTGTAGTTATATAATTATATAGAGATGCAATATAATAATAATTATATTGTCATTACTACAATATATAGAATTATAATTATTCTACAATTATATTGCATTAATATATTTTATATACTAATATATATCATATTCCTGGATTTGGCTTTATAGTATTTAAAGAATTATACTATATTAATACTATACTAATTGTACTATACTAATACATTAATTGTACTTCTACATAATAGTAACAAATAATAGGAATTGAAATTTTAGAAATCTCACTTGCAATTAAATATTTTGGATAAATTTAACAAAATATGTGTAAGAATTAGTTCTACATTGAAAAGTACAAAACATTCTGAGAGTACAGAAGACCTAAATAAATGGAGACATATATCATGTTCATAGGATAGAAGACTCAAATCTTCAAATTGATTTGTAGATTTAATGGAATCCCAATAAAAATCCCAGTAAGCTTTTTGGAGAAATTGACAAGGTAATTCTAAAGCTTACAAAGAAATCCAAGGTTACAGAATACAGTTAATATCGTTTGGGTCTGTGTCCCTGCCCAAATCTCATGTCAAATTGTAGTCCCCGGTGTTGGAGCTGGGACCTGGTGGGAAGTGATTGGTTCATGGGGGTGGATTTTCCCTTTGTTCTCATGATAGTGAGTTATCATGAGATCTGGTTGTTTAAAAGCATGTAGCACCTCCCCACTCTTTCTCTTCCTCCTGCTCCTGCCATGTGAGATGTGCCTGCCTCCCCTTTGCCTTTGGCCATGATTGTAAGTTTCCTAACCCAGCCATGATTCCTGTACAGCCTGCAGAACCATCAGCCAATTAAACCTATTTTCCTTACAAATTACCCAGTCTCAAGTATTTATTTAGAGCAGTGCGAGAAGGGACTAATACAACAGTCAAAGAAATGTGAACAAAGAACACAGTTGGAAGACTTACTATTTTATTTCAAGACTTACTATAAAGCTACAGCCATCAAGGTAATGTGGAATTAGCAAAAGGACAGAAATATAGATCAGTGGAAAAGAGTAGAGTCCAGAAATAAATCCATACAATTGGTTTTTGATAAAGGTGGAGAAATAATTTTTTGTAACAAATGGTCCTGCAATAACTGAATATCCATATTTAAACAACAAAAAGCAATAAAAACTTCCATCTTGCCTCACAGGATACTCAATCAAAAATCGGAAAAAACCTCCATCTTATCTCTTGAACTAGTAATAAATATTAGCTTGAAATAGATCATAGACTTTAAAAAGCTGAAATAATTAAAACTATTAGAAGAAAATGCCTTCTTCGCAACCTTGGAGTAGGCAAACGTTTCTTAGGACATGAAAGCATGAACTGGAGAAAAAAAATGAATAAATTAAACTTCATAAACATTTTTACAATTTGCCTTTGAAAAGACAGCTAATAGGAAGTTTTTAAAAAGGCAAACTACAGATAGAAAATATTTGCAATACATATATATAGGAGAGGACTGGTATCCAGTATATATTTTAGCAACTTTCATAATGCAGTAAGAATACAAACTGGACAACATAAAAATGAGCAAAAGATGTGAACACAACCTTTACAAAAAAAGATACATGAATGGCCAAAAAAACATATTAAAAGATGTTTAGCTGACAAGTATATGGAGCAAATAAAATGCTCCAACATTGCTAGTGGCATTGCAAAACATTGTAATTACATTAGAAAACAGTTCGGCAGGCCAGATGTGGTGGCTCATATCTGTAATCCCCACGCTTTGGAAGGCCGAGGCAAGCAGATTGCTTAAGGTCAGGAGTTTGAGACCAGCCTGGCCAACACGACGAAACCCCGTCTCTACTAAAAACACAAAAATTACTTGGGCGTGGTGGTGCATGCCTATAATCCCAGGTACTCGGGAGGCCGAGGCAGGTGAATCGCTTGAACCTGGGAAGCAGAGGTTGCAGAGCGCTGAGATCATGCCACTGCACTCCAGCCTGGCTTACAGAGCAAGACTCCGTCTCAAACAAATCAGAACAAAACAAAACAAAAACAGTTTGGCAGTTTCCAAAAAAGTTAAACATACACTTATTATAGGATCCAGCAATTCTACTCTTGGGTATTCACCCATGAGAGTTGAAAATACATGTCTGCATAGATTTATACAGAAGGTTTATGACAGCTTTTGTTTTAATAGCCAAAAACTGAAAACAAGTAAAATGTCCATCAACTGCTTGCTGAATGGAGAAAACAAATGATATATTCCTAAATGGATTACTACTCAGCAATAAAAAGAAATAAACTACTAATTTACAGTAGTTTCTTGGTATCCACAGGAGATTGGCTACGAAGGACATCCAGGATGGGATATCTAGGATACCCCATGGCACCAAAATCCAAGGATGCTTAGTACCTTACATTTTGCCCTCTGTATCCAAGGATGTGGTACATGCTAATACAGAGGCCTGACTATACATGCAACAACATGGATAAATCTCAAAAAAACATTATGCTAAGTGAAAAAAGCCAGATACAAAAAAGTACATATGGCAAAATAGCAGTTACATGATATTCTATAGAAAGCAAACTTAATCTCTAGTGACTGAAAGGAGAGGTTAGGTGCTTGGGACCAGGAAACTTGAGTACCAGGAAACACTTTATGGTGACAGAAGTGTTTTATATCTTGATTGTGGTGGTGGCTGCATGAGTATATACAGTTGTAAAAAGTCACTAAAATAAGTAAATGGGCTTGGCACAGTCATTTGCTTCTGTAATCCTCATGCTATGGGAGGCCGAGGTGGCAGGATCACTTTGGGGTGAGGAGTCTGAGACAAGCAGGAGCAATACAGCAATACCTCAGCTCTACAAAAAACAATAAAAAATTAGCTGGGTGTGGTGATGTGCACTGGTAGTCCTAGCTACTTGGGAGGCTGAGGCGGGAGGATCCCTTGACCCTAAGAGCTCAAGGATGCAGTGAGCCATGATTGTGCCACTGCACTCCAGCCTGGGGAACAGAATGAGAACCTGGCTCAAAAATATTTCAATAAAACAAATAAACAAATGGGTGCATTTTATTGTACATAAATTAAAATTAAATAACCTTTATTTATTAAAACAATTTCCTAAAGCACGACCAAAATATCAGGTGTTGAGTTGTTTAGATATCTTCTTAGCACATTATCTTAGAGAAAATCTATGATTAAAAGTATAGTCAATTTACACAAAGTCTAATTTTATATATTAAAACACATAGCTAGTTCTTTAACATTATTCATCACTCACAAAATGTACTTAATGTTTACGGACATTTTATGAGAATTTTAGTGTGTTATGGCAAAGGAAAATGTTTTCAATGCTTCTGCATTGCTTACAGCTGACAGATGGAAAAGCTAGCAGAGACAACTATGGGACAGATGATCAGCACTGACTACTGATGAACACAGCTGTAAAAACTGCTTACGTTGTATAACTAAGAATTCACCTCCACTCAACTTTAGAACTAACTAGAAAGTCATGTTTAAAAAAGAATTCATTTTACCTGAAGTAATTACTATTAAGTCAGTTTAGAGAAGCAACCATTTAAACCATTTAAGCCATTATAAATCAATGATGTACGAAACAAACCTGATATTACAGTTTTTAATTTCTAAGATTGGTAATTTTACAAAATGGAAAACTTAATTTTTAAAAAATTCACCCACAATCCTCAAATAATCATTATGTAAAGTTTGCTCTATTTCCGTTCAGTACTTTTTCTATGTTTTCGGTGATTACTGGATTTGGTATCCTACTTTTTTCACTTAATCTAACATGCTTTATAGTCTTGTACCCAACATGTTTAAGGCTGAATAATATTCTAGAAAATTTATGAACATACTTTACTTAGCTATACCCCCTTACCATGGACTTTTCATGCTGCTTTTAGGGTTTTATTAGTACTAAATATAGAAGAATAAGGATGCTTCAGGGCCAACATGCCCAAGATGAAACTCAGTAACTCAATATTTTTTTCCACCAAATGCGGTCCTCTTTCAGTTTTCAGAAAGCCAGAATTTATACCTAATATCGCGCGCGCTCTCTCTCTCTCTCTCTCACACACACACACACACCCCAATCTACCTCTCTCCCTACACTTCTAATCCTGTGAAATGTATTATCAAAGTATCGAAGTATTTGTGGAATGTGATTACTTCCCTCCATGCTAATGTCATTCCACTGGTCATACCACTAAAAATTATTACCTGGCCGGGCACGGTGGCTCACACCTGTAATCCCAACACTTTGGGAGGCCAAGGCAGGCAGATGTCAGGTGATCAAGACCATCCTGGCTAACACGGTGAAACCCTGTCTCTACCAAAAATACAAAAAAATTAGCTGGGCGTGGTGGCAGGCGCCTGTAGTCCCCGCTACTCGGGAGGCTGAGGCAGGAGAATGGCGTGAACCCAGGAGGTGGAGGTTGCAGTGAGTCGAGATGGTGCCACTGCACTCCAGCCTGGGCGACAGAGCAAGATTCCGTCTCAAAACAAACAAACAAATAAAAAAAACAAAATTCTTACCTAAATGACTGCAATTTTCTCTCATTTCTTTGCATCCACCCTAATCCTCCTCCTTCAATTTAGTAGTAACATTTTCAAAATGCAAACTTAATCATCTCATTTTCCTACTTAAAACTTTTCAGGCCAGGCGCGGTGGCTCAGGCCTGTAATCCCAGCACTTTGGGAGGCTATGGTGAGCAGATCACGAGGTCAGGAGATCGAGACCATCCTGACTAACACGGTGAAATCCTGTCTCTACTAAAAAATACAAAAAAAAAAAAAAAAGCCGGAAGTGATGGCGGGCATCTGTAGTTACAGCTACTCAGGAGGCTGAGGCAGGAGAATGGCGTGAACACAGGAGGCAGAGGTTGCAGTGAGCCGAGTTCGCACCACTGCACTCCAGCCTGGGCGACAGAGTGAAACTCCGACTCAAAAATAAATAAATAAATAAATAAATAAAACTTTTCAGTGGTTCTTCATTGCTCTTGAGAAAAAGAACTAAATCGTTTAACCTGGTCTACAGGCCCTACATGGTTATAGCCGAACAGCAGGGTTTAACTTGCATAAGTAAAAATATTTAACAGTGGTATATAACAGTGTCACTTTTCTCCCTTTAAAATGTAAATGAGGAATGCTTATACACTGTTTGTGGGAATAAATTGGTATTTTATAATTAGCACAAAGTAAATTTGTACTAATTTATTCTGTTATCCATATAGAAAACAGTATGGAGATTTTTCAAAGAACTAAAAATAGAACTACCATTCAATCCAGCAATCCCACTACTAGGTTACACTGAAAGGGAAAGAAATAATTACATAAAAAAGATACCTGCACTCATATGTTTACCATAGCAGTATTCACAATACCAAAGATACGGCATCACCTCAAGTGTCCATCAACAGATGACTGGATAAAGAAAATGTAGTATAAATACCACAGAATACTGTTAACAGTAGATAGTTAACCAGGCAGGAGCAGGGCAGGAGAGGCTCCCCCAATCCACTAAGAATGTCCAGGGACCATCAGGTGATGGTCCAGCAGTTGTCACACTGCTTCTCTAAAATGATAACTGGTCGCAGTCGATGCTAGGGAGAGAGCAGCAGTTTCCCAATGAAATTGTTAACTGGCAGCTTCCAGTAAGATCTCAGGAATTGGGCGAGTGAGCTCAAGCATGTGCATTAAAAGGCAAAAATGACAGAGTATGACTTTCCCGGGGTAGTCCACCATAAAAGGGAATAACGCCTAAGGTGAACATGTCTATCACTCCGGTGAACATGTCTACGACTCCAGTAAACACACTGCACATGCTCATCTCCTAAGTGCTAGCAGGTCACCTCGCATGCAAGCAGCTCATGCCAAGGGAAGAATCACGGGAAGACGGATGCAAAATGCCCGAAGTATGTCAGCAATATAAAACCTGAAGTCAAAAGGTCAAACCCTGCACTTGACCTCCAAGATGCCCGCTTAAGTCTCTTCCAAGTGTACTTTCCTGCTTTAAAGTTTTTTAATAAACTTCCACGCCTGCTCTGAAACTGGCCTTGGTCTCTTTTTCAGCCTTATGCGCCTCAGTTGAATTCTTTCTTCTGAGGAGGCAAGAATTGAGGTTGCTGCAGACCCGTACAGATTTGCCACCAGTAACTGGGATATACGCCACCCCTAACAATACTGCTCAGCCATAAAATAGAATGAGATGTCTTTTGCAGCAACATGGATGAAACTGGAGGCCATTATCCTAAATGAAATAACTCAGAAACAGAAAAGCAAATACCGCATGTTTTTACTTATAAATGACAAAGGCTGCATGGACATACAGAGTGGAATAACAGACAGCGGAGACTACAAAAGGTAGAAGAGTGGTAAGGGGGTGAAGGTTGAAAAACTACCTATTGGGTACAATGCTCACCATTTGGGTGATGGGTACGTGAAGAAGCCAGACTTCACCACTGTGCAACATATGTATGTAAGAAATCTGTACTTGTGGCCAGGCGCAGGGGCTCACGCCTATAATCCCAGCACTTTGGGAGGCCGAGGCGGGTGGATCACCTGAAGTCAAGAGTTCGAGACCAGCCTGACCAACATGGTGAAACCCTGTCTTTACTAAAAAAAAAAAAAAATAGAAAATTAGTCAGGCGTGGTGGTGTAAGCCTGTAATCCTAGCTACTTGGGAGGCTGAGGCAGGAGAATTACTTAAATCTGGAAGGCAGAGGTTGCAGTGAGCTGAGATCATGCCATTGCACTCCAGCCTGGGCAACAAGAGCAAAACTCCATTTCAAAAAAAAAAAAAAAGAAATCTGTACTTGTATACCCTGAGAGCATAAAAATTAAAAAATAAAAATAAAATATACATGACTGTGGTTTAACAAAGTTTAGTAATGAGAAAAAGAAACCTAAACTATTTAATTAGAAGAATTAAAACATTCATAAAGTTAAGGATGCATATTACAATACTCAAGTGAGAGAATGAACTGTATCAGATCAGTACTACTTAAAGTAGGGATATGTACTCGTAGATAATTTAAAAAACTGGGTGATTGATGAGTAATGAAGGATAATAAACAAACTAGATGTCACAGCTGTCTTTTTCTATCTATCTCTTAAATGAGTGAGGGTTCTGACTTATTTCTTACTCCCCATACTATCCTTAGTGACCTTTTCTTTATCTCTAGCTCAGCTTTCTCTGTGCTAAGCTCCAGGCATTGACATCATTGCTAATAATTTGCATATTATTAACTAGACATAGTACTTAGCAAACATGTTTTATGTTATCTTATCTTTACTTCACTGTGCCAAAAGAATTTCACGACATATCCAAAGGCGAAACCATATTTTTTTCCTCTTCCTTGCTGCCCGTCTTCCGGTGGTAACATGCTAATTTGGTAAGTTACTTGGTAACCATTTGCTTTGGGTTTGAGGTTTCTTCAACTATAATATGGGAATAATAAAATTATACCTATCTCATAAGACTGTGGCAAAGATGAAATACTTAAATCAGTGCGTTGTGCATAATTAAGTGGTCAGTAAAGGTTAGCTACTATGTTTTTCATTCTCAGCTCTTCCCTTTCCTTTATATCCCCACAAATAATCATTCAACTTCCTAAATCTTTAAAATCCATCCATTTCCTTCTGTCTTTACTGACAATAATGTAGTTCAATTCATCCTTAACTCTCACCATCAGCCTCCCAGTTGGTCCCTGTACTTCTAACCTTACTCCTCCCTCCAATCTATTCTCCACAATACTCAAGAGTATTTTTTTTCTAAAGAGCAAATCTAGTCTTGTCACTCCCCTGTTCCAAAAACTTAAATGACTTTTCATTGCTCTCAAGAGAAAAACACCCAACAAGCAAGCCATATAAGCCTCTCTAAATGTTGTGTTGCCTTCTTTCTCAACACTTCCCCCCTTCCATATCTCATAAACCCCAGGGACAGCAAACTACTTGTTGGCACCAGCCATATTGCTTCTTGCCTCAGGACCCTTGTATAAATTCCTTCACAACTTTGGCTAACTAATTTGCTCACATCCTTCCAGACCAAGATTAGGTGGCACCATCATTGAGAAGCTTTACTCAAGGCTGGGTGAGTTATCAGTCTGCTCTGGAGCACCCTCTTTACCCCTAGTAGTATTTAATAAACATTCCTGAAATTCCGCCATAAAGCTAAAAGATCGTTATGGCAGAGAATGCATCCTATTATCATATCTCTAGTGCTGGGCACATAGTATACATATACTTAATATTTGTAGAATTAATTAGGGGAAAAAACAACAAACAAAAATCGATCTGGTCTTATAAATCATCCACATTCACTGTAGTTTGAAAACATACCATTGTATACACATATACACATACATTCTATAATAGTTATCACTTCTATTTTTTCAAAGAATCCTATAAGGCAGGAAAAACTAATAGGGAGATCACCTACTTAGGGATTAGCAAAAACACTAAACTCATCAAGCTGAAAATTACCAATTTTGTGAAACAAATTTTGAGGTTGTACAATAAGCATTTAATTAATCTATTTAGTGAATTTCCCTAACACTGGGCAAGTAAAAATGATAATGATGTGACAGAACTGCCAAAAAGCAAATGTAATTTTGGCCTGAATTAACGGTCTAATTTCTAGGTTCAGAGACACACTTGTACTGTTCAATTCCACAGTAGTCAACTAACCTGATGATAATATATTCAGTTTGGGGACTTACACAAACTAAAGCATCTTCAAAAATAGTGATGGTGAAGGGAGCTGAAAGTATGTGACACGAGAAATGGAAATATTTACCTTAAAGAAACAGACCCAAGAGACATAAGATAGCTGTCTTCAAATATCTGTTGGACTATAAAATGGAAAAGGAGTATCATTTGTACATTATGGCTCCAAAGAGTGGAACAAAGCCTAGTGGATAGAAACAACAGGAATATCATTTTTTTCTTAATACAAAAGTCCAAATGAGCTGTATCATCACTCTACTAAGACTGCTCTCCAATACCAATTATTTTATAATTGTCTAATTTGTTGGATATTTGCAAATCCTTACCTTATTTATCTATGGCAACTATTACCATTGACAATTTTTTTTCATGAAACTACTGTACACTCCCTCCCCACATTTTCCAGTTTCTATAACTTTGCTCCTGTTTCTTTAGCCATTCTTTGTGTATGTAAATGGTTTATATAGAGCTCTCAAGTTTTTGTTATATACATATGGAATGATTTTATGTACCTTTTGCTAGTCACTACTTTCAGCTATGCAAGCCAAATCTTTCTTTTCTCATCTTTTAATGACATCCGGAGCTACTTCCATGATTCTCACTAGTTTCAGCTATTAAAACTTGACTGTCCAGTTAAAAACTTAGTCAACAGTCAATACAACATTTTCCACTAAGGCTTGTGGCTTGAAATACTTAGTGGGGCGGTGTTAAGGGGAGGGGGCAGCAGCGAGAAAAGGAAGTTCTAAGACACCTCTTTCTACAAGTCTTTTCTTCAAGTCCTAGCTCCTATACCGGGAAAGTAGAGCAAAAGAGTGGCAGAGATCAGTTTCTGTAACTGCCTGTCTGGCACAGGTAGAGAGATGTCCCTAGCCTCACTCTGACCTGGTGTATTAAGTCTGCTGCTTATACCCTCTAAAGTTATGGTGGTTTCCATGTAGATGGTAAGTATAGTTTGTGGGTGGTACCTTACTTCATACTGGCCCTATATGTCACTGAAGAACCCCGCAAAGAGGTAGAATCTAGTGTTTTGGCAGCTAGTAATTCATCCTCAGTCTCTCTTTGGAAATACTATTACTGTCATTATTCTTCTAGCTGTGTTTGTTTACACAATCTATTCTATCAGGCCCCCCTCCTTTTCCTGTATTAGAAACAGGAAATAGTCTTAATGTTTGACAATGTTGACAAAATTCAGCAAATGTAAAGCAGGCTTTCCTAATAACTCTCATTCTGCACTATTCACTTTGATGGGCTTGGAGGTTCTAGAGGTTAGCAAGGAATTGGCTGGGAAACAGGAATGTCAAGTTCTGCTTCTTGCAAGCAACTTCAATGTCTACGACTGATGCCCTTGGAGGTGTATGCCCTCACTTGCTTCACTTTTTACCATAAAAGTACTCCTGTTTTCTCCAGTCCTTGACTTTATTGCCTGGTTATGGCAGTGACAGTAGTGGAGATATGAGGAAGTATCTGTGCTAGTTCTTTGGGCCTGCAAGGAGGTGGCTCACCCCAATTGTGGGAAAGTGAAAACTTAAGACTTTGTCTTCTTTTTCTCACTGCAGGCTACACTCACCAATTCTAGGGTACTTAACATATGGTTAAAAAATGGCAAACAGCTAATATTATTGAGCACTAACTCTATACTAAACATGACACTGCACTTCTCATGCATTGGTTTATTTAATCTTCACAATAACTTTTTTTTTTTTTTCCAGATGGAGTCTCACTCTGTCATGCAGGCTGGAGTGCGGTGGCACAATATCGACTCATTGCAACCTCCGCCTCCTGGGTTCAAGCGATTCTTCTGCCTCAGCCTTCTGAGTAGCTGGGATTACAGGTGCCTGCCACAATGCCCAGCTAATTTTTGTATTTTGAGTAGAGAAGGGGTTTCGCCATGTTGGCCAGGCTGGTCTCAAATTCCTGACCTCAGGTGATCCGCTAGCCTCAGTCTCCAAAAGTGCGGGGATTACAGGCATGAGCCACTGTACCCAGCCCTCACAATAACATTTTAAGATAAATGCTATTAATCCCTACCTTACAGATAAAGAAACTGAGCCACAGAGAGGGTAAGCACTTACCTAAGGTCCTATAGCTAGTAAATAGCAGAGCCATGGTTTGAATTTAGACAGATTCCAGAGGTTATGCTCTCAACCTTTTCTCATGAGCTTACTTTCCTTTAACTATTTCTTACTGATAAGCATAGGCTTTAGATTTTGGAACAGTTTTCTTTTTACTCTAGTTGTTCTTAGTCTTTTATTTGAGTCTCAAACCAACTCTGAACATTTGATGCATTATACATGCTACTCTAAAAATAAACACAGCCAAAGCCAGGCATGGTGGCTCATACCTGTAATTCCAGCACTTTGGGTGGTCAAGGCAGGTGGATCATCTGAGGTCAGGAGTTTGAGACCAGCCTGGCCAAAATGGTGAAACCCTGTCTCTACCAAAAATGCAAAAATTAGCAGGGTGTGGTGGTGTGTACCTGTAGTCCCAGCTACTCAAGAGGCTGAGGCAGGAGAATCGCTTGAACTTGGGAGGCGGAGGTTGCAGTGAGCCGAGATCACGCCACTGTACTCCAACCTGGGCAACACAGCAAGACTCCTTCTCAAGAAAAAAAAAGAAAATATATATATACACACAGTCAAACACAAATTTTCATGTATTTCAGGGAATTAAGAGATCTCCCAAAGTTCCATCCTAGATCCTCAAGTATAACCTGGGGAATCTGCCATTTGTCTATGACAACACTAAAACACACACTGAATAACACAGTTAAATAATGTTGAAAACTCCTAAATCTTTTTCTCTAGCCTAAATTTCATGCCAGAAAAATCCAACTTTCTATTAGGTTGAATGACTTTCAACCTTCAACCTTTCACTAGTACCTAAAAGTTATTATGTTTAACCTGAATTCTTTACCTCACCTCAATATTTGCTCATTCTTTTCCTTTTCTAACTCACTTAATGGTACTAATTTTAAACTTTCCCAGGATAAAAACCTGGGAATCATCCTATTTTCTCTCTCTCCTTCATCACCTACACATGTACATAGCACAGAAATAGAAATTGACTTTCTTAAGAAGTACGTATTAAATGAGGAAAAATGTAGAAAAATAGTGTTTCATATCAGTGCAGTCTAAGCATAACCAGTTAAACATTTCAAATTCAATATACATACTGAAACAAAGAAGTAGAAAAGTGAAATAGCAAATTTATGACAAAAGTCTTAGAAGTATAATAACAAACATTACCTCATGTTTAGATTACGGCAATGAGTAGTTTCCATCACTTCAAATTTTACTTTATTTCTGCAGTGTATCCATCATAATATTTCTTAATTGCTCAAAACACTCCATGACTATCTATTTCTTACTAATATAATTTAATTGCCTTTACCCAGGCTTTTGAGTCACTCATTCATTCATTATGCTCCTACATGGCTCCCATGGTTACAGAGCTTTCAGTCTATTAAATAAGTAATCACGATCAGGCAATTTCATGATTACCTGATTTAAAAAATGTGTAATAAGTACCATGATAAGGTAAATAAAGACTACTACAGAAGTATACAGAAGGAATACTGAGTGGAGGTAAAGGGAAAGCAGCAGTTAAGGAAAACTTTCTGGAACAGATGGCTAAGTGGAGACCTCAAAAACAATTAAGAGGAAAATAAAAGGCAGCAAGAAAGAACATAAGCAAAGGTCTAGAGAGAAAAGAGAATGGAATTAAAAGCTCAGAATGATAAATACAAAGTATGAGGAAGGACAGTGAGAGGATAAGAAGAGATAAAGCTAAAGTGAATCAGCAGTGGCAGATTGTTAAAGGCCTTATAGTCAGAAGTTAAGGAGCTTAGATCTTATGTCAAGATCAACAAGGAGCACAAAAAGGTCTTAAGTCAAGATATATTATGATTAGCTTTTCACATTAGAAAGTGCATTCTGGCAACATTATGATATTGAACTGAAGCAAGGGAAATACCTGTTATACTAGTTTCAATGGGGGTCATTGATTATGGCCTGAAGTGGGGTAGCAGCAGTGAGGTTGAAGAATAGAAAAAATTAACACAGTATTTAAAGGATACAAGTCATTAGGATTTAATGTTTTCTGGATGTAGGAGAGATAAGCATATCACTCAGGTCTCTAGCATGTGTCACCTGTTAGATTCAATAATCCAGAGTCCATAGGAAGAGAAACAGATATTGAAGAATGGAGCAGAATTTGGAGGTAGAGAAAGCTTCAAACACATTGATTTTGAGGTATCTGTAAGATATTCAGGAGGAAATGTTGAATAGGGGGTTAAATATGCTCTCTGCATTTCTCTATGTATCCTATATATATATAGCAATGTCTGGAGATTACTGATTATTGTTATTCCCTGGCCATTCCAGTTATGGCAGGGACTGAGACCTTTCAGGAGAATATGTAGCACTAGAAGAGGGAACAGGATACCATTATTTAAAATAAAGTCAAAGGTATCTTTAGAAACATAAGCAGAATGAAATCTCAGCACTTTGCAAGGCCGAGGCAGGCGGATCACAAGGTCAGGAGATCAAGACCATCCTGGCTAACATGGTGAAATCCCGTCTCTACTAAAAATACAAAAAATTAGCCGGGCGTGGTGGCAGGCGCCTGTGGTCTCAGCTACTCGGGAGGCTGAGGCAGAAGAATGGCGTGAACCCGGAAGGCGGAGTTTGCAGTGAACCAAGATCGCACAGCTGCCCTCCAGCCTGGGCGACAGAGTGAGACTCTGTCTCAAAGAAAAAAAAAAAAAAAAGGAAAATCAGAACAGAACATTACAACAGAAGGAAGGAAGGGAGTACTTCAAGAAAGGAGTGATTAACAACATCAAGTATAACACAGATTAAAAAGGAAGAGGGCTGAGAAGTATCTTCTAGGTTTAGCAGGGAGGAAGTCATTAAGGTGGTTTCAGTGAAATGGTAGTATTTGAGGTAGATTGAGGAATGACTGAAATATTACAAAATATGTAAGTACAGACTACACAAGAGGTTTGGCTATGAAAGCGAAGAGAAAAAGCAATAGTGGAGAAAGGGGTAGGGTTAAGAGGGAAGATGTTGTTCCCCTTGTTTTTAAATAAAGCTTAAAAATAGATTTGAGTATAGTTAAAGTACACACTGAAAAGAATTAACACAGTGGAAGAGATTAAAGATAAGGAGAAGGGGAATTGATATTTTTAGGTCCTTAGAAAGTTAGAATGAAATGAAATTTAAAGTAGAGATGAAAGATGATTCTCAAATAGTAGAAGGTACAGTATATCTTTGCATTTGTGAATATAGGTAAGTTTTGGGGATTGATTTCAGGAACTTGGGTGAGTTCTCATCTGATAAAACTCTATTTTTTTCTGTGTGACATAACTGTAAGTTATTCCAGAGGATTAAGATAAAGTAGTATACTATGTTAGATGTTTGAAGACATCTTGTTTGATGTCTTCACAGTAGTATACTATGTTAGATTTTTGAAGACTATGCTAGATGTCTGGAGGTTTAAAAGGCCACTGAGATTACTGAAAATAAAAAAGAGGTGACCAGATTTATACAAAAGTTTTCTGGCCAGTGTTGAAAGCCTACTTGACGTTAGAGATCATGATAGTCTCTAATAAATAATAAAAACAACTAAGAAGTCAATATATGGTAGCAACGACATGATATAGAAGGTGGAACAGCCGCAGAAGGGATTTTTTTAAGATAAGTTATCATGTTTTAGTATAAAATGAGAAATTTCATTGTGAATCTCAGCTGCTATATATGTGATCTTGGGCAAGTTACTTGGCTTCTCTCAAAGCTTCAATTTCATTACCTATAAAGACACTTCCTCTCATTGTTGTGAAATTACGTGATACAATACATGTCAACGGCTTAGCATGTTGCCCAGCACACAGTAAATCCTCAATAAATGTTAAATGTTTCAATAAAATATTTAAGGATAAGATTTTAGGATATCAGAGTTTATTTTACACTAAACAGGTGTTATAGAGGGCAAACTGAAAAGGTCAGGAAAAGAAGGAAATAGGAAACTGAGTTTAAAGAGAAAAATACGTAGTACTATAGACATAAAAGATAAGACCACTGGAACAGCTTAATTAGATTTGGTCTTAATTTGGTTTTAGACAATGACCAAAGATAATGAGGAGGTGAAGCATGATAGATTTGGCTGGCCATAAAGTTAAACAAACAAAAATCCTAGGAGTGGGTAACAAGTATATAGCCTAGTCTTGATACACTATTGTTCTGGGAACTGGTACAAGGGTCCTAAGTCTTACAGTGTGAATTCTACAAGTAGGTAGTTGAAGCAAGAGATCCAGGGGAAGAAGGCCAAACTTACCTTCTCACTAGTCCTAAATATGTACTCTCTCTACTTTAGAAGGACCTAGTTATTACACAAGCATGCTCTGTTGATATCCTCTATTGTGTACTGATTAACAGTTTTCCATATGAGCATTTTTTTCTCTTCATCACTTCTTTCTACCTATACTTTGATTCAATTTAAGTCTTTTTCATACTTCTTATATCTGCATGTTATATATGTACTGTTCCTGGTTATTCCATATGCAACCAACATCCAGAGATTGATCTTGCCTAAGAGTGCTGAACACATTGTAAGAGCTTAAATTCTTCAGGACCAAAGGTCAGGTGGTTCTACTAAAGGACTGATACCAGTTGTCCTGTTTCAGTCCTTTAATGAAGTTGTACTACTCTAAAGCAAGTTTAGTAGAATATCAAATATAGTAACACAAAACAGCGGTCAGCAAAATTTTTCTTAAGGAATCAGAAAGCAAGTACTTTAGAATTTGTGATTCATACAGTTTCTGTTACAACTAATCAATTCTGTCCTTGTGGCACAAAAGAAGCTGTAGACAATGTGCACATGAATAAGCACGGCTGTATTCTAATATAATTTTATTTACAAAACTAGGTGACCAGCTAGCAGGCTGTAGTTTGCCAATTCCTGCATAGAAAAACGCTCAGAATTTTTATTTTCTTTTTGAGACAGGGTTTTGCTCTATCACCCAGGCTGAAGTCCAGTGGCATGATCACTGCAGCTTCAACCTCCTTGCTCAATCACTCCTCCCACCTCAGCCTCCTGAGTAGCTGGGACTACAGGTATATGCCACCACACCCAGTAAATATTTATATTTTTTTGTAGAAACAGGGTTTTGCCATATTGCCCTGGCTGGTTAGCTCAGAATTTATTGCATGATGTAGAAGAAAAATATAGTTCAGGAAATTCAGAAAGGTTTTAGATGACTGACAAGAAATACTGTAATATCCTGTGAGAGGACTATAGAGACTGCTTAGTTTTTGCTATTACAGGAAATAATATGAATTAAAATTATGAAAAGTGTGGTGAACATATTCTAAGGTGGTCCCCATGATTCCTGTCTCCTGGTATTCATGCCTTTTTGTATCTCTTCCTCTTGATTGCAGCAGAATGTGGAACTTGCTTCTAACGAAGAGATTATGGCAAAGGTGATGGGATGTCATTTCCGTTACAAAAACCTATAACATTTTGCTGAGGGACATTCTTTCTTCTTGGTTTTGAAGGAATAAGACACCATCTTGTGAGATGCCCTATGGAGAAGGCAGCCTCTGGCTGCCAATCAGCAAGGAGCTGAATGTTGCGAATAACCACATGAGCTTGAAAGCAGATAGTTCCCTTGTCAAGCCTTCAGATGAGAACTCAGCCCTGGCTGACACCTATATTGCAGGCTTGCTGAGGACTCTGTGGAAGTGTGCCTGGATTCCTGACTTATAGAAACTATGACATAAATAAATCTGTGTTTTTATAAACTATAAAATTTGTGTTAATATTGTTACACAGAAAAAATTAATACAAAAGTACACTGATAATAGGTTTAATTGTCCAAAAGTGTATCATTTATCTTCCAGGTCTAGAACTAAAATTATGTAATTAATGTAAAAGATTATTTTAAAAATAATACATTGATAAATGTCACCTATAATTTTAATAGGTGACAACTTCTATCAAACCTTTTTGATGCTCAATATCTTTACAAATATTCTTTAAAGAGACTGTGTAAACTCTAAATATTTACGCTATCAATTAACTTTTGAAACTTTTAAGCTGTTCCACATTTACCCATGTAACAGACTGTCAGAAAGCAATATAGATAAAACATCTCAAAGCCGATTCCAGTACTTAAGCATTAAATATTTTAAGAAAAATCTATCTTTGATTTTTTGTTTTATTAATTGACAACCATCTTATATTTTTGAAGTACACAGTGGAGTCCCTTAGTTCTTCAATTTATTCCTCAGAAAATTTCCTTTCATCTATTCATATATATTTATTTTGCTGTATTCAGAAGGTCTAAAGTGGACTTATTTTAGGTTTTTCTGGCAGTGTTCATTAGCTCTAGTTTCCATAGTTAAATTTCTACTGAAGCTGTAAATACAGTACTCTGAAAGCACACACTCATGCACAGGTACACGCTTCTACATAAAACTGCCTTGGTAAATGAATAAACTATTTCATGAGAAAATGGTTAAAAAGTTGGAAATCTATAGTAAAATATTATTAATGCAAATAATCTCCATGTTTTAATTTTCTTTTACTTCTGGAATTAAAAATGTCTTTCAGTGATGAGTAATATAGTAATACCCTAGGCTGCTAAACACTAAACTAAAATCCTCGTATTTTTATATTTTGAAACTATGCTTCCATATCTTCAAGTGGATTTAATTCATTGTACAAGTCACATAGACTTGGGAATGAAGAAAAGTGGAGAACTGGGGCCAGATGCAGTGGCTCACACCAATAATTCCAGCACTTTGGGGGGCAGAGGCAGGAGGACTGCTTGAGGCCTAAAGTTTAATAACAGCCTGGGCTGTTATTAATAAAAAATTAAAAATAATTTTTTATTTTAATAAAAATAAAAATTAAACATAATTTATTTTAATAAAAATAAAAATAAAAAATTAGCAGGGCATGGTGGTGTGAATGCTGTCCCAGCTACTCAGGAGGCTGAGAAGGGAGGACTACATAAGCCCAGGAGTTGGAGGCTGCAGTGAGCTACGATCATGCCGTTGCAGTTCACCCTGGGAAACAGAGCAAGACTCCTCTCTAAAAAAAAAAAGAAAAGTGGAGAACTTCATCTGCTAATCTAATGTAATTGGACTGGTAAATAAAATGTTTGATAATATACAAGTGTTGTCAAGGGTGAGATTAGGGTAAACTGATATAATTGTTGGATGAAGCATATGACAGTATAACCTTTTGGGAGAGCAATCTAATAATAGCTAACAAAATTTAACATGCTGCAATGATGCAAGTCTATAAATTAGAGTTTTTTCTACAAATATTTACATATGTGTGCAAAGGTTACACACAAGATTATGCATAATAGCATTGTTAATAATAGAAAAAGATGGAATTAATTCAAATTTTTCAGTAGAGAACTACTACAAAAAATTATTGCACATCTATACAATAAAATCCTATGCAGTTGTTAACAAGAATGAAGTAGTACATCTATATAAATGTACATAAATTGAGGTCTAAGATGTATTAAGTAGATAAAGCAAAGTGTGAAACGCTCCCATGTATATTACTTACATAGAAATATTTGGGTGGAATACCCAGGACACTATAATTTCAAGGGACGGAGGCTGAGGTTTTGAAAAAGCAACCTAATTTTTTTTACACACCGTTTTTATGTTTTATGTATTTATACCAAACATGTAGATAGTTTTCTCAATAAACACCTTCAGACATTCTTTATTTACCATAAGATACATTCTTAAAAATGTAACTGAGATAATCATTTCTAGAATTTCTTGATCACAGGTTATTTTTTTCTCTTACATGTAGTGTTAGGAATAATGCTGTCTTCAAAGTCCTTAAATAGTACTTTAATGACTCACGGGTGACATAAGTATCTCATAAGACATATTTTACTTAGTTTTTATTAAAAGTTGTCTACTGTCTGGATACTCAGGCACTAAATTCTAGGTAAATTTCCAGAAGATTATATTGTATTGATGAAAGTAAATGACTGGTAAGAAGTTGGCAGATACTTCGCAGTCAAGAGCCAACAAGGAAATTAATGGCTGAGGAGAGAGAACACACGACCAAAATGATTAAATGGTATACTTTCAGAAAATTAATATATTACATTTTTAATAGCAATATGCTACAACTATATAAACTGATCTAACAAATACTGTACACCTGAAGATGTTTTTAGCACTCCCTATATATTGATTTCTATTTTAAAGACAAAATTTTTTGACTGGAATGGAGAAATACCGATCATGTGAAATAAGGATTTTTATAGTGCTGCGACTTTGATCCTTATTGTGCATTAATTTATAAAGGATTCCTTCATGTTGAGAAATTTGAAAATTCATCAAAAGAAAAAATCTCCATAAATGTGAGTTTTACTTTACTACTTGAAACTGTAATAATCTAAAAAGGGATGCAATTCCTATTTTACTGTTTATTGCTATTAAACAAAACGTGAAAAACTTAAGAGCACAGTTACAAAAAAAATGGGTTTTGAAGTCACACAGAATTCAAGTTCTGGTTCTCAGATTAACTACAGAATACTGGGAAAACTACCCCATCCCTGTGAGCCTCATTTCCTCATGTATAAAATGGAGATAACATGAAGTATATTTAGCATCTTATGAGGTTGTTGTATTAAGTAAAAAAAAACAAAAAAAAAAACCCACATAATGCATTTTGCACAATACATGACCAACAGTAAGTGTTAAATAAAAGGCAGCTCTCACTACTACTATTATTACTCTTCAATTATCCAGCATAGATGAGGAATAAAATGTTCTATATAATGTTTTCCTTTACTAGACAAATTCTCATATACATGCCAAATTTTAAGCATCACCACTTTGTATTTTACTCACACTTGGGGCAATTTCTTCCAAAATACTTACTTTTTTGTTACCTTAGGGGTCAATAAATATAAAGTCATGTTTTGGTGCCTGGCACTAATAACTTTGTCTAGATTAACATGTTTATTTTATAGTCCCAGTATGGTGAGTTCAGGTCATATTACATTTGGAATGTTATATTTAGGTTGGGGCATGGTTCAAGAGACAATGAATGCCAGACTAGAAGGTGCATAAAAAGAACAATCAGAACAGTGAGGTGTGTGAAAACCCTAACATATAAAACCAGGTTAAGGAATGATGTCTATTTAGTTTGGAGAATATTTGAGATGAAAAAATAAGTATTTTCAAATATTTTAAGGGTGTCATGTGAAAAACTGTGTCAATTCAATCGGTATTATATCAGAGGACAAAAATAGGAACAACAGATATGTTACAGATACATGAATTAAATATTAATATGGTTGCTTTGATTATATAACTGACAAGCTTTATTTCAATTCCAAGATTCTGTGACCTATATACACTAAAAAAGAAGGCAGGCAATTATGGTTATACACTTAAATAAGGACTCTTGTCACTTTAAAGATGAACTAAAATATGATTTACTAAATCGTTACTTGTGTTTCAATAAAAAGATAATGACAAAATGATGTGATATATACGATGGACTTAGTATTTCAATTTCCCAAACTGATCCCTGTAATAATCCCACTTTAAATACTGAGATTCTCCAAAAAAAATCAATTCACATTAATTTTAGTCTTTTTTAAAAAATGGAGCACAATGCACTGCGAACATTTTTAAGTTATAAGAGCTACATGTTCAGATATATTTGCCTAATTTATTTCAATTTCAGGTCAACATTAGAATTTAAAATAGAACTTAAGTCAGTTCCTCTCTAATTTATCTTAAGTTCTGTCGTGTTAGTGATTTAAATAATTTTGGAATGGGAATTGGATAAAATGATTATGCACAACAGAAAACAATGATAGAGGAGAGCAAAGCATGTATTTTGTACTAACCAATTAGAAGAACTGTTCCAATGGCTAAACCTCCACCTGGAAATGAAACAAAACAAGAAGAAAATTAATTTACCTTTTCCATTATCTTTAACATAAAAGTTAGGCTTTATGAAGGAAAGGCACTTCAGTAACTTTAAAACTGCAGTTGTGAACAACATTTTAATTGCCTTTGCAATACTTTGCTCAAGGTGCTATTATAAAATAATTACATATTATATGTAATTACACACTACACATTACAATTACTTTCTTTTCTTTTTTTTTGAGATGGAGTCTCGCTCTGTCGCCCACACTGGGGTGCAGTGGCACAATCTCTGCTCGGCTCACTGCAACCTCTGCCTCCTGGGTTCAAGTGATGCTTCTGCCTCAGCCTCCTGAGTAGCTGGGATTACAGGTGCCTGCCACTACACCCAACTAATTTTTTGTATTTTTAGTAGAGACGGGGTTTCACTATGTTGGCCAGGCTGGTCTCGAATTCCTAACCTCATGATTCGCCTGCCTGGACTTAACAAAGTGGTGGGATTACAGGCGTGAGTCACCATGCCCAACCTGAGACACGAGAATTTTTTAAACCTGGGAGGTGAGGTTGCTGTCAGTTGGGATTGCACCACTGCACTCCAGCCTGGGCAATAGAGTGAGACTCTGTCTCAGAAAAAAAAAAAAAAAAACTGATTTATGGTAATACAATCATGAAATATATAATTCAAATGGTGAATCATTAAAAATCAATTTAAAAATTAATTTTAAGGCTAGGCGCAGTGGCATACACCTGTAATCCCAGTACTTTGGGAGGCCGAGGCAGGCGGATCATCTGAAGTCGGGAGTTTGAGACCAGCCTGACCAACATGGAGAAACCCCGTTTCTACTAAAAATACAAAAGTAGATGGGCATGGTGGTGCATGCCTGTAATCCTAGCTACACAGGAGGCTGAGGCAGGAGAATCGCTTGAAACAGGGAGGTGGAGGTTGCGGTGAGCCGAGATTGCAACATTGCACTCCAGTCTGGGCAACAAGAGTGGAACTCTGTCTCAAAAAAAATAAATAAATAAAGAACTTAAAACTACACTAAGACATTTGAGTACTAATACTTTGCTCTTCACTCCATTTGTAAAACTAGTACCATTTTGATTAATGTCTCAAATACAAATTCACTTAAAAATTTAAAAACTAAATATCAAGGAATAGAAACGTATTTAAAGTAAAATTAAAAAAATACTCAAAGTTAGGCCAGGTGCGGTGGCTCATGCCTGTAATCCCAGCACTTTGGGAGGCCAAGACGGGTGGATCATGAGGTCAGGAGTTCGAGACCAGCCTGGCCAATATAGTGAAATCCAGTCTCCACTAAAATTTTAATACAAAAAAATTAGCTAGGCATGGTGGTGGGTGCCTGTAGTCCCAGCTACTTGGGAGGCTGAGGAGGGAGAATTGCTTGAACCCAGGAGAGGGAGGTTGCAGTGAGCTGAGATCGCACCACTGCACTCCAGCCTGGGCGACAGAGTAAGACTCCATAAAATAAAAAATACTCTAAGTTGTTGGACAACTGGAGTCAATGTTAATTGTTTGGTTTTTGTATACAAATCTGAAAGAAACATTTAGAACACCAATAAAGAACTTTCCACAAAAAAGTTTTGTAGTCACATTTGTCATGTAGAAAAACTTAGTAACAAAAGTTCCTTTGATAGGCTGGGTACGGTGGCTCACACCTGAAATCCTAGCCCTTTGGGAGGCCAAGGCAGGCAGATCACATAAGCTCAGGAGTTCGAGACCATCCTGGCCAAGATGGCAAAACCCCATTAGCCAGATGTGGTGGCCTGCTCCCATAATCGCAGCTACTCAGGAGGGCTGAGGCAGGAGAATCACTTGAACCCGGGAGGCATAGGTTGCAGTGAGCTGAAATCATGCCACTGTACTCCAGCCTGGGCCATAGAGCAAGACTCTGTCTCAAAAAAAAAAAAAGTTCCTTTGATAGTGTTTATTTTTTGCCTTGCAAAAAAAGCATAACTATTATGTTTTAAACAGTTTGAAATCTGGTAACATACATGCACCTAGAATAATATGCAACATAAGACTTATGCTAAGCGATTTACAGTGAGGCTAAACATCAATTTTATGACAATATGTAGAACATTTCAAACTCTTAAGGAAGGAAATGATGAAAAAACCTAGTATATTTAAATGTTTCAATGTTTAAGTTTATATATTTACAAGACTTCATAAGTTTACATTTAGACAAGTTCCTTCATTATAGCATTTAAAGTCATATCAGACTACATAGGATAACTTCAATTTTCAGATGAAAAGATAAACATAACCTGATATATATATATATATATATATATATCATGATAGCCATCAAAAAGGATCAGGTCTGGGTGTGGTGGCTCATGGCTATAATCCCAGCACTTTGGGAGGACAAGGTGAGCAGATCACTTTAGCTCAAGAGTTTGAGACAAGCGTGGACAACATGGCAAAACTCCATCTCTACAAAAAATACAAAAATTAGCAAGGCCTGCTGGCACCTGTAGACCCAGCTACTTGGGGGGCTGTGGCAGGAGGATCAATTGAGCATGGGAAGTCATGGCTGCAGTGAGCAGTGTTCGCGCCACTGCACTCCAGCCCGGGGAAACAAGGTGAGGCCCAGTGTCAAACAAACAAATGGATCAGAACAAAGGGTTTGCTTTGGGATAAGATTACACTAAATGTTTAATTTTATAGTGCTACACTAATGTTTTTATCCATTTGAACATCTTAGATCACATTTCCTTACTTTCTTACTTTCCCTTAAATGCAAAAATAAACATTTAATTACCCAATAGCCTTCTTGTGTACATATAAGGAGATGAATTGATGTAAGCATACAAGAGACATTATGGTGTCTAAGCTAGAGCAGGCACTATTAAAAAGTTTCTTATTTTAACCTATTTCCCATAGGGAGGATTTAGTTTTTTTACCTAACCTCCTGAGTTACATTTACGTCTCCCCAAATAAGGAATTTATATAAGGCCTCCACTGGGACAGACAGAGAAGCAAAGATTTTTTTTTTAACATTCACTATGGGACAATGAGAACAGATCATGTAAAAGTTTTCCAATTAAACGAAGTGATTACCAAATAGAGATGTCTGGCCCAGAAAGGTACTCAGAAAGGGCTATCTTTACCATTTTGGCAATTCCTCTTTTTTTTGTGGGGGGTGGGGGGACAGGATGTCGTCGTGTTGCTCAGACTGGAGTGCAGTGGTGCGATCATGGTTCACTGCAGCT
This sequence comes from Piliocolobus tephrosceles, assembly GCF_002776525.5. Taxonomy (NCBI): domain Eukaryota; kingdom Metazoa; phylum Chordata; class Mammalia; order Primates; family Cercopithecidae; genus Piliocolobus; species Piliocolobus tephrosceles. The sequence goes on from NC_045446.1 coordinate 32,885,312, forward strand.
TCAACCTCCCAGGCTCAAGTGGTCCTCCCATCTCAGCCTCTGAAATAGCTGGGATTATAGGAACATGTAACCATGACTAGCTAATTCTTTTTCTTTTTTAATTCTTTCATTCCTTGTAGAGACAGGGTTCCATTATATTGCTCAGGCTGGTTTTGAACTCCTGGGAACAAACTAGTCTCCAGCGAAGTGTTGAGATTACAGGCATGAGCAACCACATAGACTAAAAAATCTTATGTTTATTAAAATTCTAATGTTTAGAAAATCTGAACATTAAGACATAATGGGGACAGATTAAAAACATTTTTATCAACCAAATATCTTCTCAAACTTATTTTACAAAAAGGTAAGAAGGCTCTATCATGTAAATTCACTAGATTCACATTTAGATTTGCTCTGGTAAAGTTTGGTCATTGTGAAGGATAGTTGTGGGAAGTAAGATGTAATATTAACTAACTTAAACTTATTAACTAATTTAAAGCTTTTAAAAATCAAAATTTTATTCTATGTGCTTTAAGAGAAATAATTTTGACCTATACATATATATACACATGCAAAATTTATACAGCAGCAAAATTTCTCTATTATTCTAAACTTGAATTTAGTGAGACATGATCTCAAAACATTTTCACAAGATACCTTTGTATAAGGTATTTTGATGTCTCTTACTTTATAAATGGAAGGTCTAGCTGTATTTTAACTTAAAAGTGTGAATGTTTGTAGCTGTGCTCCCACCAAACAATAAATAAATAAAAAGCTAAAACAACCAACCAACCACAACAGAGTATCCTGATATATTCTTTGAAAGTTGGCTTTTAATTTACTTTTAAATTTAAAGTAAATTTAAAGTAATCCATTAGTAATTTTATCTAATTCCAAAAGCAACATAGACTTCACACTAATAGTTCCCAATTAAAATTGAAATATCTTTTCCCAATAGTCCACTACAATGTATTACAGATAAGTAATAGAGTAAGGAAGCAATCATCTTATTTTTGTAATGAAAACAAACAAAAAAGTACTAAAATGGCCTTGTTTACTACTTCCTCTCCCCTTTCATCCTAACTTAGAAAAATTACCAACACACTTTCTAAGCCACTAAGCAAAATAAACTCTTCTTTTTTTGAGATGGGGTCTCACTGCCACCCAGGCTGGAGTACAGTGGTGTGATCACTGCTCACTGCAGCCTTGAACTCCCCAGGCTTAGGGATTCTCCCCCATTAGCCTCCTGAGTAGCTGGCACTAGAGGTGTGCACCACCAAGCTTGGGTAATTTTTGTATTTTCTGAAGAGCCAGGATCTCTCTATGTTGCCCAGGTTTGCCTCAAACTCCCAGGTTCAAGCGATCCAACCATCTTGGCTTCCCAAAGTGCTGGGATTATAGGTGTGAGCTACCACACGTGGCCAGCAAATAAACTCTTGGTTTTACTTCTAGACGTCTTTAAGATGTACACTTACTTACAGCTTACTAAAAATAAAAGTAGAGTACTTCATGTACACAAAAGAATATAAGACGTTGAAAGGTTAAAGAATCGTGACTACTCTTCAATAATTATGACACAATTATTGGCTGGGCACACATGAGAATCAAAATAAAGGTTTGAAAGGTTAAAGATACTCAGCAAGCTTGATATTTTAAAGAATTAATTTCATCAAGATTTTACATCTTTTAAAAATAGGCATTTTTTCTTAAAACCAGAAAAGATATTTAATACTTAAGAAATAATATTAGAATTAATTTAAGATCTTGTAAATGCCAGGATCTTCCCATCTTACGATTTTTAAAATCATAAGACAATGAAAGGGCTTTTGTTGTTGTTTCAATTTGTGCAATAGTAAGACAATTATATTACTACTATTAATATTTTAAAGCAACAACATTCAATCCCCACAGTCTCCCCAGTAGAAACCTCTGATTAAGCTATAAATTTTGGGTAAAAGAGGTCAAATTAATAGAGTAGAATATGAAAGCCTTTCTTCAATATTAAAGAAAATAAAAGGGAAAAGAAATGAAAGTCATGAAAAATCACAGTGATTTATGCCACTGCTTTCTAGAGCTCTATATAAAGGAATAATTTTGCTCAAAATTATAAAAAAGTATTTTTGGGAAAATGCAATGTAAAAAACAAGTTCATATTGTTTCCTTGGTTCATAGTAAAAGCCTTAACTACTTAATTAATGCTGGACCTCAAATTAAATTGCATTTATTTTGATAACAAGTCTTTTTTCTTCCCCAAGCATTATGAAACATAGTGACTACTCTTCATTATGACACAATTATTGGCTGGCCAACATGAGAATCAAAATAAAGCTAGGAACCGTGACTAGTTCTATAGATTAAGTCACATGAAAGAATTTTACATAGCAATAAAAAATACATTATTCTTAAATGTATGCTAATTATATTGGTTGGTAAAATACCATAACCAAGATTGTGTTAAATACGTAGTCCAAGTTCAATGTATATTATCCCATGATACACATTAACATAATAAAGGAAATAAGCCCACTAGTGTTTACTTTTTGACATCAATGTTAAAAAACGGCTGCTACCATTAAGCTTCTTTCAGAGTACTCTTCCTAGACTATTGCTTACCTCAAATCCCTAACCGACATTTCCCTGACTATCAAAATTTAACAGCACAGAGGTCAAATCTGCAGTTACCCTTCCTTAAAGCATTCTTCTGGAGGATGAAGTTGTGGATAATTCTCCCAGGTTAGATACATGGTCCTAAGATGGAGTATACCTTTTATGGGGAATGCAGTTGGGAGGCAGGGGGAAATTCTGTCAGAATACTTTAGCTGTTACAATCTTTCTTTAGAAACCCCGGAAGTGAAATGGAGTACCTCTTCAACTGATGGAATACCTATCTTTCCTTTTCCAAAATATAAGTGTTATTTTCATATAGTGTCCTCAAATAACAATATAAATATCCCAGAAGGGCAAGGCTGAGAAAATGGGTTAGATAATCTGAGAATTTAAAAAATGTTAACGTAGCTAACTTGTGAAATGTATATCAATATCTCATAATAAAATTAGGTTGTCAGAACAAAAACATTATATATTAGGTCACTTGAAAGATGCAGATACTGAAAATGTTCAAATTTGTAAAACACTTTGGAATAAGTAATGGAAGTATAAGTGTATCATCAAATGACTAACAATTAGCATGTATGATGCCTTTCAAATATATTTTGCATCTATGTTTAAAATTACAATGACATCATGGTGGCAGTAGTAAAATGTCACCGTACTACATGGAAGCTATAATATTTACTTGTTACACAGTAACCACATAATATATTTAGGCAATACTCACAATATTACAGCATAGTCTTACCATTTTAACACTGTAACATCCTATTATCATTACCTTTTATCATGATATGGTCATATTAGGCTTGTCACAACTTGAGTGAAAAAACATTTTCGAGTAATAACATAGTCTAACTTGCTTATACAGAAAATCAGAATACAAAAATGTCATTAAGAGGTTAAAACTAAAATACTTCTGGACATATTTATTTTTCAAGATGTAGTCAATTATATTATAACCTCTTCAACTTTTGTGCACTTTGAGAATTAACTGCATACATGCAAAATATATTTCAAAGTATTCAACAACCAATACTGTTTCCATCATCTTAATGAACAGTAATTTTAGCATAAGCTTGTTACACTTAAATACCCTACTAGAGTATCCCATTCAAAGCAAATATGGAAAATTTAAAAGTTACTGTTCAAGTTTGTATCTCTGAAGAAACACATATAGAAGGTGCTTTGGGTTCTCTTTTTGGTGCGTACTTTAAGAGATGATAGTTAAATCATTAATCCGAGGTTCAATAAATGGTCAAAACTCCTGGAAAGAATTCCTAAAAAATTCAGACCACTGTAGCCTAGTGCACAGAGCACTAAATTTGAAGCCTAAAGATCAGTCCACATGGTAACTGGTTTTCTGAGACTGTTCATATCACTTAATTTGTTTTAGAGCTCAAACATGAAACTCCATCCTACATGTTTCATAATTTCTTGTCTCAGTTTTTTTCTACACATTATTTTTCTTGTAATCAACAACTTACTGAGAACCTACTAAGTGCCAGGAAGTATGCTAGGAACATTTTGTTATTCTAATGAGGAACTGAAGACATTATAATAGAAACATAACCTTTTCCTTTGGAAAGTTTTAGTACCAAGTAAACGAAAGTTACATATCCCATTGAATTAAAAAATATGTAAGGCCTACAAATAGTTTCCAAACTTAAAGTTCAAATGTAAGAGGATATCAACTGAGGCTCACAAGGGAAAAACAGTGAACTAAATATTTGCTAACTAGATATTTTGAATCACTTCTGTTTACAGTACCATGCAACTCAGGAGGAAAATATACTTGAAACAATTAAGTAAAAAATACTTAAACCTATGTAAAAATAACTGGGAAATGAAATGACAGAACCAAGAAGCCATACTCTTTCTCATAGGTTGCTTGTCTTCTTATTTTCTCTGCACTAAACCTATGAAAAGCCTATTTTGAGGGGAAAATAACCGAAAGAAATGTCAAGCGAAGTATAAGAACAAGCAATGACAGCTATATTTTATGAAAGTGCACAAGATTTCACAGACACATATCATACACTATGAAAAAAGTTATGATATGTAAACACAGAAGGGTTTTAATGAAACAGCATTCAGATAGAAATTAATCTAGACGCTTTATTAACACAGCAAATCTGTCCTACAAACCTAATCTGGTCAATCCTTTCAATATAATAGTTATGAAACCAGCATATTCTTCAGCAGGCTTCTCATAAAAAATTCCAGAGATTTTAAAGGAAAGCCTAAGAACTAGACTTCCTTTCCTCGTTAAAATGTGAGTTAAATTTAGAGATGTCGAATGGAATGTACTAGTAATCAATACTGGGAAGCAAAATGTATATAGAAAAAATAAACAAAAAATACATACACAGATTTAACGCAGACACGAGTATGACTATCTAAGTATCAACGACAGGCTCTAAATACTTTATAAGGATTACGTGTCAACATAAGCCTTTAACATATACGCTCTCTTAAAACCAAAATGTTTTAAGATTGATAACCAGAGAATAGGCAGTCTGACGGTCAAAGAGGGGAAATCATTTTTTTCCACCATCTTCTAATGAAGCCTGTCTCCCACAATTATACAAACTTTTGTAGTTAGTCTAAACCGTGAGCTGTCTGGAGACAGCAGAAGGGAGGTATCCTGAATGAAAGCCCATCTCCATAAATTAATGTCTTCCCTTGACGAGAAAGCATTTCAGGGTAAAAAGCATGTACGAATTCCGCCGTAATCTGAAAAGGGGTTGGAGGGCAGGGAACGAAATAGAGAGCGGGGGCAATAAAACATGTTTAGTTAACAGCACTCAGAAGTCTCCACACAACCCGTATTCCCCTCCATCTCAATCAGACTAGGCTATTGTCTCCTCCTCCGAAGGTTTAGAGGTCAGAGAGAGACGTGGGGTCAAAGCGGCTTCCCCGACAGGTCCCCTCCCTAAGTTTCCCCTCGGTTGAGCCCAGATCTCCGCTCTGAACCGACCTAAGAGTTGGTCCAGGGCTGGGAGCCCGGTTGATACCAGCAGCTGTCCATTCCGCACCGACGGTCGCGTGCCCGCAATGGACACCAGTCGAGGGCCGCTGTCGTTGGTCCCGCTGGCTCTAGGACCCCTCCTCTGGAAACTGGTGACATTGCTCTTGCTGGCTGTCGCCACTGCAGACCCAGTAGTCCCCGCGCCACTGCCGCAGGTTGCCACTGCCGCCATCTTAGAGCCTGCAGTGTTAACCCAATAGGAACTCTGGGAACGCAAACCCCCGGCCTGTCAGAACCAGTCCCAAACTCCCGCCTCCTCGCCCCAACCGCGGCTCTCGTAACCAATAGGACTGAGACGTCCCTCCCGAGCCAACCAATGGGAAGGCGTATTGCTGAAAAGTGCGCTCTACGTAAGGACGGTCGACTTCGGCGGGGCCCAGGTGAGAAAGGCCCACCTGTGTCCTGTTTGAGGGTCTTCAGGGTTCTTTGGGGCCCGAGGTAGGTAATATTACGTAACGTTCTTCTCCTTTTGAGTGCCTTCATTCACATTGAGTTAAAGAAAAGGTTGGTGAACCGATAAATCCTTAGGGCTTCTCAAGCAATTGGTAGTAGCTTGCACCTTTCTCCGCTGTGAGGAGAGACTTTTTTCCTGCTCATTTATCTTCTGATTTCTGACAGAAAATTCACTCCGTGTTCTCCACGATGTCTGTTTCTTAATTTTGTGTTAGACGGAAAGGATGGGATCCCTTACTTTAATGAGTTGGTTGCTGAGCGTCCGGGCTTAGTTCGCTAGTGCCTACTGGTAGGTGGTTTGGATTTAAATCTTAGAGCGAAAACTCTTGAACTTTGTGGTTTTCCAGTGTCTGACAAAATATACCTCTCTGACAAGTTCCAATAAGAAGCTTTTGTTAATTTTAATTAATGTTTCTGGAAGTCTTGAATGTCTGTCCTAAGCGGTGTAAATGACAAGTGTTACTCTGACAACCTTGTTCACATATTTAATTGTCGTTTGCTGTTAAAGGAGCTGCAAATAACAGAAAATACTTAGGGTTTCTTTCCCCAAAAAAGCTGCTAGGAAGAATTAGAAGTATACCTACTTTATTTTGTGAACCCTGAATCGAGAGTTTATTACTAAAATACGAATTTTATGTGTGGAAAAAACATGTATTTTGAGTTGTATTTTTGTATTTAAATTTTTTCTCAAAACTGAACAGGTACAGGGGGTAAGTGATGTTTAAAGGCAACCATGATTGACAAATGTCTAAATTAAAAAGAACTCCCAGATCATTACTACCCTACTGAGTTATTGACTTTTGACAGTGATCTGTGATACCTTTTAATTAGAGCCAAACCTCATTGAAATTCTTGCCATCCAATTGTTTTAAATCTCACTGACCTGTTGAAATTTTTGGGCTGATTTTATTTGATAAATTGAAATTAGTATTGTTAAATAGTGACTGGAGTTTTTCATTTGGGGAAGGTTTTTGTTTGTTTGCTTGTGTTTTAGAACCATGTTTGGGAAAAAACCCTGTTTCACAGTGTATCAACTGGAAAGCTTTGATCAAGGTTGCTTTCATATTGAATCTTTAAGTTAATAAATAGCTGTTGAGTGATTAGTGTCTGTTTGGACTTAATCTTGTCATTTTTAGACCTATGGTAATAAAAATGATCTCATCTGGAGAAGATAAAATAAACACATAGAAAACAACATAGTACTTAAAATGAACACATTAAATAGTATGTGCTAATTTTGTCCTGTAGTAAATAAGCACTAGGAAGACCAAAACAAAAAGTGACAAAGCAGTCCAATATCAGATAGAAACTATTTGAATATTTTTTTTCTTCAACTTTTATTTTAGGTTCTGGGCTTCATGTGCAGGATGTGCAGGTAAATGTGTGCTGTGGTGGTTTGCTGTACAGATCAACCCACCACCTAGGTATTAAGCCCAGCATCCACTAGCTATTCTTCCTGATGCTCTCCGTTCCCGCACCCCTACAAATATTTTTGATGCTGTGAACTTTTTGAAATACTACATATAATAATTATTTTTTGACAGATAGCATTGTTTTGTGTACCTCATGATGCTATGAAGTGTATGTACATTCTGGAATGGTTAAATCTATCTAATTAGCAATGCATTACCTCACATAGTTATCATTTTTGTGGTAAGAGTACATAACATTTACACTCTTTACATTTTTTTAAAGAATACAATGTATCATCATTATAGCCAGCTTGCTATAAATTCATGTTATATAATAGATTTCTTGAAATTTATTCCTCCTATCTAACTGAAATTATGTATCCTTGACCAAATTTTCTCCATCGCCCTGCCAACCATCCTGGCCTCTGGTAAACACCATTATACTCTCTGTGAGATTAACTATTAGATTCCACCTATGAGTAAGATCATGTGATATTTGTCTTTCTGTGTCTTGCTTATTTCGCTTAACGTAATGATATAATTCGTTTTTATAGGCTTCTATGCTACATATTCCCTTGTTTCCTACTGTATTTAGTTAAATACAAAAAAAAAGCATATTTATCCTATGATAGTGTTATACCAGATATATATCCTAATTTCATGAATACTTTGGTATGTATATAGATCATCTTTCCAGAATTATAATCCAAGTCGAAGTTGGAAAATAATTCTTCAGTTCTAGTAATGAGGCAAACAAAGCACCACTATCATCATCTTGGGAAAACGAAAGATCGAGACCATCCTGGCTAACATGGTGAAACCCCATCTCTACTAAAAAATACAAAAAAATATTAGCCGGGCGTTGGGGGCGGGTGCCTGTTGTCCCAGCTGCTTGGGAGACTGAGGGAGGAGAATGGCATGAACCCAGGAGGCGGAGCTTGCAGTGAGCCGAGATCACACCACTGTACTCCAGCCTGGGCGGCACAACGAGACTCCGTCTCAAAAAAAAAAAGTTATATATTTAGGTGTGTTATTAATTAATTAATTCTTTATGAAGGACATACTAAATTCTAGGAAGTGCAACAGAGCTCAGTTTACAGGAGAAAAAAAAATACTGTCTCTTGAGTTCACAGTTGGGGAAGATAGATGGGTAAACTGGTTAGTAAAGTACAGTTGATCCTTGAACAAGGTGGGCATCAGGGGTGGGGGTGCCGACCCCCACACCCGTGTAGTTGAAAACGCACATGTAACTTTTGACTCCTCCCAAGCTTAACTGCTAATGGTCTATTTTTGACTACTGGAAGCTGTACCAATAACATCTGTGGTTTAACGCATAATTTGTGTATTATATATATTATGTACTGCATTCTTACCATAAAGTAAGCTGGAGAAAAGAAAATGTTAAGCAAATCGTCGGAAGAAAATATATTTGCCATACATTAAGTGGAAGTGGATCATTTTACAGGTCTTTGTTCTTATTTTCTTCATGTTGAGTAGGCTGAGGAGAAGAAGGAAGAGGAGGGGTTGGTATTGTAGTCTCAAGGGTACCAGAGATGGAGAAGGTGGTAGGGGGAGGCAGGACAGGTAGACCCACTCAATATAGCTTTATGGGAATACATGCTAATTTGTCTTTTGGTTTTTCAACTCTCAAAAAATGTTTTTGTACAGTACCAATTCTTCTTCCATGGTTTGCTTTAGTTACAGTATCTGTGTTATAGGAGGGGTCCATGTCAGAAAAAGTCAAAGTAGTCTTGAATAAATGGAAGACTTCTGCCAGATTGCCTAATGTCAGTTTGTTTTCTGGCACTGCTTCTTCTTCTTTCTTATCATCTGGCACTGGTGTGGAAGCATTCATCTCCATCAAGTCATCTTCTGTTAATTCCTCTGGTGTGGTGTCTATTAGCTGTTGAATTTCTCCAAGATCCCTATCTTAAACAACTGTTCCCTCCCGACGTTTTTTTTTTTTTCTCCATATCCACAATGTTTCCCATAACTTCCTTGATTGACTGTTGTAAATCCTGCAGGAAACCAATTTGAGATATACCAGAAAACATATAATGAACATGGTAGGCAACTAGCACCTTCTGATACAAGTGGACACCTCTTCAGTTGTTTTTTCAGTGGCTTCCCTAGCCCTGGAGTCCATATCACTGTTGTGTCTGTGCAGGTAAAGTATATAGCAGAGATACTGTGAAGTTTCACTACTGGGCCTGCTGGTATTCTGGCAGCATGATTGAAGGAATGAATATTAAGGTCATGTCTACACAGAGGGAGTTCCTCAACCTCTGGTAATTCCTTTTTTGCCTCCTTCCTGTCTTTATACTCACAAAGAGAAACTATAGTCCTGAGTTGTAGCACCACAGATTTCTTTTACCTGTTTTTCTACTTTTCCACTTTTGTTATACTCTCTACTTCTATGAGATCAACTATTAGATTCCATTGGATCTACTATTAGATTCCATGTTTGACTTCTTTTGCTTAACATTATTTTTGTGAAATGATCCTTGTTAATGTGTATCGTTGTGGCTGATCTATTCTTATTCCTGTATAGTATTATATAAATGTACTATAATTCATTATCTGTTTTACTGTTAAAAGGGATTTGGATAGTTTCCCTTTTGTGGTCATTTCTTCAATGCAATTGTACCATTTTATACTCTTACCAGGAGTATTTGGGAATTGTTGTTACTTCTCATCCCATCAACACAATATTTTTCTTTCTTTTCATTTCAGCTATTCTAAGAGGGTTGTGGTGTGGCATTGTCATTTGGATTTGGACTGATGAAATTGAGCACCCGTTTATATGCTTATTGGCCGTTTGGGTAACCTCTGTTGTGAAAGGGTCTATCTATATTTTTAAATTTTACAGATTTGGATTGTCTGCCTCTCTCCCGTAGATTTGTAGGAGTTCTTTTATATTTTGGATAAGAGTTAGTTTTCAAATAAACTAATTACAAATATCTTCTATCAGTCTGTAGCTTGCCTTTTCATTTTCTTGTCTTTTGATTTCAGTCAAAATATATTCTGACTTAACAATTTTTTCTTTGTGGCTAGTGCTTTATGGCTATGTTTGCCTACTCCATAATTTTGAAGATGATCTCCATGTTTTTTTTCCTAAAACCCCTGATGTTTTACTTTTAAATATTTATGTCTGTACTTTGTTGGAATTGACTTTTTTGTGTTTGGTGTGAGGCAGTGTTAAAGATGCGTTTGTTTTCCTATGTTGGTATCCTATTGACCTAGCACCATTTATTGAAAAAATGATTCTTTCCTTGCTATATTGCATAATCACTTTTTTAATAAATGAAGTCACACATAAATTAGGCAGATTTCTTTCTGGACTTTCCATTGGTTAGTGTGTGTCTTCAGGTTCTTCAGGAGGCTGGCTTTCTTTCTCTCAGAATTTTAGCCACACTGTACTGTGTTGACCTCAGGTTAAATCAGTAAAAATGGGAAACTTACCCTGTGGCAATTCCTTCTTACGTAAGTTTGACTACCCAGCAAAATCTGTTTGCTTCTATTAAATCTGTAGAGCCTTCACGTAATTGAATTTTGTGTTTTGTTCAGAGTTTATAGTTGTTATCTATGGTAGGATTGGTCTGTTATAAGCTTACTTTGCCATACTGGAATGAGCTCTTATTATCCTTTTGTGACTGTAGTGATTTCTTCTTTTATTTATTGCTGATAAATAAATATCAGCAATTGACAATGAGTTTCTTTTCCTTTTTTTTCTTCATTGTTAATATTGCTAGGGATTTTCCACTTAATCTTTAAAACAAACTCAAATTTGGCTTTATTGGTTTTTCTCAGTCTTTATTTTCTGCTTTCTATTTAATCAAATACTATTTATTTATCATTTGTTTCCTTCTACATTCCTTCGTTTTGCTGAGGTTTTGTTTGTTTCTTCTTCTTATACTAAAAGCTTAATTTATTGATTTTTTGCCTTTTCTAATAGACCATATGTAGTTAAGGGTGTGCACTAGCTGCTCGTATAACTTAGGGCATTTTATGTTTTCGTCATTTATTTCAAAATATTTACTAATTTTTGTTTTGATTTTCTCTTTGGTCCGTGAATTATTTAGGACACTTTTGAAAGTACTGAAATACTGAATTATATTGGATGCCAGGAAAGCAGGAGTAAGCTGGGACTGATCAGGGCAAATGAGTACTTATATTCATCATAATTTTAGTAAAACTGGGGTATTTGAATTAAAACTTAAAAAGCCATTGTATAGGCATGTCTTAGAATGTGCAGTGTAATAGGGTAAGTGTGTCCAAGGGTTTTAGTTCAAGGAGATTTGTCAAGTAAATCTATCTACAAGAAAAAATAAAGGCAAATAAGATGTATTTAATGATCAACACAAAAACATTAAAATTTTTAGCAAAAAAAGAAAAAGAAATTTCAGAGAATGGGCCAACATTTGTGTGTCATTCGGTTTGGGACTTTTCTTCATATTTGCATGTAGCCAACATGAGGAATTAAGTAATGGCTGACTGGTGTTCCTTTTACGTGTCAACCAGAGTCTCATAGACATAAAGCTACTGTGTTAATCAAAGCGTGTGTGATGTTCTAATTATCGTGGACATTTCTGCTGAGATGTGATCAATTTCCCTTCAGTTTGAATAATTATGGAAGCCTGGGAGTAGGCCAAATATTTAAAACTATTCCATATGAAAAAATCACATCTACTGATTTTGCCTGAAGGGTCCCACAGGCTCCTGAAGCTCCTCTCTAAAGAAATAAATAAATCCTGAACCAATGGGTAGTGTTAGAGTGAAATTTATTATTTTGACTACTGTTTTTCAGTTTGTCTGAATATGAAGTATGTTTTAATGAGTTTCTTGCAGGATAAGATGAAAGTTAGATATCCTAGCAAACATTATTTTCATTAACTCAGAACCAAATTGGATCCATTTATTACACAATTTATAAAATTACTAGTGGCTCTTGTTCTATATAATTATTCTACCTCTTTTTGAATGTGTTTTCTTAGGAAACTTTATTATTACTTTCAAATGTGATAGCATTCATTACGTTCTCAACCTTGAATTATTTTATAATCTATTCCACATCTATGTTCAAATTTAGTTTCTCATTTGTAGTACTACATCTTTGAATTTTCTCTCAGTTCGCATTTTTTCTCTCTGACTTTGAAGTACTTTAAAAGACTTTAAAGATATCTGTTTCAGTGGTATTTTCATACACCAAGGTATTTGATTTATGCATTAGTTATTTTCATTTGTTTTGTTTTGTTTTGTTTTGTTTTTTTGATACAGAGTCTCACTCTGTTGCCCAGGCTGGAGTTCAGTGGCATGATCTTGGCTCACTGTAACCCCTACCTCCCAGGTTCAAGTAATTCTCATGCCTCAGCCTCCCAAATAGCTGGGATTACAAGCATGTGTTACCATGTCCAGCTATTTATTTATTTATTTATTTATTTATTTATTTATTTATTTATTTATAGAGATGGGGTTTCACTGTTTTGGCCAGGCTGGGCTCCAAATCCTGGCCTCGAGTGATCCACCTGCCTTGGCCTCCCAAAGTTCTGGGATTACACGCATGAGCCACCATACTTGGCCATTATTTTCATTTCTAAAACCCCTAATTTCTGTCTTTTTCTGAATGTATTTCTTCTTCCTGCTTCTCTGAGTGTCTTATTCCGTTCTGTGCTGCTGTAACAGACTACCTGAGACTGGGTCATTTGTAATGAACAGAAATTTATTGGCTCACAATTCAGGAAATTAGGAAGTCCAAGATTGAGGGGCTGGTATCTGGCGAGGGTGTCCTTGCTGTGTTATCACATAGTGGAGGGGCCCGAGAGAGGGCAAGAGAAAACAAGAGTCAACTCTTAGCCTCAATCCTATTTATAATTTGCATTAATCCATGCATAAGGGTGGAGCCCTCAGACCTAACCACCTCCTATTTGGCCTCACCTCTCAACACTACTGCACTGGGAATTAAATTTCCAACACATGGTTTTTGGGGGACAAATTCAGACTGTAGCCCTTAGGTATGTTTTTTCAGTGTAGCAATTGTTAAAGCAATAATTAAAATGCAGTTATGATAATCTATTATAATATCCAGATGAGCCCTGTCCAGTAGAACCTACTATGTTGATGGAAATATTCTGTATCTACACTGTCCAGTACAATAGTCATTAAACACATGTGATTATAGAGTACTTAAAATGTGACTGATATGACAGAGGAACTGAATTTTAATCTTATTTAATTTTAGTTATTTTAAGTTATTTATTTAAACAGCTACATATGGCTAGTTTGTACTGTATTAAATCACACAGCTCTAGATCAAGCTTTGGCAACCTTTTTCTATAAAAGACCAAATAGTAAATATTTTAGGCCTTGTGGTCCATATGGTCTCTATTACAACTTTTCAACTCTGCTGTGAGAGCACAAAAGCAGTCACAGATAACATGTAAATGAATGAGCCCAACTGTGTCCCAGTAAAACTTTATTTGCTAAATCAGTCTGCAGAATTTGCAGAATTTAACTCATGGGCCCTAGTTTGGCAACCTCTGCTCTAGATTAAAAAGAAAAAAATGTGTCTACAGCTATATGTATTTTTATTTCATTTGCCCTGTGTTCCCTGTGTCCTTTCAACACCCTCCTTTTGGGGAGTGTGTGTATGTGTGTGTGTGTGTGTGTGTGTGTGTGTGTGTGTGTGTGTGTGTGTAATAGATTTTTGGAGAGGAGACAGGAGTGTCTTTTCCTGAAAGTTTAGGAAGATTATACTCCTTTGGATTGTTCCTCTTCAACTTTTTCTCCGCCTTTTCTATTTTTTGTGAATGGGAGAAGGTGGTAGAGGACAGGCATATATTTTATGTTTAAACTCTGTTCTTTTAATTATACGTCTCTTGTTTTACAGAGACATATAATTTTTTTTTCCTCCCTGAATTACCTCTGATTTCTCCAGGGTTGCTTATTCAGATTAGTTATTTTCATTATGGACCTTCTTTCTCATGCTCATGGTTTCCTTAAATGTTGGCTGTTTATTCATGTTGATAAGTAAAGGACCGGTGGAATAATATAGTAACTGGAGTGGGTTTTCGCTTTATTTCCCATCAAATCTTTAGCCTAAATAAAAAAAAAAAAAGACTGACTAATTTTCTTGTGGGTTGGTAGGACTTAATTTATTGGTGTGCTTTGTTTCAGTGTGTATAATCAAGGAGCAAGTACACAGACCAGTCCTTCTCTAATAGCCAGATAAGGAGGCCCCTAACCTAGCTCTCCAACCTCCATACTTGGAGACCAAATTCTTCTCAGGCAGATTATACTTTTTTTACTTACTTACTTACTTACTTATTTATTTGTTTAATCAGTTAGCCTCCAGAACTGCTGATTTAGCTGAGAACCCCTTTGGAGTCACAGGAAGAAACGTCTCATCTTGCTGAAGCATTCCTGTGTTTGTGCTTGGCTAGGGGTGGGCATACATATTCTGGGACCAGATGGTAAATATTTTAGGTTTTGCAGGTAATATGACCTCTTAACTCTGCCATGGGAAAGTAGCCAAAAATAACATTAACAAATGAGTATGACTGTGTTTAAATAACACTTTGTGGAAACTGAAATTTGAATTTCATGTAGTTTTCACCTGTTACAAAATATATGCTGTTTCTTTATTCTTTCAGTCATTTAAAAAATGCAAAAGCATGGGATGGGCTGGGAGATTTGCCCTGTGAACTATACTTTGCTAACTATGTCTGGACTGTCATTCAGTCCATTCTTTTCAACCTATCACTCTGATTTTATATGCCCTGTCTTCCAGAAATTCTTGAAAATCTGTAGTGTGCCTTTCACTCCTTTTCTCAGCGTTTCCTTTTATTTTTTAAAACGTACTATTGTTTCAGTATAGTTTTTGTTGTTGTTTTGTTGTTGTTGTTGTTCTTTTCTTTTTGAGATGGAGTCTTGCTCTGTCGTCCAGGCTGGAGTACTGTGGCGTGATCTCAGCTCACTGCAAGCTCCACCTCCTGGGTTCACACCATTCTCCTGCCTCAGCCTCCTGAGTAACTGGGACTACAGGCGCCCACCACCATGCCTGGCTAGTATTTTTGTATTTTTAGTAGAGATGGGGTTTCACCATGTTAGCCAGGATGGTCTCGATCTTCTGACCTCATGATCCGCCCGCCTTGGCCTCCCAAAGTGCCGGGATTACAGGCGAGAGCCACCTCTCCCGGCCCTCAGTGTAGTTTTTGAAGAGGGTAGCAGTAAATTTATCTGCAGTTTTGAACCAGAATCCCATTTAGGCATGATATTTGAATCAGAAGGCACATGGTAAAACTGAAATGTAAAGTATTTTCTTTAGTATCTTCTTTAGTATCTCCACTCCTCTATCCATGGATGTATTGGTGACTAATGATATTAAGTAATGTTTTTGTTGAACGCTTATTGTAGTCTCTGTAATGTTGTGAATGCTTTATGTATATTATTTAATCCTCACACATTTTATAGATGAGTGTGTTCAGAAATTAACGGAGTCACATAAAGGATAAGTAACTTGCCAGGCGTGGTGGCTCATGCCTGTAATCCCAGCACTTTGGGAGGCCGAGGAAGGTGGATCACAAGGTCAGGAGATCAAGACCATCCTGGTTAACACGGTGAAACCCCACCTCTACTAAAAATACAAAAAATTAGCCAGGTGCGGTGGCGGGCGCCTGTAGTCCCAGCTACTCTGGAGGCTGAGGCAGGAGAGTGGCGTGAACCCAGGAGGGGGAGCTTACAGTGAGCAGAGGTCGCGCTACTTCACTCCAGCCTGGGCAACAGAGCAGCGAGACTCCGTCTCAAAAAAAAAAAAAGGGGGGGGAGATAAGTAACTTATTCTATGTAAGTCAGAAAGCTCGTAAGTGGAGTATCTAGGATTCACAATAGAGCTAGGCTGTCTGACTACACAATTCATACTCTTATCCACTATTTTCCACTTCATTCCAAGTACAGCTTTAGTTTCCTCCTCAAGGTAGCTTTGTGTGTAGCCAGTTTATGGATATTAGCATAAAACATGAAGCATATTTGCCCTACTAAAATGGGTATATATATTCAGAGTGATTAATATGGTGAGAAAAAGTGATGGGAAAGCAATTGAGGTAGTAACTGGGACATACGTAGCTGGGAGGTGAAAGATTTTGAGTTTCGTAAGACCCGTCTTAATCCCGTCAAAAAAAATTAGACCTCTCTGTTTCTCCAGGGCATAGAAATTTCAGTTTCAACCCAGATTAAAGAACTTTATAACAGTGTTGTCCAGTGCTGAAACAGAATCCTTTGTAATTTAAAAATATTTGCTTCTTAAGATCTTTAGAATTTTAATTTTATAGTTTTGCTTATTATATTTTTTATTCCCCAAAGTGAAAGGTTCAAAGAATAACATTAAAGGTCATTTGGTATTACAATTTTTCCATTAGTCAAAATGAAAGATTTGAAAATAATTTTATAGTCCATTTGGTATTCTAAGGTTGAATTTTAAAAAAATATGAAGCAAATTATGTTTTTTCTATTAACATTTCCTAAATCAACTCACATGAAAATTAATAGATTATCATCATATATGATGATCATTTTTCTCTCACTGAGCATTAGAATATGTTCACTTTACTGCTTATCAGTAGCCCAGTTTTGATTCTCTAACTGAAGTATTTGTGTCTGCCCTCTGCACTGGCCCAAGGTCTTGAGCCCTTTAAAAAAATTTGTGTATGTGTGATAAAAATATACATAACATAAAATTCACTACTTTCATCATTTTTAAGTATATAGTAAAGTCACATTAAGAGTACTTACAATGTTGTGTAATCATTGCCACTATTTCCAAAATGTATTCATCATCACGCCTGTATTCCCACCACTTTGGGAGGCTGAGTAGGGTGGATCCCACGGTCAAGAGATTGAGACCATCCTGGCCAACATGCTGAAACCCCGTCTCTACTAAAAACACAAAAATTAGCTGGACGTAGTGGCGCGCGCCTATAGTCCCACCTACTTGGGAGGCTGAGGCAGGAGAATTACTTGAACCTGGGAGGCAGCAGTTGCAGTGAGCTGAGATCACGCTACTGCACTCCAGCCTGGCAACAGAGCCAGACTCCCATCTCAAAAAAAAAAAGAAAAGATATATTGTACCCAGGAAGCAGTAACTTTTTATACTCTCTTGTTTCAACCCCTGATAACCTGTGTCTGTGTTCTACTCTCAGTAGATAAGTATATCTTTTTAAGATAAGTATAATATCTTTATAATTATCTCAGTAGATAAGTGTAATAAGTTTGCCAACTTATTATAATCTCCTCATATAAGTGAAATCATACAATATTCTTTTGTTAATATTTGCATAATAGTTTTCACTTAGCATAATGTTTTTCAAAGTTCATGTATTTTGCATCATATATTAGAACCTCATTTTTTATGGCTGAATAATCTATTGCAGATGCCCTTTGACTTATGATGGAGTTATGTCCTGGTAAACCCATTTTAAGTTGAAAATACAAGTTGAAAATGTATTTAATACCCTGATAAACCCATTATAAGGTTGAAAATCATAAGTGAAACCACTACTAAGTCAGGGACCATCTGTGTGTATATATATAATATATATCTATAACGTGTGTAATCTTATATAAGATTATCTATATATGATTGTCCTATATAATAGATGATATATAATGTATATCATATATGATTATATTATGTAATATATAAGATCATACATGATATCAGATATATGATATAACATCATCATATATACTCAGATATATGAAATTATACAGATCATATAATGTAGTATATGTAGGATTATCTATTATAATATATGATTATCATTTATCAGATTACATATTTAAATTATAACATATAAGATAACATATTTATAATACACACACACACACACACACACACATCACAGTTTGTTTATCCATTCATCTGTTGATAGACCCTTAGGTTGTTTCTACCTTTGGCTATTGTAAATAGTGCTACACTGAACATTGGCATAGAAGTATCTGTTTGAATATCTGTTTTCATTTCCTTTGGGTGTATACTGTACAGTAGAATTACTGGATTATATGAAAATTCTATTGTTAGTTTTTTAAGGTACCACCAAACTGTTTTCCAGATTGGCTGTACCATTTTGCATTCCCACCAGGAGTGCGGAAGGGTTACAATTTCACCACATCGTTACCAACATTTGTTATTTTCTGTTTTTTTGATAATAGTCATCCTAATGCATATGATGTGATATCTTATTGTGGTTTTGATATGCATTTCCCTAATGACTAGGGATGTTCAACATCTTTTCATGTGCTTATTGGCCATTCATATACTTTGTCTGGAGAGATGTCTTTTGAAAACCTTTGCCGGTTTTGAATTGAGTAATGGCTTTGTTTTGTTTTTTGGGGGGTTTTGAGTTATAGGAGTTCTTTATATATTCTAGACTTTGACCCTTAATTAGATGTATGATATGCAAATACTTGCTTCTTGTGATAGTATTTTTTGATGCTCAAAAGTTTTTAATTTGAGTAAGTCCAGTTTATGTATTTTTATTTCTTTTGTGGCCTGTGTTTTTGTTGCCATATCCAATGAATCATGGCCAATCAAGTGTTGTATGGTTTTAGCTCTTCCATTTAGGTTTTTGATCTATTTTGAGTTAATTTTATATAGTGTAAGACAAAAGTCCAACTTCATTCTTCTTTATGTTGATACCTAGTTTTCTCAATACCGTGTGTTGAAAAGACTACCTTTTCCCCATTAAATGGTTTTGGCGCACCCTTGTCAAAAATCATTTGACCTTTTATGTCAACATTATTTCTGTGCTCTTTGTTCTATTCCATTGGTCTCTAGATCTGTCATTATACCAATACCACATGTTTTTGCTTACTATAACTTTGTACTAAATTTTGACTCAGGGCTTAAAATAATAATATCAACATTTGAAATCAGTGTGTGTAAGTCCGTTTGCCGTGATTGTAAGTTTCCTGAGGCCTTCCAAGCCCTTCAGAACTGTAAGTCAACTAAACCTCTTTTCTTTATAAATTACCCAGTCTCAGGCAGTTCTTTGTGCATGCCCGAGACTAGCATGAGAATGGACTAATACAGTAATTTGATACTGAGGGAGTGGGGCGCTGCTATATGGATACCTGAAAACGTGGAAGTGACTTTGGAACTGGGTAACAGGCAGAGATTGGAACAGTTTCGAGGGCTCAGAAGACAGGAAAATGTAGGAAAGTTTGGAACTTCCTAGAGACTTGGAAGGCTCAGAAGACAGGAAGATGTGGGAAAGTTTGGAACTTCCTGAAGACTTGTTGAATGGCTTTGACCAAAATGCTGATAGTGATAATGGGCAATGAAGTCAATGGCGGAGGTGGTCCCAGATGGAGATGAGCAACTTATTAGGAATTGGAGCAAAGGTAACTCTGCTATGCTTTAGCAAAGAGACTGATGGCATTTTGCCACTACCCTGGAGATCTGTGGAACTTTGAACTTGAAAGAGATGATTTAGGGTATCTGGTGGAAGAAATTTCTAAGCAGTAAA
The DNA here is from genome assembly GCF_002776525.5 of Piliocolobus tephrosceles. NCBI lineage: Eukaryota > Metazoa > Chordata > Mammalia > Primates > Cercopithecidae > Piliocolobus > Piliocolobus tephrosceles. The sequence continues at coordinate 32,905,318 of NC_045446.1, forward strand.
GTGTTCAAGAGGAAACAGAGCATAAAAGTTTGGAAAATTTGGGCTGGGCACGGTGCCTCACGCCTGTAATCCCAGCACTTTGGGAGGCCAAGGTAGGTGGATGTTGAGGTCAGGAGATCGAGACCATCCTGGCTAACTCGATGAAACCTTGTCTCTACTAAAAATTCAAAAAAATTAGCCGGGCGTGGTGGTGGGCGCCTGTATTCCCAGCTCCTCAGGAGGCTGAGGCAGGAGAATGGCATGAGTAAATCCGGGAGGCAGAGCTTGTGGTGAGCCTAGATTGCACCACTGCACTCCAGTCTGGGGGACAGAGCAAGACTACGTCTCAAAAAAAAAAAGTTTGGAAAATTTGCAGCCTGACTATGTGATAGAAAAGAAAAACTCATTTTCTGGGGAGAAATTGAAGACAGCTACAGAAATTTGCATAAGTAACAAGGAGCCCAATGTTAATCACCAAGACAATGGGGAAAATGCCTCTAGGACGTGTCAGAGACCTTCATGGCAGCCCTTTCATCACAGGCCTCTAGAAGGAAAAAGTGGTTTCCTGGGCAGGGCCCAGGGTTACCCCTGTTCTGTGCAGTCCTGGGGCATGGTGTCCTGCATCCCAGCTGTGTCAGCTCCAGCCATGGCTTAAAGGGTCAAACGTACAGCTTAGGCCATTGCTTCAGAGGGTGCAAGCCCTAAGCCATGGTGGTTTCCATGTGGTGTCGGGCCTGTGGGTGCACAGAAGTCAATAATTGAGGTGTGGGAACCTCCTCCTAGATTTCGGAGGATATATGGAAATGCCTGGATGTCCAGGCAGAAGTCTGCTGCAGGGGTGGAACACTCATGGAGAACTTCTGCTAGAGCAATGAGGAAGGGAAATGTGGAGTTGAAGCCCCCACACAGAGTCCCCACAGGCAGGGCCTAGTGGAGCTATGAGAAGTGGCCCATGGTCCTCCAGATCCCTGAATGGTAGATTTACTTACAGCTTGCACTGTGCACCTGGAAAAGCTGCAGACACTCAAAGCCAGCCCATGAAAGCAGCCAGGAGGGGAGCTGTACCCTGCAAAGCCATAGAGGCGGAGTTGCCCAAGGCCTTGGGAGCCCACCTTTTGCATCAGTGTGACCTGGATGTGAGACATGGAGTCAAAGGAGATTATTTTGGAATGTTAAGGTTTAAAGACTTCTCTATTGGATTGTGGACTTGCATGGGGCCCATAGCCCCTTTGTTTTGGGCAATTTCTCCCATTTGGAATGGGTGTAGTTACGCAATGCTTGTACCCCCATTGTATCTAGGAAGTAACTAACTTGCTTTTGATTTTGCAGGCTTATAGGTGGAAGGGACTGGCCTTGTCTCAGATGAGACTTTGGACTTGGACTTTTGGGTTAATTCTGGAATGAGCTAAGATTTTAGGAAACTGTTGGAAAGGCATGATTGTGGTTTGAAATGTGAGGACATGAAATTTGGGCAGGGCTAGGGGTGGAATGATATGGGTTGATTATGCCCCCACCTGTATGTCATCTTGAATTGTAGTTTCCATAATCCTCACATATTGTGCAAGGGAACTGGTAGGAGGTAATTGAATCGTGGGGGTGGTTACTCCCATACTGTTCTTGTGATAGTGAGTGAGTTCTCCTGAGATCTGATGGTTTCATAAGGGGCTTTCCCCTCTTTGCTCAGCACTTCTCCTTCCTGCCACCATGTGAAGAAGGATGCATTTGCTTCTCCTTCCACCATGATTGTAAGTTTCCTGAGGCCTCCCCAGCCCTGCAGAACTGTGAGTCAATTAAACCTCTATTCTTTATAAATTACCCAGTCTTGGGCAGTTCTTTATAGCAGCATGAAAATGGAGTAATACAATTATTTTGGCTTTTCAGGATCCCTTAACATTTTTTATAGACAAACTACAGGCATGCATCATCTTATTTGTGCTTCACTATATCGAGCTTTGAAGAACTGCATTTTTTACAAATTGAAGATTTGTGACAACCCTGCAATTAGCAAGTCTGTTGGTGCCATTTTTCCTGCGGTAAACATGCTCACTTTGTGTCTCTGTGTCACATTTTGGTAATTCTTGCAGTATTTCAAACTTTCTCTTCATTATTGTATCTGTGATGGTTATCTGTGATCAGGATCTTTGATGTTGCTATTGTAATTGTTTTGAGGCACCAGAAACTGTGCCTATATAAGAATGTAAACTTAATCAGTAAATGTATGTGTGCTGACTGTTCTGTCAACCAGCTGTCCCCCCATCTCTCCTTCTCTGGCCTTCCAATTCACTCCCTATTCACTTCATTGTGTCACTGAGACATAACAATATTGAAATTAGGACAATTAACCATGCAGTGATCTTTAAAGTGGTCTTTAAGTGTTCAAGTGAAAGAAAGCATTGCGTATTTGTCACTTTAAATCAAAAGCTAGAAATGATTGAGCTTACCAAGAAAGGCTTGTTGAAAGCTGAGACAGGCCAAGAGGTAGGCCTCTTGCCAAACAGTTAAGCTATGAATGCAATAGGAAAAGTTCATAAACTCATGAATGATAAGAAAGAGAAACGACCTTATTGCTGATATGGAGAAAGTTTTAGTTGTCTTAATGGATCAAACCAGCCACAGTGTTCCTTCAAGTCAAAGCCTAATCCAGAGTAAGATCCTGTTTCTTTTCAATTCTATGAATGCTCAGAGAGGTGAGGAAGCTGTAGAAGAACATTTGCAAGATAGCACATTGAAAGCCTAATCCAGAGTAAGATCCTGTTTCTCTTCAATTCTGTGAAGGCTGAAAGAGGTAAGGAAGCTGCAGAAGAACATTTGAAAGATTTGTATTAATGAGGTTTAAGGAAAGAAGCCATGGCGAGCTGCAGGGAGTTACCTATATCTAGCAAAGATAGTTGATTTAGGTGTGTACATGAAGTAACACATTTTCAATGTAGATTAAACAGCCTTCTGTTGGAAGCAGATGCTATCTAGGACTTTTCATAGCTGGAGAGAAGTCAATGCCTGGCTTTGAAGCTTCACAGGACAGACTCACTCTCCTAAGGGGATAATGGCAACTGGTGACTTTAAGTTGAAGCCAGTGCTCATTTACCATTATGAAAATCCCAAGACCCTTAAGAATTATACTAAATCTACTCTGCCTGTTCTTTTTAGACCGAACAGCAAAGCCTGGGTGACAGCACATGTGTTTGTAGCATGGTTTACTGAATATTTTAAAGTGTGTGGGTCTCCCATGTATGTCTAGAGGATCTCTGCGGTTATAAGGGAATTCTTCAAAGATCCTTCCTGGATAACCTCATCTCTGTTCTTAGCTTCTGCTGAAAAGATTGATTGGACCTATTTGTCACATACCTAATCTCTTCAGAAAAGGTTTTTCAGCCACACCCTTGGCCCTTCTCCAGAGCTTGCTTTTAGCATCTTTTACAATTTTGATAGGTTAAGAAATCTCCAAATCATAGGTTTTTCTTTGCTTAACAATTTCTTCCTCAATTTATCTCTTTTCCCTTACATTTTACTATAAGCAGCCTGGAGAAAACAGTCTACGCCTTTAACACTTTGCTTGGAAATCTCCTTAGCTACGTGTTCAAATTAATTGCTTACCAAATTCTACTTTTTGCTGCATAGTAGAACCCATTTCAGCCAAGTTTTCTGCCAGAAAAACAAGGAATGCTTTTTCTTTACTTTCCAATACCATGTTTCTAATACCATTTCCTTCTTGAGATTTCATTGGAAACCTTTTTAATGTTCCTATTTCTGTCAACATTCTGTTCATGATAATATATGTATTCTTTAAGGTGATAGAAGTTTTCTTTACCTCTTGTCTTCCTTCTGAGCCCTCAGCACAGTTTTCTTAAGATTTCTTTTTCTACCAAAAATTTCTTCAAGGCAACCTAGGCTTTTTCTGTTTTTCTATTTTTAGATATCTATTACAGCAACACTCCAGTTTTTGGTATGAAAATCTGTTAGTTCTCTAAAATTACCATAACAAATGAACAAAAACTTGGTGGCTTAACACACAAAGATTAATTGTCTCACAATTTTGGAGGTCAAAAATATGAAGTCAGGTTGTCAGCAGGGCCATGTTTATTATGAAAACTCTAGGGGGCATTCTTCCTTGCTTCTACAGCTTCTGGTGGCATTTTATTCCTTGCCCTGAGGCAGTGTAACTCCAGGCTGACTTCATTTTCATGTTGTTCTTTTCTCTCTGTCTTCCTGTGTCCTTTTCTGTCTCTAATGAGGACATTCTCATTGGATTTAGGACCCTTTCTAATCTAATATGATCTCACATTGGTCCTTAATTACATTTGCAAAGACCCTTTTTCCAGATAAGGTCATGTTCTGAGGTTCCAGGTGAACATGAATTTGGGTAGGGGAGGCAGGAAGGGGGAACATGTCTCAACTCACTGTAGTCTCTTTCTAGGTAATTATATTATAAATGGTGTTGTATAATCTATGTACAAATATTAAAACATTTCAAAGCTTGTGAATAATTATTATGACATTCTTTTACAACCTACTAATACCTTTAATGTTTATGTTAGAGAGTGCTGAACAGGAAAATCACTTTTCTTCTCAGACTTTATAATATATATTAGAAAAGTAGGGGGTTTAATGTACCGCTTTTTTTTTTCTTTTTTTTTTAACTGGAGTCTCACTCTGTCACCAGGCTGGAGTGCAATGGTATGATCTCGGCTCACTGCAACCTCCGCCTCCTGGGTTCAAGTGATTCTCTTACCTCAGCCTCCCGAGTAGCTGGGATTACAGGTGCACCCCACCATGCCTGACTAATTTTTGTATTCTTAGTAGAGACAGGGTTTCACCATGTTGCCAGGATGATCTTGATCTCTTGACCTCGTGATCCACCCTCCTCGGCCTCCCAGAGTGCTGGGATTACAGGCATGTGCCTTTGCTTTTAATGTGGATATTGTACATTACATGCCCACATATATGTGAATAAATAGCTCTAAAGTTCTGTTGATTTAGAGAAGTTGGTTACTCAATATTTATTCACATCAATATAGTAATATCCTAAATTATCTCTTTATTAGAATAGTGGTTGTCTACAGTTTTTTGGAATGATTGTGTGAGATTAGATTTCCTTGAAATTTTTGCGTGTTTCAAGATCAAATTTAAAAACATTTAGCAAGTTCTTAAATAACTCAGAGGAAAAATTTTTATGAATAACAAATATAATTTAAGTGTATTTAGTTGTGTCTTCGAATTATGTGAGATTGTTAAGATTTTTAAGATCAAGCATGGTGCTTATAAGTGGATGAAACGATATATTTAAACAGACTATTGTTACAGGAGAAAACTCATTTTTAAAGGTACCAGGATAAAAGAAAAAAAAAAAAGTGGTAGTGTCATAAAGAGAGGAGATTGAATTAAAATTTTGGATTGATACAGAAATGCATTACAAAAGAGGAGGAAGATAGATTGGCAGAAATGAAGAATTATCAGAAAAGTGAAATGCGTAAAAGCGAAGGCAAGAGATAAGACTAAGGAGAGCAAAAGATGATAACTAATGCAACTAATAGTTTACTGCTAACGAGTAGAAGATTAATATATCAGAGTTTCTTTCAGCTTCAGTCAAATTGATGGTAATTATTAGTGTGAAACTATATTCTTTCTATCATTCACCCAAGGCAAACTATTTGTGTCATTTTGTCAGAAAATAGGGACCATTTTACATATTAATTAAATTTTAAGTAAATGTTATATTATTTGTATATTAATAATATGTTGATATGTGATATTGTATATTATATAGATATATGCAATTATGTGTATTTAAAAGTGAATATGCATATATTGTTTTAAAGGCAAAAATTTGTTTTTTATGGTAGACACTGAAAAGTCACATGCAAACTCACACAAAGCAAACTTTAACATTCCAAATAAAAATAAAACTTTTTGACTGGGCTCAGTGTCTCATGCCTGTAATCCCAGCACTTTGGGAGGCCGAGGTGGGCAGATCACGAGGTCAGGAAATCGAGAGCATCCTGACTAACACGGTGAAACCCCGTCTCTACTAAAAATACAAAAACATTAGCTGGACATGGTGGTGGGCGCCTGTAGTCTCAGCTACCCGGGAGGCTGAGGCGGGAGAATGGCCTGAACCTGGGAGGCGGAACTTGCAGTGAGCCGAGATCGTGCCCCAGCACTCCAGCCTGGGCGACAGAGCGAGACTCTGTCTCAAAAAAAAAATATATATATATATATAATAAATAAAATAAAAAACGAAACTTTTTTTCTTAATTATAAAAACTGAGATAGAATTATTATAGTTGACTATGAGGCCTGTTTTGACATCCAAGTCAGTATCAAACGTATTGTTTTGCCTTTGTCATATTATAACTGATCACGAGGTTTTTTTTTACTGTATCACACACATTCCTCATATTCAGTACATAACTAGTTTAGTCTTATGTCACTAGTATTGTATTCTGCTTTTCTACTGCTTTTTTATTCTTAAAATTAACCTCAGGTATTCATGCTGACCTGTAGAAGTTAATGTTTGTATCCTGTCTGTATCTGAGTCTAGAAGAGTTTAATGAACTGTTGATGGTTGCCCTGTCAACTCATTTAACTCTTGGACCATAGTTCTTTCTAGGTTGATCTTATATAATCTGTTAGCTATTATGTTCTTCTTTGACCTAAATTCTCTGATGGATAAAGGACTTTAATATTCTCTGTTTTTTTAAGTCATTTTTTCCGAAAGTGTCATCAAATTCGTGAATTCAAGATCTCGTGGATCCATTAAGAGGAAGATGCACCTTTACAACTGTCATTCAGTCATAGTATATACTACTAATTCAACTCAATATGGTTGAAAAAAGCCTTCTCTAATATAATTTTGATTTCCTGCTTTAGGATTCCTGAAGTCATGGATCACCCACCTATGCTTTGAGACATGCTTTAATTTTTTTTTTTTCTGGAAGCCCTGCAACTTCCCTAAAAATTGAATGAATTATAGGACAGACCTATGGTAAGTGGGCTTTTTCCTCCTTTTTCTTCTGTCGGTTTCATGTTCAACTTAGCTCTTATGACTGTTGTAATGCTGCTCCCTGCTGGACACAATGTAATTTTGTAAAGTTGGCACTTAATAGATGGGCAAATAACTGGTTAGTTGGACCCACTAAGGAGAGGAATCCTTGGCTGCATTCACAAATACCAATAGTATGCAACAAAAGCAACTATTATAAAGGTGCTATACCATTGCCATCATGTTGATACCTGAAGCCTGATGAAAGTACTGATAGTCTTGTTTCAAAATTTCATTGTCTGCTTCCTGGTGAGCGGCATCTAAAAGTTGGAATAACTGTACACACTGAAGGATGCTTCTAGATGGTGAACCTTTGAGGATTTTGTAAATTGTGTGGTTTTTTTTTTTTGTAATGTAAGTTAGTTTACTGGTATTATTATGTGTTCTGTAATAATTTCATTCCCTATACTTTTGTTTTTCCAAAGAAAATATATAAAACTGCACCAGTATAATTTACGTTAGACATTGTATATCTATGCTATAATCCAGCTATCGTGTTTTCTAGTGCTCACAGTGTGGTTTTCATCTGTATTGTCTGTGACTTGCTTATCATGGACCTTCATGTTGTATGCATACACAAGTGCTCCCAAAATTATTTTAAAATGTGTGAAGGTTAAAAGTGTGTTTCTTCCTACTTCAGGACTAAACTATTGTATTTTTTGAAATGCAGCATGCCTCAAATTATTACCTGAATATCATTTGGATTTTTTTTTTAAAATGAGCATGCATTTTCTTGAAAAGAGTAACAGACAGAAATAATATGGAGCTGCTAAGCCAAGATCTAGCAGGATAACTGATCTTGTATTATTTAAAGGCCTGGTATTATTTTGTAGCTATTAAATAAGCCTCTGAAATCCACTTTTAATTAGGATTGTGGAGAATTAGGCATAGTAACTTGTTTCTTCATTATTAAAATATTGCATTAAAAATTAGAAATGCAGATCAAGGAAATTGTTGACAGCAGAAAGGAATCCTTCCTTTTTATAAAAATATATTAGTATTATTTTAGAAAGTATATAATTATAACTTTTTGTTGTAAAATGTAATGATACAGGAACATAAATATATAATACAATGAATAATTATAAATTAAATATTTAGCAAGCATCTTTGTAATAATAGAGTATTACTGGCACCCCAGAAACTCTTGATATACTCTCTTTTCTTTAGAGGTAACCAGTATCATGACTTTAATGGTAATTATTTATACAATTTCGAATTTTGTCACTTTACGTGTATTCCTAAGCAGTATGTTTACTTTTTTTTTTTTTTGCCTCTTTTTAATCTTTATGGAATTGTGTATTCTTTCTTCCTTCACTCAGCATTATGTTTTGAAGAGTTATCCATGTAGTTATGTGTAGTTTTATTTCATTCATTTTTGTTATTATGTATTATCCCTTTGAATTAAACGTGCCAGAATTTATACATTCTTTCTGCTGTTGGTAGATCATTGAGTTGTTTCTAGTATTTGATGACATTGCTGAGAATGTGTTTTAAAGAATATCATGGTTACATATCATGTATACATTTGTTTATATCCTGACAGTAACAATACTAAATGTTGGGGAAGATTCTGAAATGATTATCATTTCTTTTATTGTAGGCCTTACATATATAGTAAAGTGACATACAGTTTGAGATAGTTTGAATATAGAGTACATACAGGTAGATCTAGTTACAGTATTGATGTAGATACAGGAACTAATGCAAGAACTCTTTGTTTCATTTTGTTAGCACACTCATTCTATTTAGTAACATGTCATGCCTTCTATAACTCCTTCACTTTACTGATGAAGAAACTAAGGACTAGAGAGATTGAGTCACTTGAACAAGGCCATTTAGCAAATTGGAGCTAGAAACTAGACTGACCTGTCTACTTTGGCAGTTACAACTTAAAGTAAAATGAAATCAGGACATTTTCTTGAGTGTTCCAGTCATTAAAGTGAAAATATGCCTAAATAGCTTGCAGAAAAAATCAGATATTCTTTTGGTTCTTAACTAAGAACTGGATTAGCATAGAAAGTTGCAAGTCTATCGCAAGGAGAGGTCATTACAAAAAAAAAGGAAAAAAAAAGTTGTGCATCTAAAGCCCCCATAATGTTACTGCACTTTATCACAGTTCATCTTCTGAAGGGCAACCACTGTATATTCTGATTTTAACTGAGACGTTTTACTTTGAGTACTTCATTCATTAGAAAAACGTACGTCTTTGTTCTCTTAAACAGAATACATTTTAAGGTTTTTTTTAATGGCTCTGAGTTGTTACTGTGAACATCAGTCATTTTACAGAATTAAAGTGATTTCCTCAGAATTGTATGCTGTGTTGGACTGTTTTCTTCTAAATTATCCTAGCCTGATAAGCTTTTTTGTCCTCAGAGCTACTGTGATGTGTTTTCTCATTTGTTTTGTTTTCTTTTACATTTCTTAGGTGATTCTTGCTTTTTGTTGTCAGTGCCTTCTGTTTGACTCATATTTAAAATCAATGCATTTGCCTAACATTATGTATTACTTAGGTGAAGGCTTAAGTACGGTTCTGTCACATCTGCTGACTGTAAGAGCAGAGAATGTGTGCTAGCATTTTAAAATTCATTTTGGTATCAGCAACTAGTCTAGCCACTTTGTTTTTACAGGATATTGAGATAACCTCAGACTGATTTCTGTCTGACTGACTGATTTCTGTCTAATATATATACAGCATAGGTTGTGTATCCTTATTTGGGGAATAAATATGATCATTTACATGTTTTCCAGTAGAACAGTTGTGGCTTATTGAAACTGATTTACTTAAGGATGACTTCAAATAGGAAGTCCAGTGGACTTAGTGTTTGTTTTCCAATTATTAAATATTTGACAGGATAGACTTTGAAATAAAAATAATACATTAGATGATACTACCTGTTAAAAATGGCAGTTATAAAGGTTAAATCAGCTTTGAAATTATGGCTTTAAAAAATGTAGAAGTAACACAGATTTGACTTCATGAAAACATTTTAAGTGGTTTAGGAAAATGTTCATTTAGAAGTGAAATGCATTTGACTTCTTATCCATTTATAAATTATTGAATGTGAATTTTTTAAAAAACTGGAGTAGGGAGTATACTTGTTTTTGGAGCACAGGAGATATTGGAAAGACAAATAGTTGCTATCCCAGCACATTTAGGCATTAATATGCTGATTTGCTGAGTTTGTATGAGGGTTGCTTTTTAATTTGAAAATTTATTTGCTTTTTTAAACTTAGTAAGTCAACAAATTTTACACTTGCATCTGGGAAAAAAAATAAACCGAGAGCTTTATGTAGTTTATTGCAATGAGCACATCTTTGGAAATTGCCTTACGAACAAAGTATTTTAGAGGCCCGAAGAGAGGAATAGCTTTTTTTCAGGATAAATCTGAGATGAATATGTTGTGGAAGTGCAAGATGATGCAACTCCTGTGGAATGCAAATTGACAATTTCTAGAAAAAGACCAATGCATTTACCTCATCTCAGTTCCAATTTTGGGAATTCATTACAGAAATTCTGGTGTGTACTTACAAAATAACGTATGTATCGGAATTTTCATTATAACTTTGTATGTGGTAGCAAAAGATTGGAAATTTCTTAGTGTCTATTGGCAACGTGTTGGTTAAAGGAACTATGACATAACTATACAATGAAATACTCTACAGCTATTTAAAAAAGTGGATTTTTTCTATATGAAAATTTGGAAAGTTTTTCACATACAGTTGTTATTTGGAAAAAGCAGAATTCAAAACAATGTACAGTAAAGTACTTTTTGTGTAAATTGGGAGGGGAATAAAACCATATATTCATATTTGCTTATATTTACATAACAAAATCTGTAAGTTTATACAAAATCTAAATCTTTGTGGGGATGAAGAAGAAAACAGGGAAGATGGGACTTTAACTATATATATATATATCTTTTTGATTAGTTTTAACTTTCGAATATGTTAATATGGTAGTAGTTGAAAATAGTTTTATTTGTAAATCAAATGAGAGTGAAAGAAAAGAGTAACCCTACTATATTTACTGTAAAATTAGCTATTTTTATTCTGTTTTTCCTAGAGCCTGGCAGATAGTAAGCGGTGAATAAATAAATATTTGTTATACAAATTAAACATAAACTATAATAATCTTTGGATGATCTTTCCTGGATTATCTCTTAAAGCATCTTTTCAATATAAGAAAAAAAGTATTATAAATCATATATTGATTCTAGTATGGAAACAAGGGAAATATTTAATTGGGAGATATGTGATGTATAGTTTATTATCAGATTATCATCAAGCTTTAGTGTGTATGGTATTGATATTAAAAAGTAAATTATATTTTAATTTCATTGAAAAATTAAAATGAAAGTTTTCAAGGAAGTGCTATTAAATTAAGTAATACACATTCATGATTAACAAACTAAAGCTTATGAAATTTAGGAGGAAGAGTGAAAACGGCAAGCATGTATTCTGTATACTGCTTTCTGTACCACTTTAGTTTCCCACATGTAAGGGCAAATCTTCAGTCCTGAGACTATTTTAAAAGCTGTATTATAATAGCAGTATCAGTTACTTCCAACATGAAGACTAGATATCTCTGAATACATGATTGGGTTCAAGGGAAGGTAATAGGGTGAATGACTCTTATAATTCCATTTATAAGCATCCAGGAGGTTAACTATGTAGTTGAAAATTTGGTTATTCGGATAGATATGTTAAGAACCCTTAGTTTTCTCCCTTGGATTGTATACATGTCAGTTCCTAAATTTCTTATGACTAGGATTTTCACTATCTTTGTACATCTGAGTATTTTTATGTAAAAGTGACTTCTTTAAAGAAAGCTACACATACAGAAAAGTGCACACATTGTGAGTGGATAGCCTAATGAATTTTTCGTAAACCAAATACACCCATATAACCAGCACACAGATAAAGTAAAAGAACATTATCAGCACTCCAGAAGACGCCTTCGTGTACCCTTCCAATCACTGTGTCTGCTCCCCAATGAGGATAATCACTGCCTTGAATTTTAATAGCAAAGATTCATTTTTCTTGTTTTTGTATTATATATAGAAAATTATACAGTATAATTTTTTGTGTGTGATTTCCTTTGTTCAACATTGTGTCTTAAGATTTATCCACATAGTTGAAGTTTGTTTTTATTGCTGCATGTAGTTGTGAATATATAACTATTATTTATCCATTCTACTGTTAGTGGACATTTGCGTGGTTTCTATATAATGCTTTTATGAACATTCTAATACATATTTCTTGACTTATATATCTACACATTTCTTTTGTTGATATATCTAGGAGCAAAATTACCAGGTCAGCAGTAAATATATGTTCAGCTTTAAGCAACAATGGTGAACAGTTTTCTAAAATGTTTGTATCAGGCTATATTTATAGTATGCGAGAGAGTTCTAGTTGCTCCACATGTTTCCAACACTCTTTTTTTCCCCCATCTTTTTCATTTTTCCAATTCTGGTGGGTGCAAAGTAGTAAACCGTAATGATTGAACTTTATATTTCCCCGATTAATGAAGTTGAGTACCTTTTCATATGTATATGGGCTGTTTGGTTATTTTCTTCTGTGAAGTTCCTGTTCACTTCTTTGGCCTACTTTTCTGTTAGCCTATCTGTCATTTCCTTTGATTTGTGGGAGTTCTTTGTATTATGAGTCCTTCATTGGGGATAGGTATTGCAACTGTTTCTTCTTCTGTGAGGTTTGTCTTTTTACTCTCTTAATAGTGCTTTTAATGAACAGAAGTTTATGTCTTTAAAGTAGTCTAGTTCATCATTTATGTTTAGTGCTTTTTAATTCTTGTTTAAGAAATATGTATCTACTTCAAGAATGTTTTATCTTAGTTTTTCTTTAAAAGCATTTTTGCTTTACCTTTTAGATTTAAAATTTCAGTCTGTATTTACATATTATGGAGTTTTGCAATATTTTTGGACTCAGTCTGTATCTGGAGACAAAAAAATGAAGTAGACTTAGGCCGATGACCATAATTATGTACTTTCTACAAAATACTCCCTTAAGAAAACAGTGTGTTTATTTATGTTCATTTTATATGCAGTTTTAATGTACTACTTTGTTAGTTTGCCTTTAAGGAGAGTCTACTAGAGTATTAAGGGAGGAATTTTGGGGTGAAGAAGTAGATGTTAGATTTTTAATATTTTAAACAATAGTATTCATAAATATGTTTATTCATGAAATACACAATTTTGTAAAGTATTCACAGACACAATCCCTGTTACTTCATTTGGGCATCATCTTTAAAGCTTAGGATTTTAAATATACCCTTTTTTTAATTGAGGGAAAAATTAGGTTTTAACTTTTGTCACCAAATAAAAATAAAATGCTAGCTATTTGAAAATTATTTTTATAAACTTCTTTTAAATATTAAGATTTCTTGTGCAAGTTATGAACATTTATGAGGTCTTCAATTGTTCTTTTTATTGTTCAAAAATGCTTTCACTGTATGTTCTGACCATGGGCTATGATGTTGTAGGAAAGTGTTTTTGCATACCCTGATATTTTTGTTTTTATCTTGTCCGTAATGTATATTATTAACTTCATGATTATTATATTACTTAATTTTATATTTATATTTCCTAATGAAAGTAATTGCCTGTTTAAAAGTGTTTTTTTGTCTCCTATTACAGTGCCGAAATTCAAGGTGATTGTAATAACTCTTCACTAAGCATTTAGATATTTTTCACTTGTCAATTGCATTTTTTAGTTTAAAGCATCAAATTAAGTATTATTTTATCCTGGCTTTTATTTTAATTCATGCATTTAAAAACTGAAATTCAGATAAGAGATAGTTTGAAAATAAATTCAGTATATTATTTATGAGTGGAGCAACACATTAGCATTGGGTTCACAATAGATCATATCGCTTTATTCCATCTTACAAGCTTAGCAGCACAAACAGAATAATCAACATATTATTTGGCTGTCATCTGCTGAACAGAAACCAGAGATCACAAGGAGGTTTTCCCTAGCTGTGGTGATGGCCTTTTTGTTCCAAGCCCCCATCTGGGAGGGCCATGGTGTGTTATCATATGGAACGCGGGGTTTTCTGTAATCTGCTTAGCTGCACTGCAGTTTGAATCTTCATTCCATGTTTGTGTAATTTATAATTTTAATGAGACCATGGCTCTTGTGGGCTTTGAAATATATTAAAAGCTCTTTTGTGCATATGCTTTTGTTCTTGCTTAATAGGCTCAGTGTATTTAAAACTGATGAATTTTTATTCATGAATTTGGATGTCTGGAGATTAACTCAGACTGAATATCATTGCACTCATCTATTGATGGTTAGAAAGTTTTTTTGTTATTGTTATTATTTTGCTTTTGTGTGTGTGTATGTGCAATATCTATGTGATACTTGTAACCAGAAAAGGAATAAACCTACATAGTTGTAAAAGGCTAAAAATAAGTAGCATGACTAGGTCATAAAAAATTGATTTAAATTTTATTCATCTTATTTATTGATATTCACATTTCAATTTCATCTTTAGCCTCAGTATTACAGATAAATATTATAAAGGAATAATTATGAAAAAGCAACTTTTAAAATGAGTTAGTACCTTAAGAACATGTTTATATTCAAATCATATTCCATTGTGTGACAAAGGTAGACTTTGTGTTTTAATTGTATAATATCAGTTGTCTAGTCATTCTAAATGAATAATTGCATTTCTTGAATTAAATTATTTTCTGTTTTACTTATTTCTATAAAACCCTTTTTATTAAAGGATTTTTAAAAGAATTTCATTGATATGATGAAAAGACTAATAGAAAAGCCACCTACTAATAATTTATAATGTTGATCTTTTTATTTTGTGAATATTCTGAAGTATACTAAATACCACAAATCTCTGTAGTTGCTACTTAAATGTACTTTAAAAAATTGAATATAACCAATTACAATAACAACGTAGAAAAAAGTTTATGCCTTTCTAGATCCAAACATGTTTTTTGAAGTTGCTATCTTTTGAGATCGATGAGGGAGTAACATAGACCTCACTAGTCTTTTATGAAATTGCTCAAGAGGCAATTTTTTAAAAAACCTAGATTTACTGGACTAAAGCATTTGTAACTACATCACATCATTCTTTTTTGTACATTGATGGTCAGCAATTTGGCAGGTCTTCTCTTCTCCCACCCCCATCCTTAAACTGAAAATATGAAGTAGAAGCTAAAATGACAGGATTTCATACTTTCTTTTCTAAGCTTATCTACCAGATTTGACACTGGAATGTTTGTTCTTCCATAATTAACCCTCTGCTTCAGTATTTTTGTTAGTTGCACCATTTCATTTGGCTGAGGAACATATTATTGAAAATATAAGACCTGCTAAAGTGGTGCTGTCCATTAGAAATATAATATGAATCACATAATCAACTGTAACCAAAATATTTTCAATATGTAATCAATATAAACATTAACAAAATACTTTCCCTTTTTTGTATTAAGTCTTCGAAGTCCAGTGTGTGTTTAATACTTACAGTACATCTCAATTTGGACTAGTCATCTTTCAAGTGGCCTCATAAGGCTAGTGGCTACCTTATTGAACAGTATAGTTCTAAAGTATTACACAATTGTAACAAAATATTGTAACAAAAATATGTACTTTTTACATTTCTTGTTATTTTTCTAGTAATATCCTAGTCAAGGTAACCAAAGAATATTCATGTGCTATGTAGTTGAAATTACATAAAGATTTTTATAGCACTGATACCATTGGCTTATATCATTCTCTGTGATACATAAAATCTAATTGTGTCACCTGATTGCTGAGTACCTATCCGACATTGTACAGATATGTTTAAAGAGATTGTGATGATGAGGTGATAATGACTAATGTAATAAATGTGGAGTGTCCCTCAAAAATTGTAGGCAAATCAAACTTTTCAAGTAAGCCATATTGTAAGTATACCAAGGAGCTTAGTTTTACAAGAATTCTATGGCAAATCTTAGTACTTTTTTTTTATATATATAAAACTTACAACGTCTTCTCTTCTCATCCTTAAATTTATTCTGGACAGATTTTTGTGTAAATGTATATGAATCTCTCTTTTCATATAAATTTGCTTAGATAAGCTGGTATAGCTGTAAATGTCATGGGTGGAAGAAGCTGATTATAAAATATTTTCTAAATTTCTCTAGAATCCTACACATTTAAAATGTTCTGTACATATTTAAATGTGAGGAGAGATTTCTTCACTGATAACTGTTTTAAAAACATATTGTTAAGAATTATAAAACCTTGAATTATAATAGATTTGAATTGATTGAAATATTTTAAAGTACAGTTATGAAATGATGAAGGAAATTCATGTAAAATACTGTAGGCATACATATTTTATTTAAAATGGTCATATATAATTGACCTGGCTCAAGTATGACTTAGAGAAAACTATATTTATGAAATCTCTGAGTTTTTCACATTTTCTAAATTTTGAGGGCTATGACCTAATTTTATGTAATATCATTTTTAGCTATTAGCCAATACCTGCTGTAATCTTGGACTCACTTACATTTTTATTGACTACTCCCTGTGACTCCTGCATTTAAAGTGTTGGCACAAAATGTTAAACCATTCTTTAAACAATACCTCTAGTTTCTTGGAGATGATAAATCCGTCCATTGATTTCCTAATTTTATTATGTACACAGTCAATTGTAATCCAAGATTATAGCAAACAAGATGTTAATTTCTAGACATAATCTATGTACATTTCAATTACAGAGCATGATTGTTATAGAAGCACAGAATAAAAAGGAATAACATTTGTGCTATCCTCACAGGAGCTGTCAATAAAAGATGTAATAGGGGATTTAGAAATCTGGAAATGGCCAACTAATTTATGTGAATCTATTTTATTTCAGCTAGAAAGACCAAGCTCTTTTTCGTCTGCACTGCATATTGCAGAGCACAGGCTGTCTATACAAAACCAGGCGGCTGCATATGGATAGTCCCTTGATATCATTCACTTGCTGTGTAATCTTATTATGCAAAGTTCTAATCTTCACCTAGAATGAATGCCTCTGGGTCAGAATATAGTCATATCAGGGTTTTTGAGGTCATGTTTTGTGATCCTTAGCTTATTCTAAGTAGGGCTGGGATTTAAAGGGTATTCCCCAGATACTAGCAGAGATAGACAGCAGAACCTGCTGCCTTTTTGGAAGACAAGACCAACATGAGGTCCCTGGTAGGATTAAACTTGATTTGTAGCTGTAGGATTTTTTAACAGATGTATTATTGGACAGGGAATAGGGGGCCACCAGCACAGCAAAATTGAATCACGACTGACATTCTCAGGGAGTTTGCTGCCTGCTAAAACAGCAGCTGCATGTGGATTTGACTTCTTTCAGGTGAAGCGACTTCCAGTCATTTGGAAAGGATGGGATGAAAAGGAACCTTGGTGATAATTTTGATGTCTGCAAGATTTAGTACCAGTGTAATGGGATTATCGATAACACCTTCACTGCAGAAAAAGCCACCTGGTGCTATAACTGGCAGCAACTGAGAACTAATCCTTTCCCATCTCTTGGATGTCATTCATGAAGCTCAAAGCTATTTCTACCCTGCTAACTGTGATTAATTTTATAAACAACAACAACAAAAAATCAGGTGATCAAGGCAAAGAATATGCTTTTTATAATATGTAACCTTATTTTAAGCTATATGACTTAAAATTATGCAAGACATATACAAACTATAAGCTATATGATCCAAAATTTATTAAGCTATTGAAATAGAAAAGTTGATTAATGATGTCTTGGTTTTTTTAGTTGAAGGACATAAATTATTTACTATTGGTAACAATTCATATTTGAGATCATATATTAATTTAAGTAGTTTTATATTCTTTTGGCCATAGAGCCACTATGAAATTAATCAAAATGTCTAGCTGTAAGGAATTGAAATAATTTGTTTTGTCATGTTTTACCTGTTTTTGACTGCTCCAGTTGCTATTGATGCAATGTTTTTGGATAAATGTTTTGAATAAAACATAATTTGAAATATATAGACACCTATATTTTTTGTAATGAAGGTATTGCTAGCTGAAACTGCTGATGAAAGGGCTTTTGGTGAAAGTATATGATTTTAATATATAAAAGTATAGAGTAAACAGGAATACTGAATGACATATTTTTTAAAATCAGTGATTCTTAGGTAACTTTTCCTTTAGATGGAGGTTTAGTTGTTTGCTTAAAACTTGGGTGTTAGTTAATTGATTTTTCTAGCTTTTATTTCATCTAAAAACTTTATCAAATACTTTGGTTAGAGGTGTTAATTATTTTAATATTTTTCTCTAACACGATCCAATATAAACTGAAAGAAAATGAAGTGAAATTATCCCATCAGTCACCCAAACAGTATGCAACGTAACTGCCAAGACTAGAAAAGATAATTAGTGTTGTCAGTGTTATGATCTTAGAGTACTTAATTTAAAAATATTTATTCATAGAACTTGATTTTTATCTCATAGCTTTTTTGTTTAGTAGCTTTATCTTTTAAAAAATAAATTATACAGCCTCAGTCTAAACTTTAACATTTTAACTAAATATAGGTGACTAAAGTATTTTCTTGAAATTATGAAAATATTTAAAATATAACCAATATTATACCTGATGTACACCGTTAATGTACTACCACCTCTGTTTATGTGTGGTACCTTTTATTATTTTCCATATAAGGTCTTTACTAGAAAAGTCAGCAAATATAATGAATTTATACAGAGTTCACGGGTGTGGTTTAACCGGTTCCAAGCTATTGTATTTCAAATTGTATTTCCAAACTTTAACCACATTTTGAATGAATGAATGAGAAAGCTTGCCAATATTTCCAGTAAACTGCATTGTGTCACTTTATGAAGGATGACTTTTGCCTTCTATTTGTATTTTTGCTGTTCGATTTTTTTTTTTTTTTTTTTTTTTTTGAGACGGAGTTTCACTCTGTCGCCCAAGCTGGAGTGCAGTGGCCGGATCTCACCTCACTACAAGCTCCGCCTCCCGGGTTCACGCCATTCTCCTGCCTCAGCCTCCCGAGTAGCTGGGACTACAGGCGCCCGCCACCTCGCCCGGCTAGTTTTTTGTACTTTTTAGTAGAGATGGGGTTTCACCGTGTTAGCCAGGATGGTCTCGATCTCCTGACCTTGTGATCCGCCCGCCTCGGCCTCCCAAAGTGCTGGGATTACAGGCTTGAGCCACTGCGCCCGGCCTCGAAAAAATTTTAATTTTATTATGATGAAAGAAGCTATCCATGAAGTAAATGGACTTAAATCTTTTTTTTATCCTCATAATAAAATTACTTAATTTAAATCTAAAATATTTGGTTTATGTGTAATTTCACGTTATTTTGCCAGGTAGGCTATTATCTCAGCATAACTCTCTGTGGTAATTTATAGTATTATGTATTTATTTTTAAAGTAGTTTTGAATTCAAAATAGAATTTGTCTGGAAGCTTTTATTAAACCTGGTCAGTGTTTACTTTTTTACTTTTTATTCAGTATTTACCGAACAGCTCTTGAGAGTCAGTATTTTTTCCTTCTCCATTCTAGGGGTCATTCTTATTTGATTAGAGATGGTTATTTTCTTTGGAAAGTCTCAAATAAACTCATCTGAAGTAAATTCAACATAAAAAATAAGATCTCAATGGTATACATTCTTTTCATAAAAATATAGGTTATTTGAATTTTAATATCTGTTGATAACTTATAAGAAATTTGGCTTATTTTAAAAAGATAGATACTAATTTGCAGCACAGGCAACTCATGATGTCAGTAAGACTTAAGGGAATTATTTTTGGAGACGAGAGTGGGATATAGGATGAAATGAGAAGAAATGTTTTAGAAAGAATGGTAAGTCAGGTATAACAAAAGAAGGTGGGGCTGGGCATGGTGGCACCCAACCCTGGTCCCAGACACTCGGGAGGATTCTTTGAGCCCAGGAGTTGGAGGCTGATCGCTCTAAAAGTGTTCATGAACTGTGGCACAGCGAGGGTTAGCCTATGATAATGCTAAATGACATTTCTTTTTGAATTAATATTCTTCCACTGTTATTCATACAACTGCTATATTGTTTTGAAATAGACCATTTAGTAGTTGGATTATTGGTGAATGAGTGTGTTTGTTTTGGTATTTTACTTTTTAGAAGGTGATGCTTTGTTATATTAAAATGATCAACTCCTTATTCTTTGTAAACGTAAGGTGAGTTTCAATTTTGGTTATATGTAAAAATGTGAAATTCATAAAATACCACTGGACTAATGAAATACATTGAAGTATTAGCATTATAATGTTTACTTGATGAAAGTTTATAGAATTATCCCAAAGTTAACATTCACTTTAAAGATAATGAATGGATAAATTTTGTCAAGTCTCTGAAAATATTGAGTATGTGTCAGTGGTCTTAAAGGACAGGATAAAGTCCTTTACTGGACTTCCTTCCTGGGAGCTTTTTAAAACTGTGGTATCTGCAGCTGGAGATTCTCTTTCATTAGCTCTGTGATGTAGGATGAGAATCATAGGAATTGCAGGGAGCCTGGGAATTTGGATTTTTAGTTTTTAATTTTGTTTGATATTAGGTTTTCATGTTATTTTGATGCTGCAGTCACATTTGAAACAGTATTCACTGCTTTAAACCTTAAAGTAATGGCAGTTATTTCCTCTGCTGATGAGACAAAATAAACAGGTTTGGTGTGTTTTTCTAATTCTTTTTGAGACAGGGTCTTGCTTTGTTGCCCAGGCTGGAGTGTGGTGGTAAGATCATGGCCCACCTCAGCCTTAACCTCCTGGACTCAGGTAATCCTCCCAAATAGCTGGGACTACAGGTGTGCACCTCATGCCCAGCTAATTTTTTAATTCAAAATAAAGAGGTTTTAATAAAATCTTCAGAGATTATGAGGGTATCAGTGCCTTGAGTTTACAGTTTTAGAAAATAAAAAAACAATCTATACAAATCTTACAGATTTAACACTTACGGATTTGAACAATTCATGAGCAGCCCTGAAGGTGATTTTTGAAATGGCAGGAATTTGAATTACTTTGATGGAGACTTTGCTGTGTGAGAGTGAATTATTTAGCTATTGAGCAGAGTATACTACTCAGCATAATGAGTCTTTGTTGTTCTCTACTTGTCACAATAACTTCTTCTTAGGATCTTAAGTGGACATATATCTCTCAGTTACCTTTTATGCATCATTCTGTGGGGAAAATGGATTTTGTGTAAGTATTCTTGTCTTTGAACATGTCCAAGGTCTCAGAAATGTCAAAATCTACTATTTTTTCTTTCCCAAATGAAGGTAAATGTGGCAAAACTATGATGTAATTTGTTTTCTCCTTCCCTATCTCACTTGTTTCTGCTCACCCTTTCTTAATGGGAACACTTCTTTAAATGCTAATTTATTCTCAAACTCTGTTCCTCTATCAGAACAAAAATACATTAATGACATTAAGTCATTTCTGTGATTGCTTATACTTTAGAATGAATGAATTTATGTAAATTGATGGTCTTAGTTAACATTTGACATATATACATATATAATGTATTTATTTATATATATATATATATATATGTTTTTCCTATTTCTGAAACAAAATGCTTTCTCTTTTCAAAGGCATTTCAGACCTGAACAATCAGGTGGACAACTTCTTTGTGGCTTTGGGTATTTTGAAATTACTGTAACTCTACTTCAGTAATTGGATCCAAATCACAATCTTAGAATTGGATGCCTATGCCCAGAAATTTCTAAAGATGGAGGAATCTCTGATTTCTTTTCAGCTTCTTAGGTTCACTCTGCTCAATCTTTTTAGCTGGTTTTAACATCAGTCCTACCTCTATCTTTTCTATGTGTCTCTATTCCCAGATACCTATTTTATAGTATCCAAAATTTTTTTTCATTTAAATTAAGAGGCAGTATGGTGTAGTGTTGGATGTTAGACCCAAAAAGCTTCATTTTGAATTCTGGCCCAGCCTCTAATGAGCTGCATGACTTTGAATAGTTCCTTCATCTCTCTGCGCCTCAGTTTCTTTATCTGAAAAATGAAATACCTAAGGGGCCGGGCGCAGTGGCTCATACCTGTAATCCCAGCACTTTGGGAGGCCAAGGCGGGCAGATTACAAGGTCAGGAGATCAAGACCATCCTGGCTATCAAGGTGAAATCCTGTCTCTACTAAAAATACAAAAAATTAGCCAGGCGAGGTGGCACACGTCTGTAGTCCCAGCTACTCGGGAGGCTGAGGAAGGAGAATGGCGTGAACCCGGGAGGGGAAGCTTGCAGTGAGCCGAGATCGCACCACTGCACTCCAGCCTGAGCCACAGAGTGAGACTCCGTCTCAAAAAGAATTTTTTTTTAAAAAAAGAGATGCCTGAGTTCTCATAGGGTTGTTTTAAGGATTAAACGAGTTAATATATGTTAAGTAATGAAGAATCTCTTAAAAGGTTTCTGTGGAGGATCCTCCGATACTTCTTTTGCTGTATGACACAGTCACAATTTTTATGGTGCTTTTCATTTTTTCCCTAGCTTTTCTATTATTTGAAAGAATATGTAGGTTCCCCTTTAAAGAAATTGGTTCTCTACATTAATGACTCAGTTTTTTTTTAATGTAAATGTGATAGGGAATTTAAGAAGTAACAGATTCTGAATTTTTTGATTCCCAAGCTTCCCAAATTTTTTCACAGCACACATGGTACATAGTAAGTTATACAACATCTAGTAGTAAATGACTGGATAACTAGGGCTGCCCAAGGCTGGCAATGGCTATTGGTCACCAAGAGCTTAGAGCAGTCACTTGGAGGACTTGTTAAAATACAGATTGCTGAACAACACTTCTTAAGTTTCTGATTCTAATAAATCTTGTATTTAACCAAATCAGTTTGAAGATGATGCCATTGATGCTGGTCTGAGGAATCACAGTTTAGTAATTACTTCTTTAATGTTCTGTATCCTGGTGTGGTAGGTAGAAAAATGGCCCTCCAAAGATGTCTGCATCCTAATCCCCAGAACCTTTGAATATGTTACCTTACATGGTGGCAAAAGGGACTTCACAGATGTGATTAAATTAAGGACTTTGAGATCATTGTGAATTATCTAGTTGGGCTCAGTGTAATCACCAGGGTCCTTAAAAGAGTAAAAAGGTGGCAGGAGAGAGAGAAAAACAGACAGAAAGACAGACATACAGACAGAGGAAGAAGTGACCATGGAATAATGGCCAAGGAGATTAAAGACTTTGAGATTGCACAAAGGGGCTATGAGTAAAGGAATGTTAGTGCTTCTAGAAGTTGGGAAAGGTAAGGAAATGGATTCTCCCCTAAACCCTTTAGAAAGAAATAGTCTTGGTTTTTTAGCCCAGTGGTACCCATGTTAGACTTCTGACCTATCAACTGTAAGATTATAAATTTGTGTTGTTTTAAGCCATTAAGTTTATGGTAATTTGTTGGCACCAATAGAATACTAGTACATCTGTAACCAGTTCTGTTTACCAGTTCGCTTTGTGCTAAAAGTTCGCAGTCTTAGCTCATGACATCAGCTCATAACAAAGAGTAAATAAAAACACAAAAGGCAAGAGCTCCCTTATTTTTCTACCATCAAACTGTCAAAACTACCAGTATGTTAACCCATGTTTTTCTTCCCTTTTATTACATTGGAGGAAGTACCCAAACTTCTGTCAAAACCCAATCTGTTGGCCTTTGTTTGATCCTATTCTCTATTGCCCTGTTTTTTTTAAAATTGAAGTTATATATATATGTGTGTGTGTGTGTGTGTGTATATATATGTATGTATAATTTAGCATCTAAATATATATATTTTAATTTAGAATCTTTAAGATGGAGAGCACCCCTTCAATGATTAGGAGAGACACAAGATGGAAATAATGGTTTTATTACTCACAGGTCCAGGGTACGTGATATACCTGGAGGCCATACGCGGAGGTCAGGGAGCACTTCAGAGGGAAGGAGAGGGAGAGAGATCCATGGGTTAATGCCTTCATTGAGGCCTAAGGCCTTATCCAAACAGGTTTCTCACTGAGTGATTTGTCTTTAACACTTAATAATTGTATACATTTATGGTACAGTATGATTTTGATACATATGTACAGTGTGTAATGATCAAATCAGAGTAATTAACATATCTGTCACCTCAAACATTTATCATTTCTCTGTTGGGAATGTTAAAAATCTTATAGCTCTTTGAAAATATGCCCTAAATTATTGTTAACTATAGTCACCTTGCAGTGCAATAGAACAGTAGAATTTATTTCTCCTATATAGCTGTAATTTTGCATCTGTTAGCCAATCCGTTCTTATCATGTCTCACACTTTTCAGCCTCTAGTAATCACTATTCTATCTCCTTCTGTGAAATCAACTTTTTTAGCTTTCATGTATGAGTGAGAACATATGATATTTGTCTTTCTATGCCTGGCTTATTTCACCAACATAATTATCCTCCAGGCTCATACATTTTGCCTTGTTTGACAGGATTTCATTGGTTTTTGTGGCTGAATAGTATTCCGTTGTGTATATATACCACATTTTCTTTATTCATTAATCTGTTGGACATGTAAGTTGATTCCAAATCTTGACTATTGTGAATAGTGCTGCAATAAACATAGGAGTGCAGACATCTCTTCACCATACTGATTTCCTTTCTCTTGGATATACACCCAGTAGTGGAATTGCTGGGTCGTATGGTAGTTCTATTTTTTAGTGTTCTTTTTTATATATGTTTTATGTCCTGTAAAACATTTTTGTTACAGTCTTAAACAGCATCAGTATCTTTATCCAAATATGTATGTACTCTTCAGTTCTCTTCCTTCCTTCTTGGATTTGCCTAATTCTTTTTTTGTTTTGTTTTGAGACGGAGTTTCGCTCTTTTTGCCCAGGCTGGAGTGCAATGGCATTATCTCGACTCACTGTGACCTCCGCCTCAAGCGATTCTCCTGCCTCAGCCTCCCGAGTAGCTGGGACTACAGGCATGTGCCGCCACACGTGGCTAATTTTGTATTTTTAGTAGAGATGGGGTTTAGTTTTTCCATGTTGGTCAGGCTGGTCTCCAACTCCCGACATCAGGTGATCCCCCCCTCCTCGGCCTCCCAAAGAGTTGGATTACAGGCATGAGCCACCGCACCCGGCCCATTTGCCAAATTCTATCTGACAACATTTTGTTTTTGCCTGAATTATTCCTGTTACTATATACATTATTACAGTTGTGCTGGCAAAAATATTTGCAAAACTTGTTTTCTGAAAGTGTTTTTATTTTTTTCTTTAGCTTTTGAGGTATATTTTCATCAGGCATAGAATTATAGTTTGGTGATTTTCATACTTTAAAAATGCCATTTTATTTTATTCTGGTTTTAATTACTTATGTAAAGGTAGCAATTCCATTTTGTTGAAGAGACAAAATTGTTTCTTTGAAAATAAGGTAAATTTCTGACCAATTTTAAACTTTTCTCATTGTCTTTTTCAGCATCTTGACTATACTGTGCCTGGATGTATCTGTGTGTTTTGTGTTTATCCTGTTCATGGTTTGTAGAATTTCTTGAGTTTGTGAGTTAATGTCTTTCATCAATTTGGAAAGTTACCTACCAGTATTTCCTCAAAATATTGCTTCTGTCCTATTCTTGATTCCCCTCCTTTAGGTCTCTGATTATATTAATACTGTTTCTCCTGGATTGTGTACCTGCTTTCCTCTGTGTCCTTCAGTCTTATTACTTTCTCCCAACTTGCCCAGTTCACTTGTCTTCTGTTAGGCTGAGCCTAGTAGGCAGAATCTGCCGGTAGATTCATGTAATGCATTAATTTTAGTTATTATATTTTATTTTGTAGTATTGTGTTGTGTATAATTTCCACTTGAATTTCAATAGATTTTTGGTCACTGCTGACTTTTATCTTTCCTTCTGTTTTTTTTTTTTTTTTGAATGTTAATCATGGTTATTTTAAAGTGTTCATATGTTAAGTTCAATACCTGAATCACCTGTTGCTCTCTTTCTGTTTTGTATTTTTTTTTTTCTCTTGGCTTTCAGTCATTTGATTCTATTTTATAATGTGCTTTGATTGAATGCAATCATTTGGTACTATTTTATAGAATGCTTATAATCTTTGATTGAATTAAACTAAAAATTATAGTAGCCCAATTTTTTAAATGGGCAAAGTGTTTGAGTAGACATTTTTCAAAAGAATAGTGATCAATACAATAAACACATGAAAGAGGTGCTTATGAATATTTTGTTATTAAGGAAATGCAAATCAAAGCCACAGTGAGATTCATACTCCCTGGGATGGCTACAATCAAAACATGGATGGTAACAAATGTTGGCAAGGATGTGGAGAAATTGGAAACCTTATGCATTACTAGTAAAAATGTACAGTGGTGCAATTGCTTTGGAAAACAGTTTGGTCATTCTTCAGAAAGTTAAAGGCAGCACTGTCTTTAATGGCATTTTCATTAGAGAAATCTTTTCTGATTCATCCTAAAGAAAGTATGCCTCACCCATTGTTCTCTATCACTTTACTATATTTTTCTTTACAGAAATTTACTTAATGTATTTATGTATTTATATGTTTACTTTGTGTGTATATGATATCTGCCCCACTATACTATAAACTGTATGAGAGAAGGCATCATGTTCACTACTGTATTCCCAGGGCTGAACACAGTATCTGGTACATAGTAGTAGCTCAATAAGTATTTGTTGAATGAATGAAGTCACGCTTTTTTACCCCAAGTGTTTGTTTTTTAGAAGTTTTATTTTACAAAAAAAGCTGAGAAAAATAGTGCAGTGCACATTTGTATACACATCACTTGGATTTAACAATGAACATTTGCCACATTAGCTTTCTATCTTCCTCCATATGTAATATATCTGTGTGTGTGTATATATGTGTATGTATCAATTTGTCTTCATCTCTATACATGATTTTTAGCAGTAGAAGTGAACCATATGAAAGGAAGTTGCAGTCATAGCATTTTTCTCAAAATAATTCCTTGTTCATCTCCTATGAACAAGGTCATTCTACTACATAGCATGATATTGTTAAGAAGTTTAACACTGAAACAGTGATATATTTTTATGTACAATATTCAGATTTACCCAGTTGTCCCCAAGTCTTTCACAGCTTTCTTTTTCTTTTTGCAGGATCCACTTTGAGATTTCATATTGTATTTGGTTGTCATGTCCTTCTATTTTCTTGTAATTGAAAATAGTACTCTTAGTATAATTTTTCCTTTCATTAAATTTATACTTTTTAAGTGTTCAAGCTGGTTGTCTTGTTGAATGTCTGCAATATGGATATGTCTTGATTGTTCATGATCAGATTTAGGTTACACATTTTTGGCAAGAATGGTACACAGATGATGATGTACTTGTCATTCCATTGGTAAGAGGCTACATGATATTAGTATGCTGCTAAATTTGGTCATTTAGTTAAGATAGTGTTTACCAGATCTTCCCATTGTAAAGATACCTTGTTCCCTTTGTAAAAAGAAAATCTACTTTGATACTTTTCAAATATCCTGTTGACCAACAATGTTTCACTCAGTGTATTTTAGCATGCATCAGTGGCCCTTGTCTGAATCAGTTATTACACTGGTGATAATTTTATCATTCCTTCTACATTTATTAGCTGTCATGTTTTGATAAAGAACTTTCCCTGTCCCCAACACATGCATCTTTTTAAAAATTTCATTTTTAATTTAATGTATTATCAATTACTGTTACTATTTTTAGGCTTATATTGTCCCTAATTTAATGTATTATCAATTACTGTTACTATTTTTAGGTTTATATTGTCCCAAATTTGGCCATTGGATGACCCCTCAGAATGGTTCCTTTGTTTGCATCAGTCTTTGAGCACTGACTGTTTTGCTCTTGTGGAGAATGATACTTAGAAACCAAAAATGTGGGCACTAAGTGCTCATAATTACTACAGTGTCATTGCTTCTTACAATGGCCTTTTCACAGTGGACAGAGCTAGGATGACATTTTTAAATAAGCAAACAGACAAATATATACATGTTTATTTAAGTAAATTTGTTTTGATAACTCAAGTTTATCCTTAAGGTCCCTTTACATATTTGTTGCTTCTTTTTCTCACAGTGAGAAACAACTTAAATATTTGCTCACTTTTACTATCTGAAATATATATAAAATACTACAACCAACAACAACTTACTAAGATACGTTCTAGATTACTTTCAGTGGTTTTCCTTTTGTATTTAGTTGGTATGTAATAAATGTATTTATTACTGGGATACAGTGATATTTTGCTACATGTATATATTATATAATGATCAAATTGGGGTAATTAGCATATTTACCTCAAACACATCATTTCTTTATGTTGTGAACAGTGAAGATCTTCTTGTAGCTTTTTGAAAATATACCATAAATTATGGTTAACCGTATTCACCCAACAGTGCTGCAGAAGGCAGGAACTCATTCCTTCTATCTAGCTGTAATTTTGTGTCCATTAACCAACTTCTCATTCTCCCCTCCTACCTCCCTTTCCCAGCCTCTGATACCCATATTTGTACACTATACTTCCATAGGCTCAATTTTTTTTTAAGCTCCTGCAGATGAGTGAAAACGTAAGGTAGTTTTCTTCCTGTGCCAGATTTATTTCTCTTAACATAATGTGCCCCAGGGTCGTTCATATTGCCTTGAATAACAGGATTTCATTCTCCTTGTGGCTGAATAATATTCCATTGTGTATGTATAGCATGTTTTTCTTTATCCGTTCATCTGATGGATATTTCAGTTGATTCATGTCTTAGCTATTGTGAATAGTAGCTAAGCTGCAATAAACATGGGGATGTGGGCCGAGGAGGCCATGGTGGAACCCGTGCAACAGAAGGGGCAGCCACTCCAAGTCCTCCGCCGGGACCACCCTGTGGGCAGCGAGCAGGTAACGGGCTCCTCCAAGCCAACTCATTTTACGAAGTAAAGTGAGGGACCCGAGGGGGTGAGGCATACCCCAGGCAGTATATACCCTTTGATATACTGATTTCCTTTCTTTTGGATTAATACCCAGTAGCAGGATTGCGAGAATAATTTTTTGATTCTCTTTTGAGTTTTTAAAGAAACCTCCACACGGTTTTCCATAATGACTGTACTAATTTACATTCCCACTAACAGGGTATATGAATTTTCTTTTCTCCACATCCTTGCCAGCACTTACTTTGTCTTATTTGATAATAATCTAACTGGTGTAAGATGATACCTGATTATAGTTTTGACTTGCATTTCCCTGAAGATTAGTGATGTTGAGCATATTTTTATGTATTTGTTGGCCATTTGTATGTTTTCTTTTGAAAAATGTCTATTAAGATCATTTGTCCACTTTTTAATTGGGTTATTTGGTTTTTTGCTGTTGAGTTCCTTGTGTATTCTGAATATTAGTCCATGTCAGATGCATAGTTTGCAAATATTTTCTCCCATTCGACATGTTGTCTTTTTACTTTGTTATTTTCGTTGCTGAGCAGAAGCTTTTTAGTTTAAATCCCATTTGTCTATTTTTGTTCTTTCTTGCCTGTTCTTTGATTTCTTAGCCATAAAATCTTTGCCTAGACCAATGTCTTGAAGTGTTTCCCTTATAGTATTATGGTTTGATCTTATTTATAAGTCTGTAATTTATTTTAAGTTGATTTTTATATATGGTTAGAGATATGGGGACTAGTTTTATCCTTCTGCATGTGGATATCCAAATTTTCGAGCACCATTTATTGAAGAGATGTCCTTTCTCCAGTGTATGTTCCTGGCACCTTGTCAAAAATCAGTTGGCTATAAATACATGGATTTATTTCTGGGTTCTCTGTTCTGTCCCATTGGTCTATGTGTTTTTATACCAATACCATGCTGTTTTGGTTACTGTAGCTTTGTAGTGTATTTTAAAGTCAGGTAGTATAATACTATCAGCTTTATTCATTTTGCTCAATATTGCTTTGGTTATTTTGGATCTTGTGGTTCTGTATGAATTTTAGGATTGTTTTCTAATTCTGTGAAAAATGACTTTGGCATTTGATAGAGGTTGCATTGAATCTTTAGATCACATTGGGTAGTATGGTCATTTTAACAATATTAATTCTTACAATCCATGAGTATGGGCTGTCTTTCCATTTTTATTTTTTATGTCCTCTTCAATTCTTTCAGTGTTTTTGTAGTTTTCATTTTAGAGGTCTTTCACCTCCTTGGGTAAATTTATTCCTAGTTATATTTTTAATGTTTTATAGCTATTTTAAGTGGGATTGCTTTATTGATCCCATTGATTTCTTATTCAGCTAGATCATTCCTGGTGAATAAAATGCTACTAATTTTTGTATGTCGACTTTGTATCCTGCAACTTTATTGAATTCATTTATCAGTTCTAAAAGTATTTGTGGTGAAGTCTTTAGATTTTTCTGTATATAAGATCATGTCATCCATAACCAGGATAGTTACTTCCTCTTTTTCAATTTGGATGGCCTTTTGTTTCTTTATTTTGCCTAATTGATGTGGCTGAGACTTCCATTACTATGTTGAATAAGGGTGATTAAAGTGGGTATCCGTGTCTTGTTTCAGATCTTAGAGGACAGGCTTTCAGCTCTTCCCCCATTAAGTATGATATTAGCTGTGGGTTTGTCATATGTTGCCTTTTATTGTTTTGATGTATGTTCCTTCTTTGCCTAATTTCTTGAGAGTTTGTATGATGAGGTGATGTTGAAATTTATCAAATGCTTTTTCTGCATCTATTGAGATCATTTTATGGTTTTTGTTCTTCATTCTGTTGATGTGTTATATCACGCTGTTTGATTGGCATGCGTTGAACCATCCTTGCATCCCTAGGATAAATCCCACCTGATTGTGGTGTATTATCTCTTTAATGTGTTGTTGGGTTTGGTTTGCTAGTATTTTGTTAAGGATTGTTGCATCTGAGCTCACTGGCATTTTGGCCTGTAGTTTCTCTTTTCCAGTGTCTGGTTTGGGCATTAGGGCAATGCTGACCTGAATTAATTAGGAAGAATTCCCTCAATTTCCATTTTTTTGGAATACTTTGAGAAGAATTGGTGTTGGTTCTTTTTTATATGTTTGGAAGAATTCAGAGGTAAAGCCATCTGATGCTGGGCTTTTCTTTGTTGGGAGACCTTTTATTACTGGCTTCATCCTATACCAACTTTGTGATGATAATAAGCCAGTTACTTCACTAGTCTTAGGGTTTTTTTTTCTTGTCTATAAATTGAGGATGATAATAATATCTATCTTACAGAGCTATTATATGTAAATCTTGACATGTTAAGCAGATGTTACAAACTATTATTGATGTATTTTAATAAATTTAATCTGAGAACCGTATATTGTAGCCTAGGCCTAAGGGTTAGGCTATTAGTTGAGAAATGCATGATACATAGTTGTGACAGTTAAATAGGAAGGACAGATATTAGAAATATTTTAGATGAATAATATTTTAAAATTTTATATAGCTTTTAAAAATCTTTAAATGGTACTTTATGCTGTTGTTTCATAGTATGTCTGTGTTCCTTTTGTTACATCAATAATTAATAACTCACAAATGAATGTAACTTTATAATTTATAAAGTACTTTGACATATGTTTGCTGAATTTGATTCTAAGAATCATTCTATGAGAGATTATTTCTACTAGGCCCCAGAAAGGTTAAGTAGTTTGTTGAAGATTATACAAGTTAGTAAAAGAACCAGTGTGAAACTTGAATCTCCATATTCCTATTCTACTGATTTCTCCATTATTTTCTATTACATGGCAAGAAGTAATATATAGCAAGGAACAAATGTGAAAAACTGTTATTAGTCCTTTGAAAGAGTTACTATCTTTTTTAAGCATCTGCCTTAATAGAAGAAATAACCAAGACATGGAAGGGGACAGATGAGTTTAGAATCTACTAATTATGTAATTCATATATAGACCCAGTGGCATTCGAATATAAACTTTGGTAAATCTAAATATTTAGTGGCTACAATTTGCCATTTAAAATATCATTAGTAGAACTGATAATAAACTCTTGCTTTCCTACACCAAATTGTATTAGGCACTTAGTACATTTTAGGTGATTGTAAAATATTTTACAATAGAGCTGTTTCTTAAATGTTTTTAAATAGTATTGATCATGAAACTTTTTGAAATTTACCATCAGGCCAATGGTGGCAGAGTCTACATAGAACTATGCTTCGTGGTGTTCTGGGGAAAACCTTTCGACTTGTTGGCTATACTATTCAGTATGGCTGTATAGCTCATTGTGCTTTTGAATACGTTGGTGGTGTTGTCATGGTAAGTTTTTATGTTCAAGAATATTCATCTTAAATATATACTTTTTTTCAAATGGAAGGAAAATGTGTTTTTCCTTTTATTATAGTTGAAGTTATTTAATGAATAAAATGTGAAAGTTAAAACATAAAATCTTTCTAAATATTGGAATAATAAGAGAGTGTGTTTGAATTGGCCCTGAGAGAAGGTATAAGGACCGTTACTTAAATATTTTCTGTATTCTGTTTCTAATGGGCACAAAAGGTCCTTTTGAATGGTAGAACAATAATAGTCGTTACCATTTATTGAATCCTATTTACTGTGTTTCAGGATATGTTTGATGTTTTACACTTACTAACTAATTTAATCTTTTACACTTCTTTGAGATACTTATTAGTAATCCAATATACACATGAGGAAATGAATTGAGAAACCTTAAGTAACTTACTTGTTCCAGATCCCACAGTTAGTAAGTAACTTGAAATTTCAACATATATTTGTCCAGTTTTCAAAATTCCAGCTCATTGCCACCATGTTTAACTGTAATTAAAACAAATTAATAATCTATAATTAAGACAGATTATTCTGCCTAATGTCTATATTAAAATGTTAAAGTTGTTCCCTATCCTCAACTAATACTTGTTCTTAATATTGTAGTGGGAAACTATGAACTGTAGTTGATTCAAACCTATTGTCATGTAAAGAACAAATTGATTGACCAGTCAGTTTTTTTTTTAATTGTTGTTATTACTGTTGTTTTTTTAAATTAGGTTTACTTTATCAGATTGACAGTCACGTAACATCCAGTTAAGATGGAGTAATGGAAATATATATATTTAACTCAAATTTCCCTTCTTTTTTTTTTTTTTTTTTTTTTTTTTTTTGAGACAGGGTCTTGCTCTGTTGCCTGGGCTGGAGTGCAATCGAGTGATCTCAGTTCACTGCAGCCTCCGCCTCCTGGGCTCAAAACAGTTCTCGTGCCTCAGCCGCCCAAGTAACTGGGACTACAGGGGTGCAACACCACGCCTGGCTAATTGTTGTATATTTAGTACAGATGGCGTTTCACCATGTTGTCCAGGCTGGGCACGAACTCCTGACATCAAGTGATCTGCCCACCTTGGCCTCCCAAAGTTCTGGTTTTATAGGTATGAGCCACTGTACCTGGCTGAAACTTGCCTTCTTGATTTTTTGTAAGTTAGACTGGTACTTCCAAAGGTAGCAAACAAACTGTAATCATATTTCTTCTTATTTCTGCCTGAGTAGGAATTTTTGAGTAAAAAGTTTTATTTACAAGTAGAGTAAATGGAGACTGTTGTATTTAGATTTTTAAGGTGGCAATGATAATTTTTTCTGATTCTGAGGTAGAGGTTGAGTATCCTTTATCTGAAATACTTGGGACCAGAAGTGTTATGGATTTTAGATTTTTTTGAATTTTGGAATATTTGCATATATATATAATGAGATATTTTGGGGATGGGACCCAAGTCTGAACACAAAATTCATTTGTATTTTGTATGTACCTTGTATGCATAGCCTGAAGGTAATGTTATATGCTATTTTAAAGAATTTTGTACATGAAACAAAATGTTGGCTGCATGTTGGCTATGATGCATCCCATGGGGTCAGGTATGGAATTTACCGTTTGTGGTATCATGTAGACTCTCAGAACATTTCAGATTTTAGAGCATTTAAAATTTCAGACTTTTTATTAGGGATACTCAACCTGTATATATCAAGATTATGGTTTTGAGACATACAAATAGGAAAATCTTTGATTGCTTTATTGTAAAGATGGGGTCTCTTTAAGTTGCCAGGTTTGGTCTTGAACTCCTGGCCTCAAGTCTTTCTTCCAAAGTTTTGGAATTACAGGTGTGAGCCACCATGCCTGGCCATGAAAATCTTTAAAGTCCATGTCTTCATAATAGTATTTTTCAGTAGAAAATTTAGTTGTAGCCCCATGAAATGAGTAAGCTATTCTCTTGGAAGAGGAAGATAGGCATAAGCTCATTGAGAATAGTTTAATACCATTTAGTAAATCATCATCATGTTCACTGGATTATATCTGATAGTAATAAGAAAATGAATCATTCTCCCATTCATTCAACCGATATGTATGGTTTATCAATTTTGTACCAAACATTGTTCTTGGCTTTGGTTATATAGCTGGGAACATGAGAGAGATCTCTGCCCTCATAGAACTGACATTCTATAGGGTGGCCTAAATTTGGAAACATAGGTAGTTTGTTTTATTCAGGCATTATAATGTGAAATCAATAATCCATTTATAACATTTTTCTATATTTCTAGACTTAGTGGCTACTCTAGAGTTGAACTTATTTGGGAACTGCCAAATTTTCATGAATCATCCCCCAAGTTTTAAGAACATTTGCTTGATTTTCTTTCTTTTAAGCCTGCTCAAATGATTTCTGTTAAATTTAAAAGAGATTTTGAATTTAGATTACAAATTACCTCTCTTTTCAGTGTTCTGGACCATCAATGGAGCCTACAATTCAAAATTCAGATATTGTCTTTGCAGAAAATCTTAGTCGACATTTTTATGGTATCCAAAGGTAAATTTCTGTCATGGATATATTAAATTTACAGTGAAAATATATACACACATTGTCTTTTCTGCAGTTCCTTAACTTCATCTTTAAAAACTGTTCCATAAATAAACATGTTAATAACCAGCTAGATAAAATTTTGAGTCAAATATTTTCTTTCCATTTGAGAAATTTTAATAGTTTCTCAAACATACGCAGTCTCTTGGGTCATTGTATCTCTTGCGTTATTGTGAAAAATAATTAACAGTCCCTTACAATATACATGTAAGCTTAACTTTTTTTATTGGGTTTTAGAATGTTTTGAGTTAAGAACTAGGAACTTAGGGATTATATTACAGATCCAAATCAATGTTTTTGTTCTTTAATTTTAAAAATAATCCTGTAGTTCTATTGATTGCTATCTTATTCTCTATGTATAGCCTATGATGACTGTTTGATGGTTTTTGTTTTTTTAAATTTTCTGGTATACATTTTTTGAGATGAGGTCTTGCTCTGGCTCCCAGGCTGGAGTGCAGTGACACAATCTCAGCTCCCTGCAGCCTCAACCTCCTGGGCTCCAGTGATCCTTCCCCTCAGTCTCCCAAGTAGCTGTGATTACAGGTATATACACCACGCCCAGATAATTTTTGTAGTTTTTGTAGAGACTGGGTTTTGCCATGTTGCCCAGGCTGGTCTCAAACTCCTGAGCTCAAGCAATCCGCTCACCTCAGCCTCCCAAAGTGTTGAGATTACAGGTGTGAGCCACCATGCCCAGCCCATTTGATGATTTTTAGATTACATCATTGTATATGGCTGAGAACCAGGAATTGTATATATTATGAGTTTTCTGATTAATTATATTAACTTGAATAACTCCTGGGCAAATATTGTTTGTCACTAAACCTTTTAAAGTCCTATTTCACGGGAGGCTGAGGCAGGAGAATTGCCTGAACCTGGGAGATGGAGGTTGCAGTGAGCCGAGATCGTGCCACTGCACTCCAGCCTGGGTGACAGAGCAAGACTCCTTCCCCCCAAAAAATAATTTAAAAATCCTATTTCAAATGGTGGTTCCAATCCTTGTGATACCCTTTATTCCAGTTAACTCTATGAGAATGATCTCTTCCAAATGAATGTCAAGTATTAATAATTTAATATATTTTCTAAAGAGCACCTCTCTGATATCCTAAAATTTTGAGTCCATTTGTTTTTTATAATTCTGAAAAAAATCTATGCCTGCTTTCATTTCAGTAAACTACAAATTTGATTCCCTTGAGCTAGTATTTAGTTTATGGCATAATAAGTAGGTTTAGGCACTTCTCTTTCACTGTTCACCTTTGCTATAACCTATTTCACAGTACTGAAAATTGTTAAGAATATGTTTCTTCACATTTACTGATCTTTCACCAGCCTTAGATTCTGCAGATAAACTCTCTTGGTCAAGCTGTATGGTTTGGCATGCTCCCTAGGTAATTCTTCTTCAAATCTTTTACCCATAACAACTTCTATATACTTAATTGTAGATATAGGAGTTATGAAATAAAACTTATATAATAGATTGTGTTGTTGCTCCCTTTTCTTTTTAACTTATATCAAATTATCCTTATATAGCCTTTGAATTAACTGGAGACCTAGCCTCATGATGTAGCATGAAAACAAGCGTCTGTGTTCCATGCCAGTGACATAATTTTATTCACAATAATCCTTGGGCATCCTGAATGAGGAGCTGAACTTGTTGGCTGAATAGTTTTTGAATACACAGCTTGATATTTTTAAAAAAATTACTCGTTGCATTCAGATAAGTGAAACAAATAACTACATTCAGTAAATGAATTCAGATTCTTTGAAGATCTTATTTTGTACTCTATTCATCCAGGTTACAGGACAGCTCAAAATCTGGCATTTATGAAATATACCAAAGTAACTTTTAGAGCCAAGGTAGCCAGCTGGTAACTTTTACTTAAAAAATATTACTGTCCTGAGTATTCTCTTTCTTTTACCCGCAGCACAGAACTCAAGATTTCAGGGGAATCTTTGACTCCTAGTAAGGGGTCCTGTTGTTGGCTGCCTGTTTCTAAATGTAAAATAACCTTCCATTTAGGCAAGAATAAAAGTTTGCATATCTAGTATCTAAAGCACATGGATGTCACTTCAGTCAGCTGCAGAGAACACTCAACCTTGAGACAGTCAAATTTTTACTACTGCTTATTCTTTCAACAAATAGTGAGCACCTAATTTATAAGATGTACCGTACATTATAGAGAATATTACGATTAATGAGATATTGACACTAGTTTTCAAAAGCTTACTGTGTAGTAGAATAATAAGTTGTTTATAAATAAGAGAAAATTTTAATAAGCTTCCTTTTAAAACTATTTGAAGGAGTTAAGAATCTAAGGGATATGTATTTTGATCTAAATGCTATGCATATGTCTAGTTAGACTACCAGAAATAAAGTTTATATTAATACTACTTTCTACAAAAACAGCACGACTGAATTATGATTTCTATGTTGCCATTCGAGTACAAAGTTTGTTTTAAGGGTCATATTGATTATTTGATCAAAGAACTTAAGCTTCATTAAACACCCATGGAAAAACGTCTCTTCCTCCAAAGCTACCCAAAATCAACTCTGATGGTGTGTTACAATTTTTGCAAATTTGTTCATCTGAACAGATCCACTGACATGGTTCTAGTTGTTTAGAAAGAAAATACCTTATTCTATTTTCAAAAGAAGGCAACATCCAAATTATAGAATGTAATGATTTGCTACCTTTCAACTTTTAACCAAGAATAGCCTCAAGAGATCATCATTGTAAATACTATTTCTGCACTTTCTGTAAAATTTCTGATAATGGTATCTTTCATTCTGTTATATAAGAATGTTTCTTGTGAATTTCTCTTTGATTTAGTTTTTAGGGAAAATTTTGTCTTACCTCCCAAACTAAATGTTATTTTATTAATTAATGATTTCCATGTAACTGGTCTTAATTTCTTCTGACTTGGCTCCCAAAGAGTTTAGAACCCATTTTAATGCTTCTATAGAGCAGTTATTAGGTTTCTGATTTCATCATCATTTTCCTTTTATTCTTATGACTTTTAATATTATTTTGACATGTGCTTATTTTATTATAAGTAACATTAAACTATTTCTGGAACTAGGTACAATTAATAAGCAAATATGTTAAATCCTTTTGAACGTGTGTTAGTCAACAGAATTCACATATTGCTCGTTTTATGCAGAAAGAGCATTGTGTTCTGTTTGACTGTGGTCATTAGTCCTACATTCTGTCTTCTTCCTTTCCACTTTTTAGGATCTTATTTTTTATTACCAAATAGATTATCAGTTCTTCTTATCATAAATCATGTCTTCTGTATGTAATCAGACCCTTATTGGTTTTATATGTTTGATGTCTCATTTATTTTTCAGAGTGTATATTTGGGCAGCTTTTAGCATTTTATTTTGTTGTATCTTTTGATTTTTGTTATCAAATATAAGTTCTTTTGATATGGGTTATAGGACTTATATACTATTATTCCTCAATTATTTGAGTTCTAGGGAATCATGGATGATGTTTTTACCTTTTTAGTGTACCCTAAAGTCAATCAGTGCTACTGCCTGGACAGCAATATTTGTTTACTTAATTTGTTAGTATTTATATGGAATTGTGTGGAGGGTTTTTTGTTTGTTTGTTTTGGTTCATTTGGGGTTTTTCTTGGTTTTTGTTTGTTTGTTTTTTTGAGACATGGTCTCAGTCTGTTGCCCATGGTGGCATGATCATAGCTTACCGTAGCCATGAACTCCTGGCTTCAAGCAATCCCCTTGCTGTAGCCTCCCAAAGTGCTGAGATTATAGTTTTGAGCCACTGTACCTGGCCTATATAGAATTGTTTTTCCACAGTTTTGGTTCTAAGAATTTGGACACAGGAGTAAAGCATAGTGGATACAATGCAAAAAGATAATTCTTGTGGAATTATCTGAAAGTTTAGAATCTTCTGAAATTATCAGAAATTTTAGATAGCCTTTTCATCACTCTTATTGTTGGATTCTCACCCAAAGTATTCAGTCGCAAAGGTTCTCAAAACCAGTAAATGTATGGAAGAGTCAGTATATGAGAGGATAAAGGTTATGGCTTTGTTTAAGTTGCCTTATAAAAGTATTAAAGCAGTGCCATGCATGTGTTTATGCTTAATAAATAATACAGACATTTCTTTGACTTTTCCCCCTCAGAGGTGACATTGTGATTGCAAAAAGCCCAAGTGATCCAAAATCAAATATTTGTAAAAGAGTAATTGGTTTGGAAGGAGACAAAATCCTCACCACTAGTCCATCAGATTTCTTTAAAAGCCATAGTTATGTAAGTAACATTTCAATTATGTTATTTTTTGGTGTCATAATTGATTAACATTAACTGAATGCTGACAAAAGAAAATAATGTTTATTCATATTTTGAATGTAAGTAAAAATGCATCCAGTAGAATTTAAATATATTTATATCAAGAACAATTCAGCCATTATATTTTATATATTTTAGTTACTTTTAAAACCTACATAAACATCATAATAATTGTTACAGGCAAAATTTACCAGTGGATGCTAAAATTATTGGACAAAAGTTTGAGAAGAAATAGAACCTTGCATAATCTTAAAGTATCTCTCCCAAGATATTTATTACAAAGGGAAAAAACCTTAGAGGTGAAACCTGTCAGGCACCACTTTAACTGAGTTATCTTCATCATCATAACATGACATACCAACATAATGTAGCCTCTGGATTGAAGCACCAAGAAGGGCACTTGCAGGAAAAAAAAGTTACAACCTCAGTCTACTCATGAGAAAACATAAGACAATCCCAAATTGAGGGTCATTCTACAATATAACTGACCAATACTCTTCAAAAATGTCAAGGTCATAAAAAACACGGAAAGATCGAGGCCCTGTCATAGATTGGAGCAGACAAAGGAGACATGATAACTAAATGCATTTGGAATCCTGGCTTAGAAAGATTTTCTACTATTAGTGGGAAGTCTGACAAAATCAAATAAACTCTCTGCTTTATTTTTTTTAACATCCTATTTAAATTTTGATAATCAAAATTGTGTATATTGAAATTGTATACAACCACCTTGCCTGTACAGCTAGAAAAAGTGCAAGAACAGTAAAATGGAATAAGAGTAGATACAATGTGTTAGCTCCTTTCACCAATCACATGGCTTCTGTAACAGAGCTTATGGGGAAGAGATGGCCTTTTGTTTACTCAGCATATACTCTTCTTACTTTAATAATTATAGCTTAATTTTCTACTTTACTGTACATCTTCTGTGTCACTATCAAATTATTAATGCAGCTGTTAACTAACATTATCTCTGTATTCATCCTCAGTGTAAACAGATAATTGAATTATATTGTCATCATAAATTTATTTTGAACCATAATAGCCTCTGATTGCCCTATAAGTAAGTTTGATCAATAGACTGCTAAATAATCAATCTTATTTATTTACCATTTGTAATAGACTATGGTTCAGCTGTACAAGTGCTTTTGATGTTTATTACTACAATGCTAAATACACAGTAATTGTTAGCTTATGG
Source organism: Piliocolobus tephrosceles (assembly GCF_002776525.5). Taxonomy (NCBI): domain Eukaryota; kingdom Metazoa; phylum Chordata; class Mammalia; order Primates; family Cercopithecidae; genus Piliocolobus; species Piliocolobus tephrosceles. The sequence continues at coordinate 32,945,732 of NC_045446.1, forward strand.
TGATAACAGTGTTAAAGATGATAGTGTGCTGTCAGGTAACATATTTTTCTACTATTGCTTTCATCATGGACACTGTATCCTCTTCTTAAAAAATGTTAGATTTTCCATGTAATTTCACCTTCATATGACTATTAGCATTTCCTGAGATGATTCTAGTCACTTCTGAATTGCTTTAGCATCATGTGTGTACTTGAAACCAGAAATGATATCAACAGACAGAACAACAGAGCAAATAAATACCGTATCGTTGTTGTTGATTTCTTTTTAAGAGTTATTAGAGGAGAATGTCAGTACAAAAGGATTCAGATGAAGTCTCTGCTAAGTAATCAGAGAAGATAACTAGCACTGTAAGATGTAAATTTTTTAAATGTTCTATTCAAGGAAAATATTCATTGAGTTTTGTTTTTGTTTTTAATTGACACAAAATAATTGTACATTATGGGGTATAGTGTGATGTTTCAATACGAATATACATTGTATAAAAATGAAATTAGTATATTTAGCATATCTATCACCTCATGTATTTTTTATTTCCTTGTAGTGAGAACATTCAAAATCCTCTGTTTTTTTGTTTTTTTGTTTTTTTTTTTTGACATGGTCTTGTTCTGTTGAGCAAGCTGGAGTGCAGTGGCACAATCTCAGCTCACTGCAACCTCCTCCTCCACGGCTCAGATGCTCCTTCCACATCAGTCTTCTGAGTAGCTCCTTCATATACAACACAATATTGTTAACCATAATCACTGTACTGTGTGGTAGAACACCAGTAGGGCGTTCTATTACTGAATTTTTATATATTTGATAAATGTACAAATTACATGACATTGCCATTTTGTTCTGGGTGTATTCCATTCACTTTTGTTAGACAAATTTGTAAGTATACAGTACATCATTCTAATAATCTCGGTCAACACTTATTTTGTACTTCATCCATACTGTTGAGAATCTTTTCAAAGGTTAACTTGTTTAATTTTCATAACAGCAACATGATGAGTAGGTAATAGTAGTATTTTACTGATAGGTAATCTAAAGAAGGAAGCTAAATAACTTGCCCAATTTCAAACAGTGAGAGGATTGAAACACAAGTAGTGGCTTCAGAATCTGTAACCCTCACGATGCCACTACTACTTTCAGAATACCCTTTGCCTATTTCTGTTCCCATCTCATCAAATTATACTTACTTTAAAATGTATTTGTCTTTATAATTTTTAAAAAAGCACAGGGAAGTATTTCTGATTGGGGCAGTATTGGTTTTGAAAGAGAAGCCAGTGTTTTTGAGAGTTTGTCCCTTGCCAGTTTTTCTACACCGGGTTATTCAAGTCCTAAGAATTGTGTAGCTATTACAGAACCACTTTAGCAAATGTGTTCCTTTAATCAAGGTGATTTATAACAAAATTTCATCCAAGTTTGGAGTGCTCTGAGAAGATAGCCAAAATGTTTGCAGGGTCTACCCCTTTTGTCTGTCCCTTTTTTTAGCTATCTCAGAAGCACACTGGTGCAATATTTTATGAAATGAGTTTCTTACCCTTACCTCTGCATCCTCTTAGAAAAATCGTTGTTTATAAGATGAAGATATTACCATTCATATCTTGATTGAGCTGCTTAATAAAATGAACAATATTAAAATATGTTTTGAATTCCAGACTAAGAAAGTTTATTCTTGTATGTAGGTGCTTCAGAAAGCAAAACACCAAAATTCTTCATTGGAACCTAGCCTGTAGAGTTTAGCATATCAAAGAAATAGCTTTGTTTGTAGGTTGGCAGAAAAGAACATAAACAAATCATTGGTTAAGTGATGTAGTGATGTGGGATCATTTTATTCTTTCCAGAGTTCTTTTTTGTTTGTTTTCCATTCCAGAGTTTTAAAAGACCACATGGCGAGCAACGCTTATGAATCAGCTTTACTTTTTACTGTTAGGTATTTGGAAACTAAGCAGTCCCTGTTAAGACGCTGTTGTGGGCCGGGCACCATGGCTCACGCCTGTAATTCCAGTACTTGAGAGGCCAAGGCAGGCAGATCACCTGAGGTCAGGAGTTTGATACCAGCCTGCCCAACATAGCGAAACCCTCTCTCTGCTAAAAATACAAAAAAATTAGCCGGGCGTGGTGACAGGTGCCTGTAATCTCAGCTACTTGGGAGGCTGAGGCAGGAGAATCCCTTCAACTTGGGAGGTGGAGGTTCCAGTGAGCCGAGATTGCGCCACTGCACTCCAGCCTGGGCAATAAGAGTGAAACTCTGTCTCAAGAAAAGAGAAAAAAAAAAAAGTTGCTGTTTGTTTTGCTTATTTTGAAGGTACTGAAGCCAATAATTCTTTCCTGGGGTTATGTATGAACTGAGCATTGGCTACTGTAAAGATATGAGATTAATTTGCGACTCTTGAAAGAAACAAATTGTCATGAGCTCAAACATCTTGAGTATGTTGCCTTTCTGTATATTCTACAGGAATTCCTCAGTTTGCTGCTAGAAGCTATTTTATCAGAAAAAATAATTTAGTTGGAAGTAGGAGCATGTAGCAAATAAATAAATAAAATGAGTTGGCATTCTCCTATTGGTTTGCACAGCAGGCAAAATGCAAAGTAAACCTCTATTTAATTTAGTCTCTATTCCCTTAGGGAATGTAGGGACAGGGCTCAGAAATACACTAAAATTTTGTTATAAAGCCAATTAAGAAGAAAAGCACTTCATAATGTTTATTAGTATAATATTGTGTGATAATCCAGGACTATGCTTTTAATCCATGGGGTAACTATGGAATAGTTAGGCATTTTGAAATATAATAAATTTCTATCAACAAACATGTTGTAAAATCTACATCTAAACAAACTCCCTTGACACCACATCCTCCTTTAGGGAAGAGTTGTGTATAGTTAACTCCATTCTGAGCTTCGTATTATTTTTTTGAACTCATTCCAGTTAGGCTTTGGTCTCCACCACTTCATTGATGGTTCTTGTCAAAGTCCCTAATGACTTCTCTCGTTGTCTCTCCAGTGATCAACTCTCAGTCCTCATCATACTTGACCTATTGTTAGTATTTGAAATAGTTGTTCTCAAAACCTGGGTTCACTTAGTTTTTGGGACACTGCTCTTTTTGGTTTTTTTCCTATCTTTCTTCTGAATTTCCTTTATTGGTTCTTCCTCATATCCAAATATTGGAATGATCTTCAAACCCTGGAGTTAACTAAAATTTTCTGTTGTTTATCTACACTTATACTTTAGCTGACCTCATCCTGTCTCATGGTTTTATGTACAGTACTTTTTAACTTACTCTCAAATGTATATCAACTATAACCTCTTCCCTGAACTCTAGAATCATGTCTAATTGTCTAATATCTTCACTTTAATGAATAATGGTCATCTCAGACTTACTGTATCCAAAGTTAAAATCCTGATTTTCTTTCCCAAACTGACTCCTTCCATACACTTCCCATCACAGTAAAGAAAACTCCATGCTACTTTTTCAGGCCACAAACCTTAGAGTTATCCTTACTCTCCTTCTCTTTCACCCTACATCCAATCCCTTAGCAAATCATGATTATACCTTCTGTATATAATCAGAATCAAACCACGTTTTGCTACTGTCACTGCTACCATCCATTCGTTTGCAAGATAAACTCATCTCTCTCATTTTGTTGTAATAATTTTTGAACTGTTTTCTTTGCTTATACCCTTCCAATTTTCTGGCTTCTCTACCCCTTCCATTGATATTCTCCACACAGCAGATAAGGTCATCCTTTTTGATGATGATGCTTTTTAAGAGTGATTATGTCACTCTTCTGCTTAAAGACCCCATTGGCTCCCCATTTCACTTATAATAAAATCCATAGGCCTTATGGTGACCTGCAAGACCCTGCATAATCATTTTCCCTGCTGCCTTTCTTGTAATTATTGTGTCATTGGAACACAATCATGCCCATTCATTTGTCTGTTGTCTGTGTTTGCTTTGTCTAAAATGTCAGAGTTGAATAGTTGTGATAGAAACTATATGACTTGCAACGCCTGGACTATTTCCTATCTGTCCCTTTTCAGAAAAAGTTTGCTGACCCCCTTATCTAGAGCATAAGATTCTTGGTGACAGGGACTCATTTTAATCGCAGTTGATTTCATATCATTTCAACTGTGATTTGGCAGCTAGTAGATATTTTTAAAATACTTGAAGGGTGGACAGATCTAGATTTATATGAATAGGGTGCTAGTTTCTTTTCTACTTCTACTCTTTTCTACTGGTTTCTACTGCAAACTTACTCCCAGGTAAATGCGTGATGTTTCTCAGAAGATGTTTGTGGAGCCTACCACACTGCTGAACTGGCGAATCTGTGGTCATTCTAGTTTTCATAGAATTGAAAGCTAAGCTATTTCCAATGGTAAGACTACCTGACTGCCTTACACAATGGCAGGTGAAAGTTGTAGAAAATATTGGACTGTTCCTCTTACTGTGTACCAGGAGAGCAGAGTGCTGATTAAATATTTCTTTTCCTAAGTGACTTCTATTTAGGACTGCGTATTTTTCAGACCTTTCTTTAAGCAGAATAAAAATTCACCAGGCTCCGAATTGACTTATCACTATGGAATAGTGAACTTGGTTAAGGTTAAGTCTCCTAAAGTACTGGGGGAATTGAGGCATACTGGGCTTACCTTGTTGTCATTTTGAAGGAAGCTTTGGTGCCCCTGAAATGCTATGGTGGTTTTATTACGATGAAGGCTAAGTTGCCCTTGCAACATTCATTGCCTACTAATCAGGTTGTGTGGTAATAAAAGTTTCTGCATTTCTGTAGACATATATGTGCCTTTTGAACATATTTAACTACTATACAGATAATTTGTTCTTTTGGTCCTTTTATTGGTTTAGTGGCTTAATGATGGGTAAAGTTGTTACCTGGAGTTTATAAATTTCTCCTTTTAGGATTTTCTGTGGTTGTTCATTGTAAAATGAAGAATCATTTTTTAAATCTTTACATAAAACCTTATTTATTGAATTTTCATGTCTTAACCATAGTAGCTACCTTGTATTGAGAATAGACATATTAATAGAATATGATTATGGAAATTTCAGTGTATTCTGTGGTTAGTGTGATTAGTGCATAGCAGTCTTTTGCTGTTGTTACAGGAAACAAATCTGTACTTATTAGAAAAATCATGTTTTTACTTTTATCTCAGGGCTACTAAAGATATCTGGCTATTTAATTTAAAGGTTTTTGGTTGTCTTTGATACCATAGATGTCAGCGTTATACACAAAAGGTGAAACATTGTTCACCAAATAATAATCCATTACCACAGCAGAGTGATGGGAGGTGACTAAGGAATGTAGTTATTTCTTATGTTTTTCTTTGTGAATTGTAGAGTATGTTAATAATATCATTATTATTATGTGTATGTACATACAACATATATGTACGTATGTTATAATGTAAGAAGTAGAGACAATTTTACATTTCAGAAAGAACTGATTAAGTGTTATCAGGATGTACTGGTGGTATAGTGTATTAAAAGGAGAACTTGGAAATGTAACAATATGGCAACAATAAAGCTGTTTTACAGTGTATTAGATAATATTTAAATAAAACTGATGGACAACCTAAGAAACAGTCTTACTAATTAGCATTACAAAATGGTCACTTTATATAGTTAACACTAATAGTCCTTTAATGAATACTGTGTATTTAGGTTATAGTTCGAATCCCTTAATATTCTAAATGCTGTCTTTCTATTTGTTTAAATGTCATTTCCCTTAGCTAAAAGTCAACCATCTGGTCTTCTATTACCACTTGTATTATAAACAGAAAAAAGTACTTTCCTGTAGAGAGAGGAATCATCAGATTGAAAGGGCTTGTGTATTATAAGCTGCTGATATACTAAATCCTTATGTCATTTAAATAGAAGAACTGCCTAATAATGTCACTTATTACAACTAGGGTATCTAAATAAGCGACTTGTTTTTTGCAGACTATAGTGATAAAAACCTGTGCCACACATCCATTTCTCAGCAACGGCTCCTAGGATAATCAATCATGGCATACTGCTAATGCCTTGATTGCAGCTGATGTGGAGGAAATATGTTTACTCTTTTGCTAAAGTGAAGTTCACTGCGGAGGTGACGTGACTTTTTCATTCTATAGCTAGCACGATTCTGAAGATAAATTTCACTCATTGTGTACAAGTCTGAAGTGTTTTTGTTCAGATGTCAACACTAAAGAATAATCTTTGAGGCTCCTCGACTTAGTGTTTTCTGATGTGTTCTCTGAACATTTTCAGAATAATTTGAGCTTAGTTTAACAGTAATATGTAGTTTATAAGAATCCTATTTTGTAGTGGTATATTTTACTTTCATATGTTTGAAAAAATGTATATATGAAGATCAACATTTCTATTGAAAGAGTAGCAGGTTGTCCAGAAATTTGTATGTGTTGCTCACCTAGAAATATTTTAACCACTCAAAAGTTAGAAAGTTGGTGCCATTGGTATGAATCTAGAGAGGCAGGATACAGTTGAGTAAAATGAAAATATTGTATGTATTTTTATCTGCAAGTTATGTGGGACTTCTGTACTTTAAAGTTGCTTCAAAGTCATTTGCAGAAATCAAAGAACAAAATTTGTTTGTAACACAGGTGTTCAGTGTAAGCATCTGTACCAGACTCCAAACTCTGTTGGTAGTAAGGAGAATATATTCCAAGTGTTATGTGGCTTCCTAATCTAAAACAATCTTTTTTATTTATTTATTTATTTTCTTTCAGAGACAGAGTCTCACTCTGTCACCCACGTTGGAGTGCAGTGTACAATGTCAGTTCACTGCAACCTCTGCCTTGCAGGTTCAAGCAATTCTCCTGCCTCAGCCTCCTGAGTAGCTGGGACTACAGGCGCTTGCCACCATGCCCAGCTAATTTTTGTATTTTTAGTAGAGGCAGGGTTTCACCATGTTGGGCAGGCTGGTCTCAAACTCCTGACCTCAAGTGATCCGTCTGCTTCGGCCTCCCAAAGTGCTGGGATTACAGGCATGAGCTACTGCGCCCAGATGCTAAAACAGTCTTTACTAGGTCTGCTGGAAAAACTGCTGTTGAGTAGGTGCAATATATTCAACTCTTTTGGAATAAGCAAGTAAATGAAGTTTTGATGTTATCACTTTGGGTAATTAAAATTTGACAGGTTTTTGTGAACAACTTCATCTTAGCCCATAAAAGTATTCTCACCAAACCAAACAATCCTCTACCTGAAACAAGAATGAAAAAGAGGAAAAACATATAAAAGCAGGTATGTATATTATAAAATGGCTAAAGATATTAAATTAGCAAGAAAATATTGGCATTACAAGTTATTGCACTGCCAACCTGGACATTAGAGTGTTTTCCTCCTGGGATAGAATTTTCATAATTACTTTAAGAAAATGTATAAATCACTTAGTATGGCATAGCTAGTGCTTGTATCCAACTAAACACAAATGCAGAGCTAACAAGGAAAGGAGACTAAGCAGTATTTAACAAAGTACTTAAAATTATAGGTGATTTAAAATTCTTGGATGCAACTTAAGATTCTCGTCTACTTTGTGTACATTATGTATGATTCTTGAAAGCAAGAAGGATTAGAGAAACCTTCTGTTGTCTAAAGAGACTTGAAATTTGACCGGACTTCCCAGTGTAAGGAAAGTCAAAGTAGGTCTAGGGACACAGACTGAGACTGATAATGGACTTCTGACCCCAGACCAATCCCAGCACTCACACATCTTCCTTAATGAGGCTGCCTCAGAAGTGGCCAGACCACTGGACTTGGGAGGGGGGACATCTAAGGGTAGACTGGGAGAGAAGACTTAAAAAGCTTTCAGGAGGCTATAGAAGTATACAAAATTTGCCAGACATTAACCTCTCAACTTTCTTTTTTGATGTGTGCATTCATTAATTCCACAGACACTGAGCACTTACTTGAGGGCCATTACATGTTAGGGTAGTCATCTTTGCCCCAGCAACACCAATAGAACTTTCTGAAATAATGGAAATATCCTGTATCTGTGCTGTCTGATATGGGAGCCACTAGACACATATGGCTGTTGAGCACATGAAGCATGGCTAATGTGTCTGAGGAACTGAATTCTTAATTTTATGTAATTTTAAAATTTAGATAGCCACATATATGACTAGTGGCTGCCATATTGGACAGTGTAACTTCAGGGGGTTATAGTTAAGTTGGAAGAATAGACAAAATTACAGTATGGTATGATAGAATTATGCACAAGGTGCTTTGATAAGACATAAGGATATTTATCCAGACTGGGTTAGATGGGATTATTCCAGAATGGGAAGGTGAAACCTGAGTTGAAGTTTTAAAAGGTAAGTAGGAGTTAGTCAAAGCACGCAGCCTATTCTGAAGGCCTAGAAGTGAGTATAGCATTGTGCTTTTGAGGAACTGCCAAAGATAAGAGTTCCAGTGTATAGCACATATAGTAGGAGGGATGAGTAGTAAGAAGAGATAAAAATGAAAGGTAGAAGCCAAGCATGGTAGTCGGTTACGTGAGAGGATGGCTTGAACCCAGAAGCTCAAGGTCAACCTGGGCAATATAGCAAGACCCATCCCTAAAAATAATAAGTAAACAAGGCTCAGTTACTTTTATGTTTCAAGCAGGGGAATAACATGATCAGGCTTAGTTTTTATTTAGTTTCTGTGGGGCCATTCTGATGTTAGTGTAGACTAATAGAGGATGGCTAGGATTAGGAGAGCCTGGAGGCAGAGAGACCAGTTAATAGGCTGTGAATGAGGCAAAACTGAAATAATAACATCGAGAACAGAAAGAAGTACAAAGATTGCAGAAAGATTAAGGAAATAATCTAGACAAGATTGGATGCTGGAAGAAAGGGAATTGAAGGGCTTAAAAATAACACCCAAGTTGTTGGTTTTTGCCACAGGGTGGGTGGTACAATAAAATAGTGTTGTTGGGGGAGATGTTAATTTGGGAAATGGAAAGAAGATATATAAAATTTTGGACAAGTGTGGAAGTCTACTAATAAGTTTAAGGTAGATGATATTTTAAATTAATACTGTGGCAATTAAATTTTATAGCAAGTAGCAAAAAAGTACCGCTTTCCCCAGATGACATCAGGATGCTTTGCTGTTCCCTCCTTGATGTCCATAGTCTGTTTCTGTCTCCTAGTCAAAACAGTGTTTTGATGAGCTTAGCCCTAGATCATTCTTACTTTTTAAAGATCTTCAGCTATTCTCTTTGTATCATGCATCATCACTAAAAAATGCCATCTGTCTCATGCCACTGCACTCCAGCCTAGGCAATAGAGACTCTGTCTCAAAAAAAAAAAAAAAAGTCATCTGTCATCCACCTGCCTAATTTGCAATTTTGTATTCGCAAAGCTAGATTTTATTCTAAATAATCTGCTGGGTTTGGTACATTAGAGTTGTGTTTTGATGAGTACAACACAAGCAGGAGAAGTGTCTGTCAAATGTATTCAACAATGCCTGTTTCTAAAAAAATGCATCAGTAACATCAAGTACAAAAAGACCTACATATTTAATTTTAGTCATTTCTTTTTGCAGTATGGCAGCCTTTCTACTGGTAATCTATTTCGAATACCCTTTCAGATATAAATCTGTTTTTCTAGCCAATCTCTATATTAAGCAGCTATGCACAGAAACAACAGGAGATTGAAAAGAGGTACAGAGATTCATCTGTAGCAATAAATCCATATAGGATGAGTTTGGATTTTAGGAAGAATTAAGTGGAGTGCTAGGAATAAAACTTTTGGTGGAAACATATTAGTACATATTGTGTACAGTATGAATCTGATTTACTGTTTAGAACTGTTTTTCTGAGAGCATGAGAAAACTCATTATTGTAATACCACCATTTTCTACTACACTCTGAAATACCCTTTGTTGAATTAAGTTGGGCTCATCCTCTGGAAGGAGAGCAAGTATATAGATCAAGCTGTATTAAAGTGAAAGTGCAGAGATAGTCTTAGAATGAGAATATAAAGTGCTTCTTTTAAATCCGAATCTCAAAATAGCAGGTAACATTGTATTTACAAAGAGACAGAGGTAAAAGACTGGGACAATAGTATTGGGAGGCGTGGATAGAAAGGCCTATAAACTGGCTTCAGTCCCAACCCTCTTCTCCATCTCCTACATTCTGACTAGTTGGTAAATGGTTCTAAAGAAGTGGATGCTTGATAAGGGCCTAAGCATTCAATATTTAATAAACATTGCTTGATGAACATGCCCATTTAAGTTCGAGACCAGCATAGTGAAACTCCGTTTCTACTGAAAATACAAAAATTAGCCAGGCGTGGTGGCACACGCCTGTAATCCCAGCTACTCTTGAGGCTGAGGCAGGGGAATTGCTTGAACCCAGGTGGTGGAGGTTGCAGTGAGCCAAGATTGCGCCATGGCACTCCAGCCTGGGCAACAGAGGAAGACTCCGTCTCAGAAAAAAAAAAAAAAAAATAGAAATGTTAGTTTTTACTGCTAATCTAGGATGACTTTATCGTAAAAACTGAATTTCATTAAATTAGGTGGCATAATTGATGTACTTACTCATAATTAATGTACATTTTTAATTATATTGGATTCAAGTAGAAGACTTGGTTAACACCAGAGCTATATATAATTTAATATAGTATAAAAGAAAATAACCAGAAACATAAAGTAAAATAGCAAAGCACAGTTAACTTTGCAGAGATCTGGGTAGACTGCCTAGGAAACCAGGGACAAAGAAAGCCCAATAGACATAATTCACACTGGCAAATGTGGCAGCTGCTAGTAAGTGCTCTTATTGACTGCTTCCTGGGTGCCAGGAGTCTTGTTTCATTTGATTCTCATAGTATTTCTGTAAGGTATTAGTCTCAGTTGTATAGATGAGGTTTAAATAACTTGCCCAAGGTGCATACCTAGTATGCAGAGCTGTATTTGGAACTCAGGACTATGTGTGACTGTGTGGACTGTATTTTTAACCACTATCCTAAACAACCCACCAGAGGTTACTATTGAGACTAGATGGAGGTATTGAGAGCTTAGGGAAAAAATGAAAGAGCTTATGTTGCAATCGCCACGAGAATGAGCAAGTCAAGCCTTAGACTAAGCTTTAAACCTACTCAGCAGGGAGAAGCTCAATAATGAAAGAGAACCTGTTGAGGCTTGAGTAAAGCAAGCCTTACTCAAACCCCAGTGCTATAGGTGTAGCCTACTGAAACTTTTGTGTAAATTCCTCTTTGGTGATGACTGGCTATGAATGTAAGGTGGCACCATTTTTAAGGAGGGAAGGGCAATAACAGTTCCCAGCAATGTAGATAGGATAGCAATGAGGCTGAATTTTAAAAGCGAGAAAAGGAAGCAGGACCACATAGAAATAGTACATAGTAAAATGGTTACTGTATTAACTATTCTGTGCCTGGTCCCTATAATCCCTTTATCACGCATCTAGCATTTGGAAACACTTCTATCAGGACTCCAGATACTCCTCTGCCTTAATTAGCTCAGGTAGACAGAATGTGGGCAAGTAGTTAGGGCGAGGAAAATGACAATGAAAGTAAGTAAAACTGTTCCTTGAGTTTGTTTTGAGAGATACCCAGAACTGACATTTGAGACACTCCCGTTTTTAAAAATTAAAGGTTAATGTTTTCTCACCTTGGTGTTCTAAAAGTCTGTTCTATTTATTGTATCTCAGAATTTAATTCTTCACTTTTTTACATGTGTTTTTGTTTATAGCTTCTGCTGGCATTACAGGAAAGGTTACCAACGATTTACTGATGGTGCTTCCAATTTTGCTGTTGCATGACTCAAACAAATTGGGTTTTATGATATCTTTTTAGAATAATATTAATAAATTATTCATTTTCAAATATTATATCTAGTAGTTCGTGTGCATAGGATCTTACTATGGCCACACTTTGGTTACATAAATCATGATTAAGCAGAATATACAGTGGCCACATAGGAGGTGTAGTAACTTGATACTGCTTTCTCGTAAGATAGTAAGATAAAAAACAATTACATAGTATTAATTATTGGACTAAAATCACATCTTTTGAATGTACATTCATCATATGGACTTTTTTCATAGGCAAGGGAATTATGCATTTTATAGCCCACTGATTATTCCATTAAGCACAAAATAAAATCTTTGAAACACATGCAAAATGAAATACTTTTGAGACTAGCGTATTGTTGATTTATCACTGTCATTTGTTTTTACTAAATAGAAGCAAAAAAGACTATCTGATTGCTTTCATAAATGTGTGCACTTTTTCTTGTACATTACAGGAAAATGAAAAAATAATCATTAAAAAAAGAATTCTAAAAACTGTTCCTCACCTTGCCTCATAATTTATGTTTGTTTATTTCAGACTATTGTTTCGTTGTCTTTACAGTCATTTTAGAACCATTAAAGACGTATGAGCAATAGGGCCAATGCAAACCCTACCATTGCTGGTTGTAAACAATAAAATATATGGCAAATAAAGTGTTAATTAAAAACAGTCTGTTCTTAGGATTTTCTGGTTTTTGAAACTTTTGAAGGTCAAACATACAAATATTTTTTAGCCAGAACTTTTCTTAATTAGATGTTATTTGCCTCATCAAATAAATGAATTTGATTGCAGTTTAGTAAATGTGTTATTTGATATTGTGGACCCTTTCATCAGATTTCACTTGAATCAAGAAAGGTAACACCTGTGGATTGCCTCACAAAAGCCTCTTTTGTTAAATGGACACCCGCAGGCCATGAGGCAATTACATTTGTTGCTTGTGCTAAAAAGGAGGTACTTAACTAGACCTCAGTAAATATAGCTGAGAACTAGAGGCTTGATTCTTTTGTCCAGCCCCGAGATTAGGTTTTATCATGGCTCAGGAAGTAAACTTCTGACGTCGAAAGGAAAAACAAGAATGATTTAAAGGTCCCTTCATGCCTTAAAATTTAGCTGTAAAGTTAGCTATATCTCAGACACATGGAGAATTCAGGTTTGGGCAAAATTAAAACAGTTTATGGCATTCATGAAAACATATATTCATATATTCAGTCTTATGTATTCATTCAAAATGGCATGGCATATTTACAAGAGTACAAAATCCAACTTAAAAATTTTGATTATGAGACGTAGTGAACAAAGACATAGCATTAGGGATTTCCATTTTGGGCCATTTGCAAAACATTTAATATAAATGTGTTTATTAGAGTGGTTTTCAGCCTTAGTTGTAAAGTTATAGCTTTTAAAAAAACACATTTTATTATGTCTCTGTGAGCACAAAAAAGGAAAGAAAAATACATGTTAATCTACCATTTTATCCCGTTCATTTTATTATTATAATATTGCTATAGAATTCTTTTTTCTATTATCTGGTTTGAATTTTCAACTTACTGACAACTAGTAGGTTAATCCATTAGTTTTATGTATTTATTTTTACTGGCTGTTTACTAATAGATAAAAGAAAGATATTCTATTTAATCTCTGCCTACTGAGGAACATTTATACCATTGCCAGTCTTGAGATGCAGAAAATACCATAGTGAATTTCCTTGTTTGTAAATAATTACCTGTTGAGTTTGGCAAATCTTTTCTGGAGATTTTGATCGGGAAAGGGTAAAACAACATAAAGGAGACGCCACTGAAGGGGATGCAAGATGGAGATGCCAAAGCACACTTCACCAAAAATTTTAGTCTTCACTGAAATGATTCTCTTTATATTGTTCCAAGTATGCTAAAAAATATATATTTGAAGGCTGGGCACAGTGGCTCATGGGTGTAATCCCAGTACTTGGGGAGGCCGAGGCGGGCAGATCTCTTGAGGCCGGGAGTTTGAGATCAGCCCGGCCAACAGAGATGAAACCCCATCTCTACTAAAAATACAAAAATTAGGTGGGCGTGGTGGTGCATGTCTGTAATCCTCGCTACTCGGGAGGCTGAGGCAGGAGAATCGCTTGAGCCCGGGAGGCAGAGGTTGCAGTGAGCTAAGATCGCACCACTGCACTCCAGCCTGGGCGACAGAGTGACATTTTGTCTCAAAAATTTTTTTTTAAATTATGTAATTTGAACATCTGCTTCTGGCAGTGATGGAATAACTGGTCATGAACTTGCCCTCCTGCCATAAAAAAACTAGAAAACTGGACAAAAATATGTGAAACAACTGTTTTAATACATTGCATAGCAGACAGTATGAAATTGATCCTTGAGAGAAAGGAAACAAAATGAGCCTCTACTTGCCCCAACTTCTGTCTTAAAGCAGTTTTCAGACAACAGTACAAGGAGGGGAAGTCAAGCAAACCACAGGTGGTCTTGCTGAGTTGAGACAAAGACTGGGGTACAGGTATGCTTAAGTGGTTGGGATTTATAAATATCCGACTACCATGAAGGAAAGAGCTACAGAAAGATCTTCAGAAATCTACGTAGATATTCCTTTGGCTTTTGGGCTCAATACTAAATTGTGCCTGCTTATGGTGAAACTTAAAGAGACTGAGTAATGAATGACTACTGGGGAGCTCTAAACCAAAAAAGTCCCATAACTCACACAGAGCTGAGAGACATTTGTGTTCTGACCAGCCAGCGTGGACAGATCTTGTTGATATCCAGAACATTCAGTAGAGACTCTGGAAAAATCAAGCCTTAGTAGTAGGACTAAAATAGCCCTTAAGATAAAATGTAAGATAGAGACCCAACGTAGCAGGCTTATAAACAAGGCTTGAAAGGAATAAGGTGACTGCCGCTAACTTAACTACCTCACAGAAACCAGACTCCCTCAACATTCAACACTCTATAAAAACAGACAACAAAATCTACTCAGCAAATGAGTGTCCAGTTTTATCAGAAATTACCACATATGTGAAGAAGCAGGAAAATGTAACACATAATCAAAAGTAAATCAGTTAAATAGACCCAGAAATGACAGAAATTATGAAACTAGCAGAGAAGCACTCTAAAACACCAATTCTAACTATTTTTGAGGATCTAGAGATGAACATATTGAGGAAGTAAATGGTATAAGAAAGAACCAAATGTAATTTTTAGAGCTTAAGAATACATTTGGTGGTCTTTACAGTAGTAGATTAGAAACTACAAAAGAAAAGTTCTGGGAATTTGAAGGCAGCAATGAAAAGTACACAAGCTGAAGGAAAGAAAAAAGGCTGGAAGAAAATAAAAAGAATAACCCATAGGACAGGTCAAGCAGATTAACATGAAGGCTATGGAAGCCCCAGGGTAGTGGGTAGAAGAGAAGTTGAGCTATACATTTTTTTCCAATTTTGTCCAAAATGATAAATCAGAGATCCAAGAAGTACAGAAAGAAGTTCTGGCCAAATACAAGGAAAATCAAACCAGGGAAGACAGAGAAAATCTTAAAAACCACCAGAGAAAAATATATTACATACAACTGAGAATAAGGAATTTCTGCTGATCTATTATAAAAAACAGCAAGAAGAAAACAAAATGAAGACTTTAAAGTTTTAAGTGGGGAAACACTGTCAATCCAGAATTCTGTATTCACTGGTAAGGATGAAAATATGCTGTTGCAAAATTATTTCCTTTATTACTACTTACATGAAGTGGTATAATATGTGAAGATAGTTATACCTTAAGAAAAGGTGGACTGTAATTAATGATGCATATTGTAAACCCTGGAGTAACAACTTCAAGAATAAGATCTATATTAAATATGGCACCCGAATAAACAAAATGAAATTCAGAAAAATAATCCAATAGAAAGGAAAAAAGGAAACAAAAACAGATGCAACAAATACTTCACATCATGTCAGAAGTTATCTCAAAATGGTTCACATACCTAATCAAAGCTAAAGCTATAAAATTTGTAGAAGATAGTATAATATGTTCATAATTTGGGGGCAGGTAAAGATTTCTTAGGACACCAAAAGGACAAAACACAATAGGAAAAAAATTATGAATTGGACCTCAGCAACATTAAAAACTGTTGCTTGTCAAAACATCATTTAAAAAGATGCAGACTGGGAGAAAATATTTGCAGTCCCATCAAAGGACTTGTATCCATGGTAAATAAAGGACTGGTACAATGAATAAGAAGATAACCTATTTTTAAAATGGCCAAAATATTTTAATAGATACTTCATGAAAGATAATACTAATATGCACAATGGAAAAATGCCTTCATCAGAGAAGTGCAAATTAAAACCACAATTTAATATCCTTCACCTACTAGAATGGCAAAACATTTAAAAACTGATAATACCAAGTGCTGGAGAGGTAGTGGAACAGGAACACAGTCATACATTGGTTGTTGGGAGTATATAATAGTATCACTTTGAAAAAGTTTGGTAGTTTCTTTAAGGTTAAACATAGACTTACTGATGGCCCAGAAATTCCACCCTTAGATATTTACTGAAAAGAAGTAAGACTTGTACATGAATGTTCAGAGTGCTTTATTTTTACTAGCGCCAAACTGCAAACAACCCAAGTATCCACCTCCAGGTTCATAGATAAACATTGTGGTTTACAGTGGAATACTCAGAAGTAAAAAATGAATGACTTCTACATACAACATAGATTAATCATAAAATCTTGCTAAGCCAAAGAAGGCAGACACAAAATAGGTACCTTGTAATTCCATTTATATGAAATTAAGCAACAGGCACAACTACTCTCTAGTAACAGAAAGCAGATCACTGGTTGACTGGGTCTAGGCATGGCGATAGGAAACTGACTACAAAGGAACAGAAGGGAACTTTTCAGCATAGAAGAAACATCCTGTATCATTGTGGTTGTGGTTAGATGGGTATGTACATTTTTCAAAACTTGTGTCAAAAGTTAAAACAGGTTCATTTTACTGTATATAAAATATACCTCTGTAAGTTGATTTTTAAAGTGAGATGAAGTATTCACTCTTTTCCCCCATACCAAAAATAATTATATTTTTAGAAGGAGGAGTAATTGCAAACATAATTTTTTGTACTGGTAAACTGAGCATGGGTTGAGCATCCCTAAGCCAAATATATGAAATCCAATATGCTCCAAACTCTGAAACTTTTTGAGTGCCTGTGTGATGCCACAAGTGGAAAATTCCACATATGACTTCACATGACAAGTCATAGTCAAAACACAGTCAAAACTTTGTTCCTTGGACAAATTATAAATATTGTATAAAATTACCTTCAGACTATGTGTATAAGGTATATATGAAACATAAATGGATTTCACGTTTAGACTTGGGTCTCTTCCCTTGGATATCTCATGTATATGCAAATATTCCAAAATCTAAATATCTGAAACCTGAAACACTTCTGGTCTCTAGCATTTCAGATAAGAGATACTCAACCTGTAATTTATAGAGGTGGATCAGCAAAGGTGACTGCTTTGATTTTAAAAGATCTGTACTTAGAGGTTTTCTTGTTTATAGAGATCTTGTTAGATTAAAGGTAACATCAGTGATACAGCTGTTTCCTTGATTTGTGTACTCTACATCAAGTGTTAACTCTGTGAGATGTAGGCATTATCCCTTTACTGTAAATGGATGCATGGTCATTAACGTGTGTGGATTTCAGATAACGAGGAGTTAGCATGTCTCATATTTGAACCTATTTCTTTTTTCTTGACTAAATATCAAATTTAGTACTTTACAGCTTATTTTAAGTATCAAATGAAAGGCTCCTGGTGATATGTTCTAGGTTTTTTTTTTTTTTTAGACGATTACTTTCTGTAGTTGTTAATTATAATACTCCAGCGATGGTTGGGCGTGTTGGCTCACGCCTGTAATCCCACCACCTTGGGAGGCCAAAGTGGGTGGGTTGCTTGAAGTCAGGAGTTCAAGACCAGCCTGGCCAACATGGTGAAACCCTGTCTCTACTAAAATAGAAAAATTAGCTGGGTGTGGTGGTGGGCACCTCTAATCCCAGCTACTTGGCAGGCTGAGGCAGAACTGCTTGAACCCAGGAGGTGGAAGTTGCAGTGAGTTGAGATCGCGCCACTGCACTCCAGCCTGGGTGACAGAGCAAGACTCTGTTTCCAAAAAAAAAAAAGGAAAAATTACTCCAGAGATGATACTTCATCGTACATCGCTAATTTGAAAGAAACTCAGGTCATAACTGCTACAGAAGTGACCTAGCCTAATGGCAGTTATCATTGTGCTTTCAGAGAATTTCTACTTACAAGTATTTAACTACCAGCAAATATTTGAGTTCCACTTTTGGTTTAGGTACTGTAAATAATTAAAATCATCTTTTAAAAAGCAAATGGATATAAAAGTAAATACTGTATAAAAAACTAAAAACTTTGTGGAACATAAATATAAAAGACAAAAAACAGATTGGGAAAAGTATTTGCGATAAATGTATTAATCCTGTCTGTATTATATAAGAAATACACGTAGATAGGACAATTGAGATCCCAAAGACTAATATATGCAAAAGTAGGCACAGACTATTCACTGGATATTAAATGCAATCAGAAAACACACAGAAGAATATTCTACACTGCCAACAATCAAATAAATGCATAGAAAAATATTACCAAGGTATTAATTAGTTGTTATTTACAAAAATAAAAAACATTCATCCAAGCCTTACAACCATTTGTCAGGATGTACTCCCAAAGAATAAAATAGTTAAATGTAAAAGAAGAAACCATGAGACCTTTCTAACAAACACTCAGAATTCAGAAGACATGAAAGCAAAAGCTGATAAATGAAAAACTGGGGATATTTGCTCTTTGTACCACAAAGGGCTAATCTCCCTAGTATTTAAAGAGTGCTTATGAAATGAAGGAAAAAAAAGAGATCAACCCAGTAGCCAAATGGCAAAAGACATGCAAAAATACATCACAGAGAAGGAACTAAACACCTCTTAAACACGAAGAGATTCAGCCTTACTCATAAGACAAAGGTATCATTTTTCGCCAAGCATATTGGCAAAAATCTATTAGGCTGGTGCAAAAGTAATTGTGGTTTTTGCCATTAAATTTATTTTGCAGCAAAAACCGCAGTTATTTTTGCACCAAACTGTAATGTAATAAAAGTCATTAACACTCGAAAAAGTAAAATCATGGCATTACTGTCTGTTGGTTTATTCTGGTATAAAATAGTAAAAACTGACAGAAAAGGCAAGCAGGTTAAAAATAATAAAGGTTATAATGTAGGGCCCCAAGCAAGGCTGACTTTACATGTTAAGAGCTGGAAACAATCAGGTTGGTACGGGTAGGCAAGTTTAGGGAAAGCTTCATAAGGAGACGGAATGTATAAACCACAGATCCTGGTTTACTGTCAATGGGATGGTCAGACAAAGAGATTCCTAGATTGTTGGTATGTTGCCTTATTAGTTTGTAGAATGTTTTTCTTTTACTGATGTCCATAACTACATGGTTTTATTTATTCATTTACATTACCTGTTTTAAGAACTCAGGAAAAAACACATTTTAGGGAGAAACCATGGATATTTAAACATGAAAGATGTTCACCTTATAGCTTCATCAAATTAACGCTTCAGAATGTTTATTACATATGGCTTTTCCAAATTCACTATTTTGTTCCTTTTTTGATGACTGTGATGTACACACTTTTCTACTAGAGCAGTCTTATGCTTCACTGCACATATGTCTATTTTATTAGATAGCAAAGAAGTGGCCTTGCTATTGGCCCTTGGACAAACTAGTTCCAGTAATAATAATAAAAGGGAATGATCATATATTTTCTGATATTCTTTCAGTAAACTTATGTCCTTTTTCTACAAATAGATTTAACATTTAATAAATGCAGAGTTAATTTGGAGGTTTTTGGCAAATATTTGTACGTAAGACCTTCCAGAATCTTAAAATCGCTTATGTAAATGAAATTCAAATTTTACATTCTTGTATACATTTACTTTTCCAGAAAGTAATTTGTGATTTAAAAAAGAGTTGCATTATCTCTTATTAAACCCAGTAGTGATATTTTTCTTCATAAAAGGTTTACAAGTAAAACCAGTCAAATTAGTGAAAATAAATTCCTTCCCCATATATAGATCATTTTGGTCTGGTCAATAATTCAACTGTCTTAGGTAACAAAACTGTAAAATAAAAACTTTTAAAAAGCAATTTTAAAGATTGTTTCTGGAAAGTAAGTTTTTTAGTTTACATTGAACAGATAGTAATAGGCAAATGTCTCATATTGCAGGCGGCTTTAAAAAAAAAAAAAAGCAACATATTCTGTTCTAAATATGATTGTCACTGAGTAGAAATCTTGTTATTTACCAGTTTATACATAGAACATTATAGGAAACAGTCTTTTCATTTAGGAGAAGGTCACCATCATTAATTTTGCAACTGATGATTTTATAATAGGTCCTTCTGGTTCTTCATGGTCATTATTGAAGTATAATGCATTGAAGATATGGCCTGTACAAAGGCAGAACAGGGATCTTAATTAGAATTCTGACAAGCCCACTCCAATAAAATGATGAGATTATTTGTAATTGATGTCACAATCAATTACCATTTAGTTCATCATGAGCATTCTAATAGGTCTGGCCTTGGTATTGGCCCCAGGATGTTGCTGAGTGAGTGGCTGCCCTGCTTATGCTGTTATTGAGACATAAGGGCACATTTTCAGTCAGCATCCTAATGACCTCTTTTGAAGTCTATTAAATTAATGACCCTGTCACACTGTTTTGATCTCTTATAACCTCAGTTTGAGGTTTGTATAACAAATTAGTATTTGGGAACCATATGATGAAAAAAGATAGGTTTTTTAAAAAGTTGAAACCTTTGATATTTAGTAAAAGTTGCTTTATTGTGCAAGAAATAAAAGCAAAAATGCAATATTAGGATTTGTATCTATTCTATAAAAGAGAACCTTAGGACATTTCTCCCTACCTCTGAATGACATGCTTTTTAATTATAGTACCCAAATTAGGTTTTATCTTTTTTAAAGGGGCTGCATTTCTTCTCTAATTCTAGGTGCCAATGGGTCATGTTTGGTTAGAAGGTGATAATCTACAGAATTCTACAGATTCCAGATACTATGGACCTATTCCATATGGACTAATAAGAGGACGAATCTTCTTTAAGGTACCATTTTCTGCTTAAAATGTAAGGTTTCTTTTCTGAGCTAGAAAAAAAGTTTCTCTCAAAATGATCTCTGAAGTCTTCAGACTGTCAGTGTATTTAACTGCTGCACTGAATATATTTTATGAACCTGTTGGCTTTAACTTAATAGCCATATGCAGACTTATTCCCCCATTGCCCCGGCTCCCATAGAGATAATAATAAAATTCAAACTACCTTAGCTATAGCCTAAGAAAACTTTAATTTGAATTTCCAAAAATTCAGTTCTCTCTAGGACAACTCTTAAAACCATGTTCATATCCTGCGCAGGGCATATTTTAATAAGCATGTGCAGAAGAACGGTCTGGATTCAAACTGCCTGTAATGTATGGATACCCCAGTTGAGTAGTATGAGTCAGTAGACTTATCGTGAATGTATGATTGTTAGGGAAGATTATTGTTTTCACTGGCCCCTCCTTTTTATCACAGTCAGTGAGGAGAAAAACATACATGAATACATGGAGCTGTTAGATAATTTACCAGATTGTTTACATTTAAACAGATGCCATATTCAAGTACTTAAACCTAAACCCCTTTGGTTGAAAGTATACAGTTAACTCTTATTTACGAGTAGTAAAAGAAAACACAGACCATATATTCATACATATGTATTCACACACCACACGCATATAATTTCGTGTACAGTGTTTGAATGTTCCAAACTTTGGAGTTTAAACATATATACACATAAGTTTATTTTCTCAAATCTTACTTTGATGTGGAAAATTTTATTCTTGATTGATGGTAAGGAGAAAGTGTTTGTCTGGCATAGAGATAAAGGGACGGACAGCAAAAGGGATTATGATGATACTATAACATTACTTTCACTAATTGTCTTCAACCTCATTTTGGTTTTACAGATTTGGCCTCTGAGTGATTGTGGATTTTTACGTGCCAGCCCTAATGGCCACAGATTTTCTGATGATTAGTAATCATTATTCTTTTGACTTGATTATTGTCTCCTTTTCATGTGAATTTATTACTCCCGTTGAAACCATGTACTAATAAACTATTTGCTATTCAGTTTTAGTTGTTTTTTATTGTTAAATGTAAAGAATATTCAACACACATTCTGTTAGTTCAAAATATATAGGTAAAAATGTAACCCAAAAAGGTCATCTAAATTTTATGATACAAAAATACTTTGGGAGGGGGAACCTGAATGACTACCTCACTTTTGAATTCTTGTTCTTATAGGTATAATGAAAGTAATCTATTCTTCTTAAATATGCCTCATACTTTAGCAGCTACATTTGCAAGTCAGAGTAGTAACTATTCGTATTTATAAGTTCAACCTCACAATGCCAGGTTTGATAGAAAGCTGCTAGTCTACATGCTCAGCCCAGTCATTTGAAATTAAGTAAAAATGTTTCTAAAGGATCCCTTAAAGTTCTTTAAATGAGTTCTGACTTCTACTGTACACAAAATATTAAATACATAGAAAACTGCATCTTTAAGTCATATGCCATCTATAGTTAGCTATAGTGAATTATACTTTATAAAAGTTCATTTCATCAGAGCAGCAGTGCAATGGCTCCATCTTCATAAATATAGGCATTAATACTACATCTTTTTTTTTTTTTTTTTTTTTTTTTTGAGACAGAGTCTTGCTCTGTAGCCCAGGCTGCAGTGCAGTGGCACAACCTCTGCTCACTGCAGCCTCTCCCTCCTGGGTTCAGGCGATTCTTGTGCCTCAGCCTCCCGAGTAGCTAGGACCAGAGGCATGCACCAACATGACTGGCTAATTTTTTAAAAAATTATTTAGATAATGGGGTTTCACCATGTTGGCCAGGCTGGTCTTGAACTCCTGACCAAAGGTGATCCACCTGCCTTAGTCTCCCAAAGTGCTGGGATTACAGATGTGAGCCACCATGCCTGGCCCCAATATTATATCTTAATACTCCAAAATAGAGAAATAATGCACCTATTTCAAATCATTTTTTAAAAAGCTTCTGGCCGGGCACGGTGGCTGACGCCTGCAATCCTAGCACTTTGGGAGGTTGACATGGGTGGATCATTTGAGGCCAGGAGTTCAAGACCAGCCTGGCCAACATGATGAAATCCTGTCTCTACTGAGAAAACTTAGGCCAGGCATGGTGACTCACACCTGTAATCCTAGCACTTTGGGAGGTCGAGGCAGGTGGATCACCTGAGGTCAGGAGTTTGAGACCAGCCTGGCCAACATGGTGGAACCCCATCTCTACTAAAAATACAAGAATTAGCTGGGCATGGTGGTGGGCACATGTAATCCAGCTTCTCGGGAGGCTAAGGCTGGAGAATCACTTGAACCCAGGAGATGGAGGTTACAGGGACCCGAGATCATGCCACTGCACTCCAGCTGGGGCGATGGAGTGAGACTCTTAGAAAAAGAAATAAAAATTAAAATTAAAAAATAAAGCTTCCATTTCCTAAATTACATTTAAATTTGAAGATGGCAGTGTTTACAAGCTTTGGAAATACAGGGCCAAGATTGGAGTCAACACTTTCTATAGTTGCTACTTTGTCTTCATTAACTTTGAAATAACCTTATGAATATCCATAACTAGCCTTCCTTATGGGAGAACTGGCCTCACATTATTCACAAAGATTCTAGGTGTACAACAGACCTATAACTTTAGCAACTATAAACATTATCTGTTAGATCAGAAACTTATTAACTATAAAGGAATATGATGATACTGTTACCCATTCAAAAGAGGAGACATGCTCATATTAAGAAAATTCTTATTTTGTGTCATGGAAAAAAAAATGACATCATAAAGTTCTCAGATGAGAATTCACCAAATATAATCAAATCTTTTGTGACAACTTATAAATTTAAATTATAAATACAAATAAATAATATTCATTCTCTATTAATCTGAGGTGGTCTCTGCTTGATAATTGTATATTTTCTTTGCAAATAATAGGGATGACAAAAAATCCATTTCCTTGAATGGACAAAGCCCAATGGCCTCTCCTCATCATGTCTCTCTACCACAGTTAAAGCATTTCAAGTTGTGAACAATTTTAGTTATAATGAAGGAGTTCTATAATTAATGAACATGTATCACAAGAAATCAGGCTAACTTCTTCTGCTTCATCCTTGGAAACACTGTATTTTCCACCACATCTGCAACTCAGATAAAAAGAGTGATCATCTGCAAAAGAAAACAAAATAATGTTTCAAAGACTTGTAACTACCTCACTAATACCCTTAAAAGGTACAGAGTTTATTCCATAGAAATTGTAAAACAAAACAAAGAAGCTCAGTAAAGATAAAATGTATTTAAAGGAGAACTGGATTTCTTGAAAGGGGCAATGTTTATAAAAATTACCTACCAAAGAATCTTTCTCTGTAGAGGAGAGGGATTGAAGCTATGAATTAAAAGTCCAAGGATTTTGGGAGGACAGGGCATGCTCAGAAGCAACCCATGAAACTTATTTAAAGTTTTCTGTTTTCTTAAAATTCATATAAATTTTACATTCTTTTCAACAATGTATTTGTCTAAAATATTACAGCGAAGGAAAAAGAAAAACAGCCCTACCTGTCTCACTGTTAGGGAAGATGATGCTTCTGCCTGAAGTCTATCCTTTAGAGAAAACCAGACTATCAAGTGCAACATCTGGACACTTCTAGTGTCACACTATTTCAAGAATCTTAAGTCTATAAACACAGCACCATGGTTTTTGGTGGGTTTTTTTTTTTTTTTTAATCCTGTGGGGTATGTGTG
The DNA here is from genome assembly GCF_002776525.5 of Piliocolobus tephrosceles. NCBI lineage: Eukaryota > Metazoa > Chordata > Mammalia > Primates > Cercopithecidae > Piliocolobus > Piliocolobus tephrosceles. Next base: position 32,970,457 of record NC_045446.1, read on the forward strand.
TGTTTCTGTTTGTTTGATTTTTACAAATGACACGTGAACCAACAAAATGCTCAAGTGAGATGCCCAAAGGAGGCAATACAGTGCAATACTTAGGCTCCTAATCGTGGAAATTTTAAGTGTGTCATTTTCCTGGGAATTTGAAATGCTTGTGCCCTTTGACTTAAAGAATCTCTGATCCATTGGTCATTCCATTTTACTGTCTCTGAGAAGTAACTGTCAAAGGAAAATAACTTATCAATCACGTTATTTTACCACCATCATAACTGATTATTAGAAAATAAGTCTCAAAGGACTCATGATTTCATACAATCAAATATCTTCATTCACTTATCAAATTTGATTAATACTTAGATCATATCATATATGTAGTGTAAAAAAGCAAAATTGAACTGCCTTGTACCTGCTCTCTTACAAGTTCAGCCTTGGAAAAACTGGCAATTAAATAAGCTTAACTTTATTTGTTTTCTTTTTTAATCAGTAAGGAAAATGAATTCATTCACCTAATCCAGCTTTTTATTCTTTACCACAATGCCTTTGTTCTCCATACAGAAAAATAATTTAATCTTGAATTCAAAATGCAGACATCTTCCCTAAGCCAACATCTACGTACTAGAGCATGTTCTGAAAGTGAATTTTTTAATTATTAAATTGTCTAAAAATGTACATATTCTAACCATTGATTTTCCTAAGCTAAATCTCCCCCTACCCCCTTGTTTTTTTACCACCTCAGTGAACACTGGAAAACAATTTGAGTTGACATGTTCTTGGTAAATGACACAGAGGACACCATGGGCTACTGTGGAGTTTTGTCATAGATGACTCCAAATAATGCTCACTAAAAATTCACATCTTGTAAAAGTTCTGCTTATGTTATTATTATACCATCAAGCTTTTAACCAGGTGATAACTTTTACAGAAACCATCATTTTAAATACTCTGAATGAAGGCCAACAAAATGACCAAGCCGTATAACGACTAAGGGTGAAGATTAGCTTCAATATCTGCACAACTCACATATGTCTTTTAAGCATAATAAAAAGGATCATTTCATACTGCCCTTTGATCAGGCAACCAACAATTTGGCTGTGTCTATCCTATAGGGTTTCATGAACTTTTCTCCTGTTCCAGATCTTCACTTTCCATAGCTATTCTGAAAATGATCCTAAAGGGGATCTTTAAACAAATTTTTCCTTTCCTAGTTGATCACACTTTTTATTTAATTTCATCTGCCAAAATTTCTCTTTTTAATTGGGGAAAAAAATCAAAACTTCTATGATTTGTTTTTAAATATTCCTACAAGAATAATGGTTTCATGTAGCTCTTGCTCGGTATTTTCTCTCATTAAGATTAGAATTATTTCCATCTTTAGTTATAAAAACCTAAGCGTCTAAGTGCATCCTGTACTTTTAAGATGAACTGTATCTGCTTATTACTAATTCATTGGCTATGGGTTGGATTCTTCTACATCTTCTTTACTGTCAAGTTTACTTTAGGGAGTTCCAGGGGCAAAAACACATTGATGATAACGCTTGATGATTTTTTGTTGTACATTTCCTTCCATATGCTAGCATTTTCACTTGTATCAGAAAGTCCATGTATTTATTGACCAGACAGATGCTTAAGACACTAATCCATATTATGTTTCTTCCTTCTCTTTTTAAAAGTTTATATGTATGTGTGTGTATATATATATATATACACACACACACACATATATATATATATATAATTTTTTGTACAGATGTGGTCTTGCTATTTTTTTGTTTTGTTTTGCTTTGTTTTTAATTTTTTTTTTTTCCTGCTCTCACAATCTGTTCTCAGAGTCTTCCTATGTTGCCCAGGCTGGTCTCAAACTCCTGACCTCTGCGATTCTCCAAACTCAGACTCCCAAAGTGCTGGGATTCCAGGCTCCTAGCCCATATTGTCATGTTAAATTAAGATCTTAACATTATATTGTTATATATTTAAAAGGCAAAAAAAATTATAAAAACCAGTTTTCAGTATTTTCACATTATCATACAAAATATATTACCCATATCGACTATAGCAAGAACTAATTTAATAAGACATTAAACACATACAAACATACATATACATACCAACTGATAAGGAGACAAACTATATTTTCAAAACATATTTAGTCTCTTTCAAGTTTGTGTATTTGGCAAAAAATAAAAAGTATATGTGTATATATACATATGTGCATATATATTTTTTTAGTTAGGCAAGTCTCCCTGATAAATGACATGTTCTAGAGTGTCCCACCAACTAGCAGTGAAAAGTCTGTGTCACTAGTGTATTGTTTTCACAGTATTTCTTCCTGTTTACTCTAATGAGACTGTCACCACCACTAGGAGCCCCAGTTATACAAAACCTCAACTTCACCAATTATTCACTGAATTTCTACTCTAGGATTTCACTTGAGGAGTTGGGGGCAGAATGTTCCCAGAGGCAAAGACGTGATTCCCTTTCTAAGTCAATATGGCTTGTGACCCACGTCTTACAGGCACTAAGTTAAGAATTTGCCATTTAAAAAGTAAATTTGGTTTCAGATGGCTCTGTTTTTATCTTCTACCTATCCACACTCATTAGCAGATTTTTATAAACCTTGAGGGAATTTGTACTTCATGCTGCACAATAAGGTTAAAGGGTTAAGAATATCTAAAGATTCTAGGAAATAGTAAGATTTTCTTCATTTACCCAGAGAAACAAGTAAGTATGGTACTCATGGCTTCCGTTTAGTAAAGGGTGTTTTCCAATTTAATGATGTCTAACCAGAACAATTCAAGGAACCATCAGAAGAATGGGGAAACTACATTGGATTTAAGTTCTAAAATTTTAATAACAGAAAAGTAAAAAAGACATGACTTCATGTTGCATCAAGGGAAATGGCAGATATTCTTTTCTTCCTACAAGACAATCAGTATGTGAGAGTTATTAAAAAAAAAAAAAAAGAAGAAGCCTCTTAAAAGCCCTGCCCTGACAGTTTATGATTATATATAAAGGGAAAATAAAAATTCTAAGAGGAATTCATCTTGTCAACATTAAAAGGAATGAAAAAAAAAACTATCGTTTGACATTATTTACCATATTACAATACTACATAGTAATGCAAAAACTAAAGTAAAAAACACAACAAAAAACTCTTATGAAACTTTATGTTCCTAACATCTAATTAGAATATAAAAATAACTGGAAATGAGTCACATAGGAGGATATCAGTCAATAAATAAAGTTTAGAATAAAACAGAAATACTCCAAACAGAAACACCACATATATATAGAAAGCCACACTATTATTTCTTTTTAAGATTTCCAAATGTCCAATGAGTTTTTTTTTCTTATAGAAAATTCCTAATTTTTTTAATGTCAAAAGAAAAAAAAAATTCCAACCTTCATTCCAAGACATTTCTTCAAGATATACTTGAGCATCTACTGGTCCTATATTTCTTAGATCATCTTCTGTAAAATATAAAACATGACACTTAATTGTAAAACATGATACTTTAGTTGTAACCTTGAAGAATGCTAAAAAGGCAACGCCAGCCTGGTCACTACAATTCTAACTTACCTATCACTTAAAAACTTAGACTAGTACTTTTGACAGTAGTGTTAAAGTAACCTGACTTTAGCTGACTGAAAAATCTAGAACATACCATTTCTTATAAATTTTAAGTGAAAATCAATCCCATTTTTCACAACCATGCAACATGGAAAAGCATGAAGTTAATTCTGATGATTCTTTGCAGTCAACTAGTGACTTCTATTTTGTAAGCAGTAGGGAAATGTCTTTGTTTGGCTTTTGTCAGATAAACTAGCTAAGAAAGCAGTGTGGAGTTGGATAAAAATAACTATCTGAACCTTAGTCATAATATTTTACTAACTTTCTAACATTAGGTGTATCGGTTAGTTCATCTCTAAAATAGCAGTTATGTCTTCTTATCTGCTTCAGGAGGGTTGCTGTTGACTGAATTGTGTCCCCCTCAAATTAATATGTTGAAGCCCTAACCCGTAATTTGACTGTTCTTAGACATAGAGCTTTTAGGAGGTAATTAAGGTTAAATGGAGTCATAAAAGTGGGGTTCTAATCCAGTAGGACTGGTGGCCTTAAAGGGAAGGGATTAGAGAGCGATCTCTTTCCACATGCACCCACACATACAGGAAGAAGCATATGAAGGCACAGCAAGAAGGAGGCTGTCTGCAACCCAGGAAAACAGCCCTCATCAGAAACCGAGTCAACCAACACCTCGATCTTGGACTTGCTAGCCTCCAGAACTGCGAGAAATACATTTTGTTTATGCCACCCAGTCTATGGTACTTTGTTATGGCAGCTGAGGCAGACTAATAGAAAGGTGTTCTCTATGTCAAATGAGATCAGACTAAAAGTGCTTTAAAAAATACTACTCTATCCAAATGTAAAAGGCTATTAATCATTTTACATTTGATTGTTTGCAAGAGATTAAGTAACTTAAAGGAATATTTATTTCAGTATTTCAGTAACCCCACAACACAAATGTATTGTGTTGATGTTCTATTGCGTTGATGTTCTATTGCTGTTTCCTGGTCCAAAGTTTTTGTTGCAGATTGAAGGTCCGAGGAAGCCTGGAATTCCACCTACAGTTTGTAACAGGAGCATCTACTCTCTTGCTTAAAACAAGTGTTCTTTGGGTCAAAAATGGGAGCCAAAGATGGGAAGCATTTGTCTTTGTTTTAAAAGGCATGTTATATTTCCTGTATGTTTGTATTGTTCTTCTAGAAGTAAATAATTTTAAAAAAGAAGAAAAAGGAAAAACAAAACAAAACAAAAAACCCTACTAAAATCCACTCCCCACCCCAATAAAATTTTCTTTAGCTGTCTCACTAGTCTCTTGTTCACTTGCTGAAAATGCTTCCCTTTGTTCTGTGATGTGAATGCCCTCAATTTAATTATATTTAGTAACTGCCTGTTCAAAATGTATTAGTGAGTTACATAATTTTAAAATAGATAAAAAGGTTATACAATATTGTGAACTCACCATGGTTTTCTATTAAAGTATGTCAGGTATTATACCACTTCATATTTACTGGGTACCAGTAATCTATTTGTCCCTAAAATCCAAAGATAAGGATTCTGCCTAGTGGTCAGAGATCGTTCCTCCATCTCTGTATGTCTACTGGATAGCTTATGCAGAATCTATCTGTATGCTAAGTAATTTCTGAACAAAACAATTTAATTCCACACTCTATGTAAAGTACAGTAGGCTATATGCTATTCAGATATTCCTAATTTAAAAAAATTCTATCTAAAATTCTCATGAGTGGGGCAAAAATCTTAATCACATTTTAATTTCTTACTCAGAAGGACCAGGGTTGTTTGCTAGAATTGGGAGATTAAACAGTTTCAGATCTGAGGAATGGGGGTAATAACTGGCACTTATCCTATTTAGGGGAAAAACAGGTATACATTTCTAACGAAGCCACCTGTATTCCAGGGTATCTTATAGACATTTTAAGAAATTTTGAAATCAATCAAAGCAAATCAGACAAGACAGAAATAATGACAAGATGAATCAGCTTTTTTTTTTTTTTTTTTTTTGAGACGGAGTCTCGCTCTGTCGCCCAGGCTGGAGTGCAGTGGCCGGATCTCAGCTCACTGCAAGCTCCGCCTCCCGGGTTTACGCCATTCTCCTGCCTCAGCCTCCCGAGTAGCTGGGACTACAGGCGCCGCCACCTTGCCTGGCTAGTTTTTTGTATTTTTTTAGTAGAGACGGGGTTTCACCGTTAGCCAGGATGGTCTCGATCTCCTGACCTCGTGATCCGCCCGTCTTGGCCTCCCAAAGTGCTGGGATTACAGGCTTGAGCCACCGCGCCCGGCCTGAATCAGCTTTCTTAATATAACCTATCTTGAACCCCCCTAATATATTAATTATACAAAAAGACAACCCATTCATATATATTCCATGATGCCATTTTTTATTTAAAAATAATAAATTAGAAATGACTTGCAAATATAACTGCCAATCTACTGGGAAGCTATTGTTCTTCTCAAATAGTTACTATTTCATGTGCAACCCTTTCTATTATTCTACTTACCCAAAACAGTGGCTTTTTCAGTTTTATTACTATGTTTTCTTCATCTGTATGTATAGGAACTTTAGAGTAGCTACCTATTTCTTGGTTGAAAAGTTAGCTTAGACCATATCTCATGGGAAATACGAAAAGAGAATACACAAAAATGGTTAGTACCTTGCCCAAGAGTATATTAAAACACTTTCATATTCTGTGGCTGTTTAAACATCTGTATGTTGACCTGATTATTCAGTACCATGGGCACAAACAGCCCAGGTTCCTGTAGGGATTCTGGTTTTAAAAAACCAGTATCTGACAAAAACTATAACACACTGTATGATTACCCGTTACACAAAATGTAACTGGCAAAACTACCCTATGATGGGGGAAACGAGGAGCTAGTGGTTAACTGGAAGAAGTCATAAGAGGCTTTCTGGGTCAGACACCGTGGCTCACGCCTGTAATCCCAGCACTTTGGGAGGCCAAGGCAGGTGGATCACCTGAGGTCAGGAGTTTGAGACCAGCCTGACCAATATGGTGAAACCCCATCTCTACTAAAAATACAAAAATTAGCCAGGTGTGGTGGTGTGTGCCTGTAGTCCTAGCTACTAGGGAGGCTGAGACGGGAGAAATGCTTGAACCCAGGAGGCAGTGGTTGCAGTGAGCCGAGATCGCACCATTGCACTCCAGCCTGGGTGACACAGTGAGACTCCATATCAAAAAACAAACAAAACAACAAAACCAGAGGCTTTCTGGTTAAATGGGTGTGTTCACTGTGAAATCCATCAAGCTACACACTTAGATTTATGCACTTCTCTATAAGGATTAAATTTTTAAAAGTTTTAAAGGTAGTATGTTGAGACTCTAAGTGGCTACATTTTTAAATAGAAATAAGAAAAGGAGAAAGAAGAAACTCAAGAAGGTGTATATTCTTTGAAAGGATTATAATCTAACAATTTCTGAAAAAGGCTAGGGGTGATTAACTCAGGGGAAAATTGGATCCCTGGAGAACTGTATAATGAGCAGACGTGGTACACACAAGTAAAAGGTGAATCTAAATGTGGCCGGTGGGGGGTGACCAAGATCCTTTGTTGAGAGGCAGGTGTCCAGGGATGGGGCAACAGCAAATTCCCTCTCCTGAAACCCCACTACAATTACAAAGAAGGAGCACAAACAAATCAATGTTTTTTTTCTTTTTAAACAATGATCTCTGCTTGTCCACCATTGTGGTTATAATTAAAAAACTTAATTCTTCCCCATCCTCTAAAGTAACTTACAGGAACCCTGTAATTAGCTTTAATAATTGTCTACTAATCACGCATGGCATTTTCAAAACAGATAAGTTAGTTTTCTTTTGTAGTATTACATAAATATTTTTCTCTTGTAATAAAACATTTTAATAGGTATCTAGAAAGGTAAATCCTATCTCCTAAAGTTCCCCTGTTAACATGACACTACTAAAAGGCTTGAGAAAACATAAACTGATTTAGAGAGTAATTTAATTAAATGAACAGATCCAAGATATTAAATTTGGAATTTTTGATACAGAATGGTAGTAAGCATTTTGAAACAAAATACAGCCATTTGGAAATAAAAAGCATTGTCTAGCATGTGGTATACTCTTATAGTGAGTCCAATGATACTAAATGATTGCTGATTCTTTTGAAGTAAATGGGTTCAACTTTTTCTAAGGTATCTAGGAACATTAAGGTCTGTTCATACCCTGTGCTGTGCTCACAAGCTTAGCCAAATACGGAAACAAGAAAAACTTCCAAATCTATTTACAGAAGTCAGTACATTATAAAGAGAGGTTCTTGAGAAATCTAATGTTAAAATCAAATAATGTATGTGCTTACTTGAAAAAGAATCTTTCAACCTTTAGAAGTATAGGCCCTTCTGACCTTGTGTTCTATTGGATTTGTCTGACAACAAGAGGTGAAAGAATTCTGTGGTTCCATTGTCTCAACAGTGGGATCTAAGAAAACACTGGCAGGACTCATCAGAGAGGTTTATGAGCCTGCAATTCAAAGAGATTAAAAGGAAAATCTACGGAGATTCTTTCACACTGAAGAATAACATTAAATAACTATTAGCAGCTTGGTTCAGTAAAGCTTACTAGAGCTCTCGCTGGGTCATTCACAACTTTCTAAAAGAGGAAAGGTTTTTTTTTCAGCTCCATTTGGGAATCAATAAATATTTTTTACTTCTTACAAGACAATGGAATTCCTGTCTTTTTAAGCTTCCTTCTAATGATGGTAAAATTTCTAAAACAACTCTTTGTTTCATGCCTAAATAATTACACATCCTAATCCCAGGAAACCTTTTCTATCTGTAGTTACAATTTAAAAAATAAAGTAAAAATAAAAAATAAATAACAGCAACAAAAAACTACAGGGGAGAGAAATTTAACTTTATTCATTATGGCAGAGATATTTCAAAGTCCCATTCAAACCCATACTGGCCAAAAGATCAAGTCCACCTGCAGCTCTGTCCATATTATTCATGTGTGGCAAGTGCCACGTTATTCACATGAACACCACATCCCCACAATGCTCTCATTTAGCAATTAGTCCACTGTGTTTATTTTTATGCCATTTCAAGTGTTTAAAGTTTATTTCACACTTAAAGACATCGGTGTGTAAATTAAAAATAAACAGCAGTTTTTCCTTTAGGTCTAATTCAGTATCTTGCTGTCTTAAAACCAAGTGATTTAATTTTAAACCATCACCTCATTCTTAAAGAACACTTCACTATACATAATTAAATTTTTTATGTAGGAAGTAACTTGAACATAATCAGTTTCCTTGTCTTTAACATGTCTCTGCTCTTGAAAAATTCTCTACCTTGATAAGAGATTGAGAAACAGGCAACATTTAATTTGAAGCCTGTTCTTTATGTCATAAACCCTATAATCCTTTCCCAGATGAATCTGAAGAGTCATTAGTACAAGGCTTTCCACACTGAAGAAAAACTATAAACTTGGAACCTGATTATGAACTTGAATAACTGTGGAGCTTTTATAAACTGTAGGTAAACCCAGTGTTCACTGAAGGTACCAAATGAAACCCAGAAACTGATTTCCTTCTGCTTCACTAGAAAACACATAAAAGAGCAGCAGAAGTAGGCCTGGTCTCTTGTTCTGACCCTCAAATATCCCTCGTACGTGACTATCTGGAACTACAAATAGTAGATTGTACACAACTCATACAAAACAGTGATTGAGAAAAAATGGCTTTGAATTCCCCTCGATCAACTACTTTATGTGACTTTAGTCAAATTACTAAACCTGAAAAACAGATATTCTCTGAAAAACAGATATTAATATCTTTCTCACAAGGTTGTTAAACAATGTTTAAAAGAACTACCACAGTTCTATTGCTTAATAAAAATGACAGTTACTTTTAAACTACTGTTCTCTCTCAGTGTTTGTGTTGAACTCTCTATACCAGACCATAAGAAAATGACTAAAAACCAATCCATTATTAGTAGGAGAAAAATACCTCAAGTACCACAGTGTAGGAAAGCAACTCTTGACTTTGGATTTATAAGTGTTGAAGTCTGATGTACTTTGCTATTGTATGACTCATTTTTATCAAAGTCACAGCCTATATAATTATTCATTCCTTCCAAAATATCAAACATAGAACCAAATGATAGGAACCAGATGAAAAACAGTTCAAAATAATTCTGTGGTTTTAGTTCAGAGGGCACAAATGATGATGGATTAGAACACCAGAAGGCTCTGGTGGGTGGTAGGGAGTTGGGGGTAGGGATGGAAGGACCTAAATTGAACCTTGAACAAAGAATAAGAATCAGAACAGGAGGGTGGTTCTGATTAATAACAAACAGTATAAACAGATGTATGTCTGGGAGCCCCTAAATGGACCAGGGGACAAAATTCACATTAGGTTTGAAATAGGTAATAAGTCGGAAAAAATCGCAGGGACAAGCTTTAAAAGCTTCTGTCCCATTTAAATTCCAGGTGAATGGGTAGGTGTTATTTTGGGAGGGTGTAGAGTTATAAATGTTCTTAAATAGAGGTGTGAGAATAAAGAAAGCTGCTAGATCAATCAAAATGTAAAGTACTGTGGGAGAAGGCAGTAATAGAGAATGGAAGGCCAATTAGCAGCTATGGAAATAATCTGGGTATGTTTTATAATCTGGGGATGGACTATGTGGTAGCTGTGAGAATAAAAGCTCACACAGGGGAAACAACATTAAAAAAGAACAAATGTCAACTGCCATTTCTGATTCATTGACTGTAACTGAAGCAAAGTAGAAGTAAACAGAGTGTAATATGAAACCAAGGTTGAGGAAAAAATAAGAAAGGTGACTCGGTCACTCTTGATTTTGGACCCACTGATTTCAATTGGGTCAAATAACTAAGTGGAAGTTGGGAGAGAGGTTAAAGTTGGAAACAAAACTTCCTAAAATCTTAGACTTCTCCATTATTAAATCAGAACTCTCAAGTCTGTTCAAGTGTCCCAGAATAATAACTATAATCTTGCCCATAGGTTTCTATAGCATTACTTGAAAGTAGCCAAACTTTTACTCAAAACCAATGAAAAATGATCCTAAAATACATTTTCATTGCACAAACAGTTATTTGCATTCAAGTAAAAGTAGCAAGTAGTGTGAGTAGCCATCTTGCAACAAGTAAGTTGGGGCGAGGGAACCTGCACAGAAAGTTTTATCTATACTGTCTTCTCCCACTCAAGATAAAGCCAGTCCCCAACTGTCGAGATGGATTTTCTGCATCATTTCACATACTTATTTTTCTCAGAAACGGTCACCAAAAAAACATACCCCGTGATGCTTATCTTCCACATTTTACCTGAAGCAAATTTTTACAACCAATTTTGAAATTCCTAAAATCAAATGGAAATATTATGACTATAAATGGACCCTAATCTCACTAATTCAAGTATTTTGTAAGGGTTAGCTTTAGGACACAATTTCACAAATATCCACTGGCCTTAAGTTATTATTCCTAACAGTTAACCAAAATTTATATTATCTACATATTTCCCTCTTATGGAGTTTCTATAACATTAACATGCTTTTCAGGAAGGGTTCTTGAGTTTAAGAAATTCCATGTTGATTTATCTGACACATGTTGGTGGGGTTTTAAGGTATGTTCCTCATTTGTTTTAAGATTTGCTTATCTTCCATTCCATTTATTTGATTATCTTTCCAAATATTTATCGTAATAAAGGGATGGAGTAAATTGTGTAATACAAACCAGAAATGACCTTTTGTATCTACCTAAGCAGAACAGTTGATTAGCTTTGAGCACAGGCACACTCACTTTACAATATCTGGCCCAATCCCATCTGAGCCACGCTGTTTTGGGTATCCAATTATGTAGAGTGAAGGTTCCACCTTACCAAAATAATTCACTAACAGAGTACTAAGATATATCCTAATATAAAATAATGTATCAGCAAGGATTCCAAACACAATCTATTCTTTTAAACATTATTTAATCGATTAACTGTATTTGAAGGTTTGCTACTCTTCAGATCACAGAGAAGTACTTAACTCATAAGCTGTGTCACTCTATAGAGCCACTAAGACATCAGGGATCTGTGACTTTCACATTACAAAGCTATTGAATCATGACAACCATTATTTTCCCATGATATAATTCTGATGTGTTTTTAATGTGCTTAATATATAAGAAACTCCCCACAAGATTTAAAAAGGCCGTGAAATCTACTCAACAGGTATTATTCATGTGAACATTTTATAAATCCTGAAAGGGTTTTCCAAAGTGCTCATCTGGTTGAAATGCAAAGCCTAATCTTGAATAACTACATGCCTTTCTGGGGGACAATGGAAGCAGCCTTTGGAGGCATCCTCAGAAGCAATAAGGTAAATATGCCAACTAGAACTAATTGATTAAATTCACTAGTTAACATTGCTTTCAAAATGTATAATCTCTGGGAACTAATTATTACTCATCTTTTTCTTAAATTTACTTTTCTTCAGCCTGGCCAACATTACCCTAAAATGTCAACTAAGCATATAGAAGTAGGAATGAAGGAGAAAAACACATATGTGCAATACTTCAGGTTATCTGCCCTGGAGTATTACTTCTTCTTTATTGGAAAGAATACATTTGATCATTTCTTTTGAGAAGCAAAGAAATAAGGATGTCAAGTGTCCCTTTAAATTATCTTTTAGATAAATATGGTTGCGGGCAATATTGATGAGGCTTTCCTTAACACAGAGCACCAACATGGAGCTGTGAAACATGAGAAAGCATTCAAGATCAGCTAATAAAGCATTTCCTACCTCCTTCCCAAGTATTACAGAGCTCAATTTTATTTTACATTGCAAGTTAATGGTGGGCAGGAAACAAACATATTTAAAGCACACCCTATGAAAAGAAAGATTTACAATGAACTATCACCACACGTAAAAAGAGTTCTGTATAACAAAGCTATTTCCATGTCTTCAGGGAGTGACACAGAAAAAAAGAGTGCTTTGACCTGGTTATAACAAACTCTCTCTCTCTTGGTAACCTATCCTGGTCTTTAACAAATTATTACTCTCAAAGGTTTTGCTTCCAGCAAACCTAAATCCTCACTGTTAGAGAAGTTCAAGTTCATTTCCTTTTTTTTTGAGGAGTCATTTTACTGAAGCTGAGTCAAGAAGAAAAAAAGTAATAACAGTATTCAAAAGAAATAACAATATGAAAGTAGGTTTATTGCAAGAGTTTTGAAAAATAGCTCTGGTATGAAAGGCTTAAAAATAGCAATTATATTTGGATACTTTCCTTACCTAAACAGTAAGTCAATCTCCATTTAAAATTGAAACAAAGTCATCTCAGTATCTGGAGCCTCTGGTAAAGGAGGAAATACTAAATTTGAGGTACTAAAGTGTTATGAAAAGCTGTCCTTCTAGAACAGCTAAATTCAGTAATATGCTGCCTGAAAAACTTGCAGAGCAAAGTGATAATGTCTAAATTCCAAACTATTTATCTGAATCATGAATCAGGTCCAACTCTCACAGTATTTAGTTTGTCTAAACTTCATTGTGACCTCATCTATGACCTACAGGAGTACCCTGTGACACAGCAGGCCACAGGTGCTTCCATTAAGAGCTTAAAAGTAGGACTCAAAGCTCAAAAGAAATCCACAGTTCTAAGGACCTTTCGAAGACAATGAAAAAGTCATGAATATGGTATTATTTGTCTTCTGACATCTCTCAAACCTTCCTGCATGCCATTTTATGCTCACTTTTCCTGGTTTCCTATTTCTTTCTGTTTCTGGCCTACCCCACCCTGTAGCTTCTTGAGAAAATATTTTTATGATTCGTGATCCCTCCCTACCTCTTTTTAGAAAGCAGGCTTCTAGTCAACTTCACTAATATGTTCTTAATAGTACATAGGCTGTGGAGTGGCAAAAATGTAGAGTGACATTGAAAGTATATACCCTATACTCTTTAGGGTACAATGTTGTGTGAATTATTCTTATCTCAAGCAAACTGGCACCCGATATACTAGAGACTAGTAAAGATGTGCAAAAACACATGAAAGAATCATCATCTCCAGTAGAGCGTAGTGGCTTTAGGAACATACATTTCTAACACACAACACATTCATGTGCATTAGCTTCAATTCTTTCATAGAAATTACATGAACCAAGGTTAAAAAGACACCTATGGGTAGAACTTATCATCAAATGAAGCCATTTCTACATTCTTTTGCAAGAAGTACAAACACACTTAAAAAATAAATACATTAGACAGATGCTGATTATGCACCCAGCAAAAGCAGAAGCCAATATTCAAGCCATTTTTGAAAATTAATCCAAATTATTTGCAAAGGTATACTCATCAGGTGCTTAATATTTAAGAAAAAATTAAGCTCATCAGTCTTTTAAAAAGTAGTATGGCCTGAGAGCTGATTAGTACTATAAATAAGTCACTCTTACAAACAAATACTCCAGTACATAAACAGTTCAAGTCTTTCCACACAAAAGTATCACACACAGCCTTTAAGAAACAATTTTTTTTTGGTAGAAATCCCTCTGAAAATAAATAGGGATGTCTTGCAAATGTCACTGGCTTCATCTTATAATGCTGTGTTTTAAAAATAAAGGCTTGCTTCTCAAATCAAATTTTGATAACCTTAGTGCTAACAAAGCCTCAAAATCATCTTGTGAGATGTGATGGTGTGCTACTGTAGGGCATGGGAGGGGATTCAATAAGCAACTACAGAGACAGTCAGCTTTTATCAACACATCCTAGTCAATGCTGAGCCTGATGTGCTATTGGAGAGAGCGACTGAGTGTTTTCCCCTCGGGCTGTAACTGATTATTGACTCCTCCCATTAGCATGTGGAGTGCATATTGAAGGTTCAAACACAAGGCTGAGGGACTCCTGTCCCTAGGCCAGTGCTGAAAGACAGCCTATCACTTTGTGTAACTGCAGTCCATGTGTGACAAACCTGACCTATATTTCTCTTTCTTTCTCACAACAGCTTGTCACTGTTTTAAGAAGCTATTTTCTAAAAAGCATAAAAGAAATGACTTTTAAAATTGCTTAGGTAATCTGCATTCCTAAAATATCATTTATACCAATCATAAGGAATAGTTTATCCTGAAGATAATCATGAAACTCAGCCTAAAATGAGCTCAAAGATAGCAGGGTGCTTTATTATGTCATCTTATATATAGTATCTTCATTTGGATTGTCATTTATACTGTATAGTCTTCAAAGTACTATAATTAAAATAGTAATCCATACATATTTATTTTAATAAAAAGAAGTTTTTATACACATAAAGCATATTAATTAGGAATGTGTAATTAAACAGTTTTCAAATGTAATAAAAAATAGCTTTCAAGGCTTCACAAGAAGCCACATCCTAGTAGCTTTCTTAACTTCTCAATGGATACACAATAATCACTGCTAATAATAGGGCATAATTAAAAACAGTGATGGAGGGGAGGAATAAAGGCAATAACACTTGGAGCAAATGCTGGAAAATGCTCCCCAGGAATGGCTGCAGAGTGTGCTTCTAAGAGTTGCTGATGTGCTGTGGTTCCTCAACACAAGTACCTACCACACCGCTGCAAGTCATACTCTCTTTTTGTCTCTTCATTTCCTAGAATTTTCCACGCTTGATCAATTTCGATGAACTTCTGTACACATTCCTCCACTGTTCCTGCTGATACATCTGTACTTTGTTTATCTGGATGATACTGCCAATCAAAAATAAGGGTGGGAGGGAGTGAGTAGAGAGAGCTGAGGGGGGTTACATTTAAAAAAAATTGTAAATCTGAGCTTTAGTTAAGAAGGTAATGAGAGGATGAAAACTAAATGCCAAGGCAATGAGACAACAGTGTTGGACACAGGAGACAACTGCCAGGTTAATTAGACCACTGGAGAAGCTATAAATCCACCAGTGACATGATCTGTCACAACGTGCAAAGACAGCATTTTCTGGATAATTTGTTCATGGAATCCCTGGTCTCGTGGACAATTTACCTAGAGAGGATGACTTAACACAAATAGCAACAGGTACGTGCAGATGAGCAGGACATGAAACAGGAAGAGCACGAACTAGGCAGAGTATGAAGCTTTCCTTACACAATGTGCTTACCTATAGACAGCATTATACAATGGACCACTAGGTCTTTCTTATGAAATTATACAATCATAATTTTAAATAAAAATATATCTAATTATAAACATGACAACTTTCATCTTCTTCCCCAGCCCTGAAGATTATAAAGTTATAAATCCCCAAGCATACATTTTTATTAAAAACTGGTTATTCTAGGCCAGATTTTTAAGAAATAACTTTAAAGAACTCAAACACTTAGATGTAAATTAATTCATTAAAGAATCTTTCTTATGTGAATTTTCTAAAAAGTCTAAAAATTTTTGTTTTCAATATGCAGTAATTTCTTTATACTACTAGGCCAAAAACAGGAAGCTTTATGCCAATTCATAAATTCTCAAATGCTGATGTACATGTAGCTCACTAAGTAGTTATCCAGTAGGATCACTTCTTTTATCACTTCCCATATCTCCTTCCTTCCTTTTCTTCTTTGTTCTCTGTGATTCTCCCTTCTCATTTCATCTAACAGTTCTGAAAGGATCAATATGTCATATGCTTTTCAGCAATCTCCCAACAAATGGGAAAAGATTATATAAATTTAGAGACATTTCAGTGAAACAATCTGGGGGTAACAATAGCACATATTCAGATATGTAAATTTTCTTACTTTCAAGTAAATAAGGAACTCCCAGCCTGTATGATGCTTACCGGGTTCTTCTGTGAAACCAAATATCAGAATAGCATTTGCTGTGCTAGAGAGGATCCTTAGTGGTGTGTAGAAGTTCATCATGAAAATGAATCTATCGTTAGAAGATAGTATTTATCCAATAATTACTTTGACAGCTTTATACTTTAATTTCAAAAAGTCAACTTAGGAATGTCCTTTTGATGTAGAATAGTTTTTTTTTTAAATGTCTTACTCTTTTTTCCAAGTTCTTACAATAAAACAGGCAAATAACCATATGTACATTTCATGACTCATTGGTGTGGTTGGTTCATATATTCCTCAATTAATGGTACAATAATTTCAATTATTTCATTGACTGCCTTGCAGACATTATCAGGAGCACAAAAAAAAATTGCAAGTACCATGTCATTTATTATCTAAATTGCTAAGGCCGAAGTCACTCAGTAAGTTGTGTCAAGTACCATGAAGCAAAATGACTTCAATTCTCAATCTAGAATTTGTAAAGTATGTAAGTTTTAATTAAATCACAGACTATTTTAAAAATAGATTCATTTTCATGATGAACTTCTCCACACTGTTGAAGATGCTCTCTAGCACAGCAAACACTATTGTGGTATTTGGTTACACAGAAGAACCTGGTAAACATTATATAGGCTGGGAGAAAGATTCTAGAGCAAACAACGAGGATTAGGCTTCCATTTTCCCTTTGGCAAACTACTTCTCTTCCTATTAAATCTATCAGTTATCAACATTTAGATATTTAAACTAATATAAGTACTGAAGAAAAGGAAACTAAGGTTCTATTGTTTCATCTTCTTTAACCATGATTTATTAAATGATGCTTATAAAAGTTATTTCTATACTGAGGTTTTGGCAATCTCTAAAGTTGGGATATTCAAGCAATATCCCTAAGCCAAAGTGGAGTTGGCTGCATAAAAGTTCTCTAGCTGACCCATTCCTCTAACACTACACGAAGATTTGTCTAACAAGCTTAGTATAACTAAATGTTATTATATGTAACATATTCAAATAAGCCATGATACATTTATGATACATTTACATGAGAAAACTCTTAATTTCAGTATGTCACAAGCATTAAGGCCCTGGAGAACTTGTTCTAAATTTGTAGCTATAGAGTAGGAGTAAAGATCAAAAGGTAGGTAATTTTTCATGGGCCAATAAAGGAAGTCCACTTGGTACAATGAATAGAAGAGGTTAGGCCTGATCATGTACAAGTCTAACCAAGAAAGCCCTATAAAACCAGGAATTAATTCCTGGATGCCCTAAACTAAAAAATAATACTAAATTTTATTATGAGTCACAAATCAGCTCAATGATAGTGAAAGTACAATTCAATCTCTTTCCCTAATTTGGTATTTTTCTGATTAGTAACTGATACAACGGGCTCACCATCTGAGGCTTTAAGTCTATTCAGATTCCATGACATTTATTTAATGGGTACACTCCATTAAAAAATTGCAAATATAGCAAGAAAATAAGTATATAATTTGGGATGCTTTAAAACCTTAGTCCAATGTGTTTTGACAGCAACTTTCAGAGCAAAGTGAAGGTCTGAGAAAAGGAATAACTGTCTGTGGTAGGCTGATAATGGCCCCCAAATATATCAAGTCCCAGTATCATAGGTACCTGTAAATGTTACTTTATTTGGAAAAAGGGAGTTCACAGATATGATTACATTGTAGTTCATGAAATGGGAAGATTTTGCTGGATTATCTGGTTGGACCCTAAATGTATTCAAAGTGTTCTTAGAAGAAAGAGGCAGAGAGAGAGCTGACACACAGAAGAGAAGGTGATGTCAAGATAGTGCATAGAGAGGTCTAAAATGCTGCCCCTGAAGACTGGAGTGAAGTGGCCACAAGCCAAGGAATGCCTGCAGCCTCCAGAAGCTGGAAAAGACAAGCAATGGATTCTCCATCAGATCCTCCAGAGGGAGTGCAGTGCTGCCAACACTTTGAACTCAGCCTGGTTATAATTATTTTGGACTTCTCCAGAACTATAAAAGAATAAATATTTGAAACCACCCAAGTTTCTGATAGTTTGCTTTTACACCTGTGAGAAATTAAAACCCAGTCCAAATATATCTATGATTTACAATTGGAATGTAAGACACTAGAATGTGTTAAGAAGTTGTTTTAATTACAAGGGTTACTCATAAAATGGTGTCATTACACACATTCTTAAAAATACGAAATTTTTCTCTATTGCCAATGGGAAAACAAGCCCCCAATCCTAGGTTTAAAGGGTTTCTGATCTCAAAGTGTATGTTAATTTTGTTCCTACTATTTCTAAATCTGAGCTATCCTGTGGGAGGGAGGTAGACTCATTATCACCCTAAAAGACCACATTCATTTTTCTTCTGTTATCAAATCTTATTTCTTGCCCTTAACTTCTTTTACTCCCCACTAGCCAAAAACCTTCCTACTCTTGAGAGCCCAAAGCTAGTCCCAATTCATTCATTCACTTATCAAATAAAAGACAGATGTAATCTAAAGCACTGTGTATTCTAGGGGCTTACTATCTAATTAAGGAACCAGAAACAGCCATTAAAAAAAAAAAAAAAAAAAAAAGCATGGACTTCCTTATAGACTCAAAAAATGCCAGCTGAATCAAACAGGGAGCTCTGAGGACAACAACATTCATCAATCAAGTAGAGAGAATCCTGATACTCCTTAATTAACAGAATAGGTATGTTATAAATTTAATGTTGCAAAGTGTATTTATTTTAACTGACTTCCATGTTCTTTCAGTACTAAACTGAAATGCATTTTGCTGGAGTTGAAAAACTTAAGTGTCTTGGAAGCAACAGACTCAAAATTAACAAATCAGCAAATCTTGCAACAAACAGAGAAGAAAATTTTAAGAAATTATCATTAACAACAGCACAAAAAATGCTTTGGATAAGCCAAATAGAATATATGTAAGACTTCTACACTGAGAAGCACAAAGCACCACTAAAAGAAATCAAATGTCTAAACAAATGGAAGAAGTAACATGTTCATGGATGGGAAGCTGCTTGTCCATTTTCCCTAAACTGATATATTAATGCAATCCCTATCAAAATTTCAGCAGTAATCAACACTGTAGTACCGCATAAAGCATAAAGATAGCCGAGAAACAGACCATACATATATGGTCAATTGACTTTCAACAAAGCTGCTAGAGCAACTCAATGAGGAAAGGAAAGTATGTAACAAATGGTTTCTAAACAACTGGATATCCCTGTGGGGAAAAAAAATAACCTCAATCCCTCTTAGTCCATAAACCAAAATTAATTCAGAATGAATTATACATGTAAAAGTAATCCATAAAGGTAACGCAAGGGAATATCTTTGCCGCTTAGGGTAGGCAAAGAGTGCTTTGACAGAAAATAAAAAGCATAAACTGTATAACACAAAATTTATAAACTGAACATCGAATTTTAAAACTTTCTGCTCATCAAAGATACCACTAAGAAAATGAATAAACAAGCCATAGACTGGGAGAAAATAGTGGCTGCATATGTTTCTAACAAAGGACTTGTATCAGAATACATGAGTAAAACCTATAAATCAATGATTAAAAGACAAAACTAATTAAAAACCAGATGAATAAAATTGAACAGATACTTTTTCAAAGAAAACTGATGAACAAATGTGTACATGAACTTTTTTATTAGTTATTAGGAAATAACTTAAACTTTTTTATTAGTTATTAGGAAAATGCAAATTAAAATCACATTGAGGTATTATTACATACCTAAAAGAATGGCTAAAATAAAAATGACTGGCTGGGTGTGGTGGCTCATGCCTGTAATCCCAGCACTTTGCGAGGCCAAGGCAGGCAGATCACCTGAGGTCAGGAATTTGAGACTAGCTTGGCCAATATGGTGAAACTCAGTCTTTACTAAAAATACAAAAATTAGCCAGGTGTGGTGGCATGCGCCTGTAGTCGCAGCTACCCAGGAGGCAGAGGCACAAGAATTGCTTGAACAGGGGAGGTAGAGGTTGCAGTGAGTGGAAATCGTGCCACTGCACTCCAGCTTGAGGGACAGAGCAAGCCTCTGTCTCAAAAAAAAAAAAAAAAAAAAAAAGAGAGAGAGAAGAAAAAAGAAAAAAGATCTGTGCATTTTTTATTTTACGTTGACAATATCTCAATAGAAAAACATCTTCAGACATGTTTAAATTTTTTAAAAGGAATTTAGCAAATCTTTCTAAACCATAAAGGATAAATAAGGAATTTCTTCCAATATTAATAGAAAGATAAGTAAAACAAAAAACACAGAAAATTAATGGAAAAATTAATATGAATTAGCGCAAAGCTTGAATTACACACTAGTTTATGGAAACTGTTTTATTACTTTCAAGCACATTTGCCAACTTTAATAACTTCAAAACATTTTAAAAGACTAAGCATTGCTGAGTAGAAACCCGAAGTGCATCCAAAATTAAAATACCATAAATATGTCACAATATTAAAAATACTGAGAGTGACAGTATCTGTGTGATTCTTCATTATACAAAGACATCTATTTCCAAAATTTCAGTAAACTGCTATTTTACTACTCTGAAATGACTTGACACCTATAACTGTATGATCTAAGTAATTTCCTCAAATTTGGGGGAAACTTTTCAATTACATAAACTTAAATTCTGCCGGGCGCGGTGGCTCAAGCCTGTAATCCCAGCACTTTGGGAGGCCCAGACGGGCGGATCACAAGGTCAGGAGATTGAGACCATCCTGGCTAACACGGTGAAACCCCGTCTCTACTAAAAACTACAAAAACTAGCCGGGCGAGGTGGCGGGCGCCTGTAGTCCCAGCTACCTGGGAGGCTGAGGCAGGAGAATGGCTAAACCCGGGAGGATAGGGTATCATACATGGTACTACAAAAGAAATACAGGAACTGATAAAATATTTCATCAGGATTGGTATGTGTTATCTGTTTTCTAACTGACTATTTCATGGATAAGTAACACTTTTAGTTATGAAATCTTAATTCTCATCAGCTGAGATTTTTTGGCAATGAGCTGTCCAATATGAAATATTTTATTTAGATTTCAAACACTCTCTACATATTAAGTCTAAGTGCCTTCTAAATTACTAATTCTAGAGTGACTGTCACAATGTGTCACCTCAGTGCTACTCAAAATGTGGTCCTCAGAACTGCAGCATCAGCATCATCAGAGAGCTTGTTACAAATATCAATTCTTGGGCCTCACCTCAAATCTTCAGAGGGAGGATTCCAGAATCTGTGTTTCACCAAGCTCTCCAAGCAACCGTTACGCATGCTAAAATTTGAGAAGCACACTGTTAGCCTTGACTGCTGAAAACATGGAATTCATGGGCAAGTCAGAAGATAAGTGCTTTGCAAAAATGTTCCTGTGACAGACGCGTCCTTCCAAGTACGTACACCAAAAAGAGGGGAAAAAAATCCATTAACCTAGAACACCACAATGAAAACCACAACGTGTTTCAAGTCAAAAATTTTTTGACATTTGATACCTTCCATTCACTAATCATAAACGTCAACTTATTCATTCCATTGTTTGTACTAACACCATATGACGTCACAGATGAAGACACTGATGAAATCTGAAATCTGAACAATATGCCAGTGGTAGTTTAATCTGTTGACTTTTTTTTTTTTTTTAAAGAGAGGGGCATAATTTGTATCAGGCTTCACCTTAACACTAATGATGATATCCACTGATAAGTTTACACAGAAACAAATGTTTTTCAACTAAGAAATGAAGCATGTAAAATTATGAAAATAGCATAATACAATGCAGTGTGAAAATTCTACCAACTTCTAAAAGGTTTTAGTGAAAATTATATATATATATATATATATATATATTTTTTTTTTTTTTTTTTTTTTTTTTGAGATGGGATCTCTCTGTGTCATCTGGGCTGGAGTAAAATAGAGTGATACTGGTTCACTGCAACCTCTGCCTCCCAGGATCAAGCAATCCTCCCACCTCAGCCTCCCGGGTAGCTGGAACCATAGGCATATGCCACCACACCTGGCTAATTTTTGTATTTTTTGTAGAGAAGAGGTTTCCATATTGCCCAGGCTGGTCTCCAACTCCAGGACTCAAGTAATCCATCCACCCTGTGAAAATTACATATTCATTAGCTCCAAATGATCTTTTCTGTTGGCTACACAACATATAAAGTTGAAATGAAACGATATTTCTTTACAGTAAACACATAAGAGTTTTATGGTAAACTGTCTACATACAGTAATCCTTTAGTACACACTTGTGATTGTGCTGTTTTGATATATAAAATATAAACTATATATAAGAAGTAACAATAAACCATGAAAAGGACTCTGGGCAAATCTGATTACACAAAAATCCCTAAACAGGCTAATATTACTTGATTTATCAATGTGGCAACTGAGGTTTCCTCTACGTATTAATAGATGAGTTTTAGTACCATCAATAGGATGCTAACTCTTTATCTCTAGCTTCAAACTTTCTTGAATTCTAGAACCAAAGTTTGAAATACTTTCTGGAAGCTTTCTTGTCAGCACAATAAGTTTAACATATTCGATATCCAATATATTATCCAGACACTAAAATCTGTTTCTCCTCCTGCTGAATTCCTTGCTCTGTTAAAAAATAACTCCATGCTCAATAAATGCTAAATGAATGGATGAGAGGGGAAAATTTTTCCTAATAATCCAGACTATCAATATTAGGGTAACCCCTCTTTCCTTCTTCCCATGAACTGCCAAATCTATAGATTCTACTTACATAATTCCCTTTCTATTCCCAATATCAACCCTAGTTCAGACCAACATTAGCTCCTACCTAGTCCCCAGCAATCATCTTCTAACAGCTTTCCAATCCATCTTACTTGCTTCAAAGTCACTAATCTTAACATAACTCTGACCATGTCATTCCCCAGCTCATAAATTTTAAATGGTCAACTAATGCATTATGAATTACAGTGAAGCTCTTTATCCTTAAAAGTAAAGTCCTACAATATAAGAACCACAACCGACACAACAAAAAAAGAGAATTTTAGACCAATATCCCTGATGAACATCAATGCAAAAATCCTCAATAAAATATGGGCAAACCAAATCCAGCAGCACATCAAAAAGCTTATCCACCATGATCAAGTGGGCTTCATCCCTGGGAGGCAAGGTTGGTTCAACATACGCAAATCAATAAATGTAATCCAGAATATAAACAGAACCAAAGACAAAAACCACATGATTATCTCAATAGATGCAGAAAAGGCCTTTGACAAAATTCAGCAGCCCTTTATGCTAAAAACTCTCAATAAACTAAATATTGATGAAATGTATCTCAAAATAATCAGTGCTGTTTATGACAAACCCACAGCCAATGTCATACTGAATGGGCAAAAACTGGAAGCATTCCCTTTGAAAACTGGCACAAGAGAGGGATGCCCTCTCTCACAACTCATATTCAATAAAAGTGTTGGAAATTCTGGCCAGGGCAATCAGGCAAGAGAAAGAAATAAAGGGTATTCAGTTAGGAAAAGAGGAAGTCAAATTGTCCCTGTTTGCCGATGACATGATTGCATATTCAGAAAATCCCATCATCTCAGCCCAAAATCTCCTTAAGCTGATAAGCAACTTCAGCAAAGTCTCAGCATACAAAATCAATGTGTAAAAATCACAAGCATTCTTATACACCAATAACAGACAAACAGAGAGCCAAATAATGAATGAACTCCCATTCACAATAGCTTCAAAGAGAATAAAATACCTAAGAACCCAACTTACAAGAGATGTGAAGGACCTCTTCAAGGAGAACTACAAACCACTGCCTGGTGAAATAAAAGAGGACACAAACAAATGGAAGAACATTCGATGCTCATGGATAGGAAGAATCAATATCATGAAAATGGCCATACTGCCCAGGGTAATTTATAGATCCAATGCCATCCCCATTAAGCTACCAATGACTTTCTTCACAGAGTTGGAAAAAACTACTTTAAAGTTCATATGGAACCAAAAAAGAGCCCGCATTGCCAAGACAATCCTAAGTCAAAAGGACAAAGCTAGAGGCATCACGCTACGTGACTTCAAACTATACTACAAGGCTACAGTAACCAAAACAGCATGGTACTGGTACCAAAACAGAGATATAGACCAATGGAACAGAACAGAGCCCTCAGAAACAATACCACACATCTACAACCATCTGATCTTTGACAAACCTGACAAAAACAAGAAATGGGGAAATGATTCCCTATTTAATAAATGGTGCTGGGAAAATTGGCTAGCAATAAGTAGACAACTGAAACTGGAACCTTCCTTACTTCTTATACGAAAATTAATTCAAGATGGAGTAGAGACTAAACTGTTAGACCTAAAACCATAAAAACCCTAGAAGAAAACCTAGGCAATACCATTCAGGACATAGGCATGGGCAAGGACTTCATGTCTAAAACACCAAAAGCAATGGCAGCAAAAGCCAAAATTGACAAATGGGATCTCATTAAACTAAAGAGCTTCTGCACAGCAAAAGAAACTACCATCAGAGTGAACAGGCAACCTACAGAATGGGAGAAAATTTTTGCAATCTACGCATCTGATAAAGGGCTAATATCCAGAACCTACAAAGAACTCAAACAAATTTACAAGAAAAAAACAAACAACTCCATCAAAAAGTGGGCGAAGGATATGAACAGACACTTCTCAAAGGATGACATTTACGCAGCCAATAGACACATGAAAAAATGCTCATCATCACTCGCCATCAGAGAAATGCAAATCAAAACCACAATGAGATACCATCTCACACCAGTTAGAATGGCGATCATTAAAAAGTCAGGAAACAACAGGTGCTGGAGAGGATGTGGAGAAATAGGAACACTTTTACACTGTTGGTGGGACTGTAAACTAGTTCAACCATTGTGGAAGACAGTGTGGCGATTCCTTAAGGATCTAGAACCAGAAATACCATTTGACCCAGCCATCCCATTACTGGGTATATACCCAAAAGATTATAAATCATGCTGCTATAAAGACACATGCACACGTATGTTTATTGTGGCACTATTCACAATAGGAAAGACTTGGAACCAACCCAAATGTTCATCACTGACAGACTGGATTAAGAAAATGTGGCACATATACACCATGGAATACTATGCAGTCATAAAAAAGGATGAGTTCGTGTCCTTTGTAGCAACATGGATGCAGCTGGAAACCATCATTCTCAGCGAACTATCGCAAGAACAGAAAACCAAACACCGCATGTTGTCACTCACTGAACAACGAGATCACTTGGACACAGGAAGGGGAACATCACACACAGGGGCCTGTTGTGGGTGGGGGCGGGGGGAGGGATAGCATTAGGAGATATACCTAATGTAAATGATGAGTTAATGGGTGCTGCACACCAACATGGCACATGTATACATATGTAACAAACCTGCACGTTGTGCACATGTACCCTAGAACATAAAGCCTAATAATAATAAAAAAAGAACCACAACCTACCATTCAAGCTTTATCTATTACAAATATTAAACACTGAATACATAAACACTGTATTCTAACTATATCCATATCTGTGCAAAGATTAGCACAGTGCCTCTTCGCACAAGTATCCTTCATAAATATTTGTATATTTAAGTTGTGTGTTTAATATTTTCCCCAAAAGTACAAAATCGGAAACTTACTGATTTTAGTCAGCACAATATAGGAGGAGGGATGAATTTTAGGTTTAATCTGAGGTACTGCACTTAAGTGCCTTTTCTCTCATACTCTTTCCTAGTGAACAAGCATTTACTATGTCATTCTATTATGCTGACACTGTGAACAAATATGATATGAAAATGCTTCAGCCCAATGATCTTCCTTTAAACACTTTTCAAATTGAGGAATGAGATACAGAGTAAACAAACACTAAGAGGAATGCATTCAAAAGAATACATTTGGAAAAAAAATGGATTTGTAGCTGCTATGATTTGAATGTGTGCCCAATCCAAAACTCATGTTAAATGTGATTGTCATTGTGACAGTATTAGGAGGTAGCACCTTTCACCAGTGATTGGGCCATGACTGCTCTGCTCTCATGAATAGATTAATGTTGTTATTTCTGGAGTGAATTCCTTATAAACGGCTAAGTTTGGCCCCCATTTTGCCTATGTAGCAAGCGTTTGAGTTTGCTAGTCATGGGATGGGACAGCAGGAAACAGAAAACTCTTTTCAGATGCTGACCATTTAATATTGGACTTCTTAGCCTCCAAAACAGTGAGCCAATAAATTTTTGTTCATTATAAATTACTGCTCTGGGTGCAGTGGGTCACACCTGCAAATAATCCCAGCACTTTGGGATGCTGAGGTGGGAGGATTGCATGAGGCCATGAATTTGAGATCAGCCTGCACAACACAGTTAGAACTCATCTCTACTATAAATTTTCATGGTAGCATGGGCCTGTAGTCCCAGTTACTCTGCAGGCTGAAGTAGGAGGACTGCTTGAGCCCAGAAGATTGAGGCTATGATTAGCCATGATTGTACCACTATACTCCAGCCTGGGTGATGCAAAAAGATTCTGTCTCAAATAAATAAAAAGGTTAGCTAGTCTGTGGTATTCTGTTATAGCAGCATGAAATGGACTAAGACAAAAGCTGTGAGAGTTAAAAATAGGCAAGGCCGAATCCTTAAAAAAAAAAAAAAAAAAAATTCCTGGCTGGGTGCAGTGGCTCATGCCTGTAATCCCAGTACTTTGGGAGGCCGAGGTGGGCGGATCACCTGAGGTCAGGAGTTTGAGACTAGCCTGGCCAACATGGAGAAACCTTGCCTCTACCAAAAATAACAAAAATTAGCTGGGTGTGGTGGCACATGCCTGTAATTCCAGCTACTTGGGAGGCTGAGGCAGGAGAATTGCTGGAATCTGGGAAGCGGAGGTTGCAGTGAGCTGAGATCACGCTACTGCACTGCCTGGGCAACAGAGCAAGACTCTGTCTTTAAAAAAAAAAAAAAAAAAAAAAGAATTCCTAATATCTCTTTCTCTACTCTCCTTCTAATTTTCCTGAAAGAAAACTGTTAATGTTTCACATACCAATTCTGTACTACCAAAAAGGGAGTAAGTGTCATAATAACAATAGATCTTATCAGAATCTCAGCAAAAAGAGACTTGCTTGGTGTTTGTGTTTTTTTTTTGGCAATGATTTTGGGGAAGGTCCCACTCAAGGACTTTCTTGCAAAGCCCCAATATGACCACTGTTGAATTTCCGTGACATTACAGTAGATACACATTCCAAACAGATTACCACTGAGGAATTTCAAAGAGCAGCATACACATCAACGCTGAATAAAAGCTTACTATGGGTCATTTTTATTTAAAGTTTGCATGCATTTATGAGTCTAATAATCACTACAGCTTGAGGCACTCATTACCTCTAAAGATAATGAAAACTTATTTCTTCAGACATCTGTTGTGAAACAAAATTGAAAAGGTCAATTTGAGAGAATTATATAAGTAATAAGGCATTAATAAATCTGACCACAATATCTGACAACTGAGACAAAACAGGCATTCCTCTCTGGGGTCTGCTGCTTTCCACCCCCAGATTGGAAATAAAGGAAAATCTCAAGTTTCCTCAAGGAAAATTCAAGGCATTCAGCTAGCCCTGAGAAGTAAACGAGCAACTTGATAAGCAAAAGGTCATAACAGCTTAAAATAATAGCCGAGGAAGTTAAAGTCATAAAATGTTTGGTTCCTTATGTCAGAGGTGTGTGAATCACAGCAATTCCATCTTGAATATGAGCTGGGTAAAATGGGACTAAGACCTACTGGGCTGCATTCCCAGATGGTTAAGGCATTCTAAAGTCACAGGATGAGATAGGAGGTCGACACAAAATACAGGTCATAAAGACCTCACTGATAAAACAGGTTGCAGTAAGGAAGCCAGCTAAAACCCACCAAAACCAAGATGGCCACTAGAGTGACCTCTGATGATCCTCACTGCTACACTACCACCAGAGCCATGACAGTTTACAAATGCCATGGCAACATCAGGAAGTTACCCTATAAGGTCCAAAAAGGGGAGGCAGGAATAATCCACTTCTTGTTTAACATATAATTAAGAATCATAAAAATGGGCAACCAATGGCCCTCAGGGCTGCTTTGTCTATGGAGTAGCCATTCTTTTAATCCTTTACTTTCTTAATAAACTCGCTTTAACTTTATGGACTCACCCTGAAGTCTTTCTTGCATGAGATCCAAGAACCCTCTCTTGGGGTCTGGATCGAGACCCCTTTCCTGTAACACCCACGGAAACTAAAGAAAACATCTTAACATATGGCCCTGCGTTCTTTTTCAGAAACCTGGACCGCCACCAAATGGATCTGCTGGTACACAGACTTCAGATAAGAAGAAACTGGAGACTGAACTCTAATCATATTTCTTTGTTCTAAATTTCCTCCTGAGTGGCCTGGAGGAAGTCATGCCCATGGGACAGACCTAATATTCTTTTCTGCTGACCCCAAGTCTTTACACAAAGCTCTCCTTCGTTAACCAACTGCAAATCAAAAACTGTTTGAATCTGCCTATGATTCGGTAAGCCCCTGCTTCAAGATGTCCTGCCTTTTTAGGCCAAACCAATGTACATACTTCATGTATTGATGTATGCCTTTGCCTGTAACCTCGTTTCCCCACCTTTAAAAACCCTTATATGTAAGCCATAGAGGAGGTTGGGTCTTTAGCACAAGCTGCCCAATTCTCCTTGCTTGGCACCCTGAAATAAGTGTCTCACTTTCTCTCACTGCAAATCTTGATGGAAGTGTTTGGCTTTGGTGAACCTGATGGGCAGACACAGTTCAGTTCAGTAACACAACCAGAAGAGCATTCCCCAACATTTTTCTTCATGAAGAAGGACACACACACACACACACACAGACACGCATGTTAACTGAAAAGAACATTTGTGATCTTTAAGTATCTATAAAAAATTACCTTAATCAGTTCCTTTGGGAATGCTAGTGAATAGCTAAGAATTTAAAAGACAATACAGTCATGTGCCAGATAACGATGCTGCAGTCAATGATGTATTGCATATACAATAGCAGCCCCATAGGGTTATAATGGAGCTGAAAAATTCCTACTGCCTAGTGACATCACAGCTGTTATGTCACAGTACAATGCATTATTCACATGTTTGTGGAAATGCTGTTGTAAACCAACCTACTTTATAAACTTTATAAAGTGGAGCCAGGTGTGGCAGCTCTGTCCGTAATCCCAGCACTTTAGGAGGCTAAGGCAGGAGGATCACTTGAGGCCAGGAGTTCAAGAACAGACTGAGCAAGGTAGTGAGATCTCATCTCTACAAAATAATTACAAGATTAGCTAGGCATGGTGGCACACTCCTGCAGTCCTAGCTACCCAGGAGGCTGAGGTGGGAGGAGTACTTGAGCCCAGGAGGTCGACGCTGCAGTTAGCTATGACTGCACCATTGCCCTCTAGCATGAGTGACAGAGCAAGACCCTGACTCTATAATTTTTTTAAAAAACTTTGTAAAGTAAAAAATGTATGGCTGGGCACGGTGGCTCACACCTGTAATCCCAGCACTTTGGGAGGCCAAGGCGGGCAGATCACAAGGTCAGGATATCGAGACCATCCTGGCTAACACAATAAAACCCCGTCTCTACTGAAAATACAAAAAATTAGCTGGGCGTGGTGGCGGGTTCCTATAGTCCCAGCTACTCAGGAGGCTGAGGCAGGACAATGGCGTGAACCCAGAAGGCAGAGCTTGCAGTGAGGCGAGATCACGCCACTGCACTCCAGTTTGGGTGACAGAGCGAGACTCCGTCTCAAAAAAAAAAAAAAAAAACAAGTTACAATAAGCTAAGGTTAATTATTTAAAAAATATTTTTGTATAAATTTAGTGTAGCCTAAGCGTACAATGTTTATAAAGTCTACAATAGTGTACAGTGATGTTCTAGGCCTTCACATTTACTTACCACTCATTGACACCCATAGCAACTTCCAGTCCTATAAGCTCTATTCATGGTATGGACCCTACACAGGTACATGTACCATTTTTAATATTTTATAGCATACTTTTACTGTACCTTTTCTATGGTTAGATATATTAGATACACAAATATCACTATGTTACAACTGCCTATAGTATTCAGTACAGTAACATGTTGTATAGGTTTGCAGCCTAGGAGCAAAAGGCTATACCACAAAGCCTGATGTGCAGTAGGCTACACCGTCTATATACGGATGGCTTATGTAAGTACACTCTGTGATGTTCTCACAGGGTGAAATTGCCCTATGACACATTTCTTGGAACACATCCCGATCTTGAAGTGACACAGGGCTGTATGTAGTCAAAAACAATACGCTTTCCTAGAGCTCACTATTTGGCTCTGTAACCTAACAGCAGCCCTTGCTATGGAATCTTTGTGAATAATCTTATACATTTATTTACGATGGAATCCTACATTTAACATAGACAGCCCCACAGTTCTCAGAGAGAGCCTTAAAGTGATGCTTCAGTGTGCTTATGTGGCCAGCTACACTGACAGAACAATATGAAGAAATGTACATCCCTTGGGTCTACCAAATCTCTAATGATTGCCTCCATTCTCCAGAAGAGCCATTTTAATACCATTAATATTTATAAACAGATCTCTTGGTCTTCTGAACATACTTTTAAAACTTCTGCTAAATATCACTATACCACTGACTGCCTTTGAGACAAAACTGAGACATTCATTCTGAGATTCCTGGTAGCTCCAAGAAGCAGCAGCAAAAGAGAAAAACAGAGAAGGAATTGAAAGAGGGGGAAGCAGGAGGATGGGAGAGGCAGGGAGAGGATGGGGAAGAGAGGGAGGTAGTGAAGAAAGAGGAGACAGCGAGAGAAGGGGAATAAGAAAACAGAAGAGAAGGAGGAAGAAAGAGAGGAAAAGGAAGGATAATGTTTTGAAAAAGAGAGAGAAGAGAGTAAAGAACACTGAAAGACAATAAAGCTGTGCAATATTTGTGGTAGGTATTGTTTTTCAAATAAAGAATTAAGGTAACTAATTTATACCCCACCAACAGTGTAAAGGCATTCCTATTTCTCCACAGCCTTGCCAGCATCTACTGTTTCCTGACTTTTTCATAATCACCATTCTGACTGACGTGAGATGGTATCTCGTGATTTTGATTTGCATTTCTCTAATGACCAGTAATGATGAGCTTTTTTTCATGTTTCTTGGCCACATAAATATCTTCTTTTGAAAGTATCTGTTCATATCCTTTGCCCACTTTTTGATGGGGCTGTTTTCTTTTTTCTTGTAAATTTGTTGATGTTCCTTATAGACTCTGAAAATTAGACCTTTGTCAGATGGGTAGATTGCAAAAATGTTCTCCCACACTGTAAGATGCCTGTTCACTCTGATGATTGTTTCTTTTGCTGTGCAGAAGCTCTTTAGTTTAATTAGATCTCATTCATCAATTTTGGCTTGTGTTGCAATTGCTTTTGGTGTTTTAGTCATGAAGTCTTTGCCCTTAATGGTATTGCCTAGGCTTTCTTCTAGGGTTTTTATGGTTTTGGGTTTTACATTTAAGGCTTTAATCCACCTTGAGTTAATTTTTGAATAAGGTGGAAGGAAGGGGTCCAGTTTCAGTTTTCTGCATATGGCTAGCCAGTTTTCCCAGCATCATTTATTAAATAAGGAATCCTTTCCCCACTGCTTGTTTTTGTCAGGTTTGTCAAAGATTAGATGGTTGTAGATGTGTGTACCAGTACCATGCTGTTTTGGTTACTGCAGCCTTGTAGTATAGTTTGAAGTCAGGTAGCATGATACCTCCAGCTTTGTTCTTTTTGCTTAGGATTGTCCTGGCTATACAGGCTCTTTTTTGCTTCCATATGAAATTCAGAGTAGTTTTTTCTAATTCTGCGAACAACCATTGTGGAAGACAGTGTGGTGATTCCTCAAGGACCCAGAACCAGAAATACCGTTTGACCCAGCAATCCCATTACTGGGTATATATCCAATGGATTATAAATTATTCTACTAAAGACACATGCATACATATGTTTATGTAGCACATTTACAATAGCAAAGACTTGGAACCAACCCAAATGCCCATCAATGATAGACTGGATAAAGAAAATGTAGCATATATACACATGGGATACTATGCAGCCATAAAAAAGAATGAGATCATGTCCTTTGCAGGTACATGGATGAAGTTGGAAGTCATCATTCTCAGCCAACTAACACAGGAACAGAAAACCAAACACCACATGTTCTCATTTGTAAGTCGGAGTTGAACAATGAGAACACATGGACACAGGGAAGGGAACAACACACACTGGGGCCTGTCAGGGTGTGGAGGACAAGGGGAGGGAGAGTATCAGGACAAATACCTAATGCATGAGGGGCTTAAAACCTAGATGATGAGTTGATAGGTGCAGCAAACCACCATGGCACATGTATACCTATGTAACAAACCTGCACATTCTGCGTATGTATCCTAGAGTTTAAAGAAAAAAAAAGAAAGAAACCTTTAAAAAAAAAAAAAAGGAATTAAGAGATACATCTGCAGAAACTGAATTCCCAAAAATAAAGAAACGTAAAAGGTTAAGATATGTGGTTAAATTATTGAATCCATGGCAATTTATGGCAAAACCTTTTTTAAAACCTCTATAATACATCTTAAACTGTGAGATTTACTAACTCTAAAATATAATCTTGCACCAATTCCTTTTGTTAGTAATATGTGTTTTTTCTTTTGAATATATGCGAGTGTAGCATAATCCGTGTTCCTGTATGACTGCACGTAAGATATAAAAACAACTTTAAATCTTGTGCAGTGGGTTACATAATATCCAATATAAATATAAACCCAGACATCTCCACTCCCCCAAATCAAATCAAGTAAGTTTCCATAATATATTCAATACACGCTACAGAAAGAATTCTGATATCAACCCTTTACCTCCAATTTCCCCAGATGACGATTAGCAGTAGGGAGAGTACTTCCTGACTTCATGTATTCTCTGGGTTCAGGGAAAAGATGTCTTTTTATACAATTAAGGACTCAAGAAACTGATGTCAAACTAAAGTCATCACTACTAAATAAGTAGTACACACACAGATCCTACAGAGAGGCTCTCCTACAACTCAGAGCTCTTGCTCTGGCCACCAAGGCCACCAGGTACTAATTAACTAGTGTGTTCTGTCAATACTTTCATGCTTTTCTTTTATCAATTGATCATTTTGCCATATTAATGATACTAGTACAGTGGCTTTGAATTCCCTTGAGTGCTTTACCCCTGAGATAGGAAAAAAACAGTAAAGAAGATATGAGAAAGAAAATGTCACAGATTATCTTTACCTATCTTTTATTTGAATCAGTGCTAACACTGCTTCCTATAAAAGTTATCTATTTTTTTTATTTGCAGAAATGTTCCTGTGGACCTAAAATGTACAACTGCTCTTTAAATAAAAGTTCAACTGATTTAATTTTATAAGATACAGGAAACAACAAGTGAAATGAAATATACTAACGTATATAGGTATACAGGTATGTAACATTCTCATATATAGGTGTTCAAAATTAATGATGGGATTTTATACCTAAGGCTGGAGAGGTAACAAGAACCCTTAATTCTAACTACCTAATGATGAGAGAAAGTCACCTAAACGAAGCTCAATAAACAAGATAAGTGACCTTAATACTGACGGGGAAAAAAAAGGGTAAAAGAAGAAAAATAAAGCATTTAATAACTGTAGTTAATGAACTTAATGTACTATTTTTGAAATAAAGGCCTAAGTAGGCTTCTTAGGATACCAAGAAATACAAATCGGACCAGGCGTGGTGGCTCACGCCTATAATTCCAGCACTTGGGAGGCCAAGACAGGCAGATCACAAGGTCAAGAGTTCAAGACCAGCCTGGCCAACATGGCAAAACCCCGTCTCTACTAAGAGTACAAAAATTAGCCAGGCGTGGTGGCAAGTGCCTGTAATCCCAACTATTCAGGAGGGTGAGGCAGGAGAATTGCTTGAACCCGGGAGGCAGAGGTTGCAGTGAGCTGACATCATGCCACTGCACTCCAGCCTGGGCGACAGAGCAAGACTCTGTCTCGGCAGGGGAAAAAAGAGAAACATATATCCTCTGAGATAATTTTTGATTTTCATTATTGCAAATCACTATTATTTTGAAGCGGCTGTTAAAAAGTTAGTGTGGAAATGCTGTTAGCACCATGCAGTTATAATTCTCTAATGAATCTGAATATAGTTTAGATAGGCAAGAGAGAGATGCACATTGACTGACTTTGGCTGTGTTCTGTTGTTGTTTTGCTTTATTTTCCACGAGATGCTCACTTGCTGAAAACATGATCATGTTACAAAAAGTTAGGTATCAGAGTACTGCAACTGTGTCCTTTATACTTTGACATCGCATTAAGATTACAAAAGCTGAAAAAAAAAAAAACAACACAAAGGTAAAGTCAAGTACAACACACTACTGCCACCTATTGCTTAGCAAAATATTGCCTAAAGAAGCAGTCAATGATTCACTTATCTTTTATGCAAGTTAACAAACGAAACATGGTTTTTTAAATGTTTTTAAACTCTTTTAAGGTTTTGTGCTTTAGAGAAAATATAACCCACGTGTAAGATTAGCATGCTAAAAATGTTTATCCATCAAAAAATACTTATCTACTACCTTATAACAAGCCAGATATTGTGCCAGCCAATGAAGATACCATGATGATTAAACAGGGATCCCAATCCTTGAGGGACTCATAGTCTAGTGGTAAAGAGTACGCATGTCAACAATTTATTATAATGCATTGGGAAGGATGAGGTGCATGAATAAGATGACAGCATGAAAAAGTTTTCACCTGGAGTAAGTTGGGGACAGTTTTATAATAAAGGTGATATATGACTAGGTTTTGAAGGATGCATAGAGTTGGCTATGGAGAAACTGTGGAGGATTGGGGAGGAAAGGGTATTCCAGGGAGAGGGAAGTAGCAAATACAAGACAAGAAAGTACTAAAATGGGCATTAGAGTTATGAAATGCAGAACTGTAAGTCAGACTGAGAATGAGTGAAAGAATGGTTGGACAGGGAAAAGGGAGATGAAGTTGAAAAGCTAGACTGGGGTCAAATCATAGGCAGTTTTTTAGTATGCCAAGAAATGTGGATATGCCCATAATTAAAACTCCACATTATTTTCATGATAGGGACATAATCATATTTTTGTTTCAAAGACAAAAAAAAAAAAATCTAAACTGATAGTAGGATGGAATGGGTAAGAGGACAGGTAGGGAGATTGGCAATAAAGAAACTACTGTGCTACCGCAGCACTCCTGAGGAACTATGCTAAGGCTGCTGGCGATCAAAGGTGGGAGTCAGACAAGGGGAAACATAGGAAGCAGGGGACATAAATTTGGAAGTCACTGGTGCAGCAGATAAAGCTAAAGGAATACACAGAGAGCAGTCTGTCTCAACTTTTTTGAGTTTTGAACTCCTCTAAGAATCTGATAAAATTTGCATATAATTGAGGGGTTAACAGACCTCCCAAGTCCCCTGAGCCTCAGACGAAGAATCCTTGATTTCGTGTTAAGTGAAGAGGGTCAAATAAAACTCCGAAGAACAGTGACATTTATATCACAAAGAGGAACAGACACTGGAAAAGAAAATAGAGCAGTGCTCAGACAGGCAAGAAGATAATCAGGAAAGACATGCTCCTGCCCATAGAGGAAGAAATTTCACATTTCAAGACTTATGACAATATCAGATGTCACAGTAAATCCACTACGTTTGGCAAATAAGGAACACTGGCCACTTTAGTAGTCACCATTTAGAAGACTGACAGTGGTGAAAGGGAGTGGGCTGAGAAGCCAATGGATAGTAGTCAATTAATGTTTCGCAAGAAGAAAGGAGTAACAGTTCGAAGAACCAAGGTCAATGGAGAATTTTTTTGAAGACATTTTACTGGATGAACGGAAAAAGCTAATGGAAAGGGGAAATTAAAGATACAAGAGGTAACTGGAGCAACACTGATTTTTAAAATACTAAAAACTGAGTTTTGATTCTGGTTCTGTTATCACAAATCTTGTGATCCTAGAAAAGTTATTCAACTGCATAAAATTTCCTCATTTGAAAAATGAAAAGAATGTTTGCCAAACTATAAGCTACTCATGAGAGCAAGGACCTTTGCCCATATTCACCACTAAATCCACAGCACCTAGCACAGTGCCTGACACATTACAAGACCCTTAATATTTAGTCAGTAAATAAAAAATATGTCCACATACGTCACAGTGTTTTGTAAACATCAAATTACACAGTATGAGTAAATATATTTTGAACAAAATTTAAATTTTTTTAAAAATGGGGTGTACAGTCAGAATGACTATCATCTAAAAGTAAAAAATAATGGATGCTGGTGAGGCTACAGGTAAAAGGGAATGCTTATACACTGCTAGTGGGAATGCAAATGAGTTCAGCTACTGTGGAAAGCAGTCTGGTGGTTCCTCAAAGAACTTAAAACAGAACAATCATTCAACCCAGCAATCCCATTATTGGGTATAAAACCAACGGACTATAAATCCTTCTACCACAAAGACACATGGGACATGGATGTGTACGTTCATTACAGCACTATTCACAATAGTAAAGACAAAGAATCAACCTAAATGCCCATCAACATTAGGCTGGATCAAGAAAATGTGGTATATATATTAACACAACATGGAAAACTATGTAGCCACAAAAAAACAAGAACGAGATCATTCCTTTCCAGCAACATGAATGGAGATGGAGGTCACTCTCCTAAGTGCACTAATACAGGAACAGAAAACCAAATACTGCATGTTCTCATTTATTAAGGTGGAACTAAACACTGAGTACATATGGACACAAAGGAGGGAACAATAGACACCAGTTCCTACTTGAGAGTGGAGGGTAGGAAGAGGATGAGGATCAACAAATTACCAATTGGGGGTACTATGCTTATCACCTGAGTGACAAAATAATCTATACATCAAATCTCTGCAACATGCAATGTAACCTGCAATAATGTTATAACAAAACAGCTTTTTGTTTGTTCTACTTTTTTTTTGTATTTTAAAGCATTACTTTTGATTTTACCTTCATATCAATTCCTCTCTTCTGCTTTCTTTTGATTTACTCTATTTTCCTTTTTCTAACTTTTTACCTGGGTTTTAATTCATTTATTTTTTTCTCCTTATTTACATAAGTATTTAATGCTACACATTTTATTTGATAATTATTTTAGCTGTATTTCATAGATTCTAACATAACATTTGTTAAATACAGTTCCTTTTGTTTTATATTTTTCTTTGAGTCAAGAGTTGTTTAGAAACTTTTTTTTAACTTCAGAGTGCAATGGTATTTTGGGTTTTTATTTTATGAATACCTATCAAACATCTGTATTATGAAAAAAAAGTGTAGTGGAAGAGGAGGGCCATCATAGCAAGTCCTCCAACATAATTAGTTGATCCTCGTTAATCATGGATTCCACATTTGCAAATTCACCTACTTCCTAAAATTTACTTGTAACCCCCAAATCAACACTAGCAATGCTTTCTCGGTCATTGGTGACATGTGCAGACTGGTGAAAAACTTGAGTCACTTGACATGCATCTTCCCAGATGAACTTAAGCAAGGTAAGCTATGCCTCCTTCTTTCAGCTCTCACTGCAAGTATCCTTTTCACAGTCTATTCAGTGCCATGATTTTTGCATTTTTGTACCTTTTGTTGGCAATTTTGCCATTTCAAATGGCTCCTAATTAGTGTATTAAGTGTTGTTTAGTGTTCCTAAGAGCAAGAAGCCCATGATGTGCCTTATGGGGAAAACATATATGCTTAGGTAAGTGTCACTCAGGCATGAGTTACAGTGCTGTTAGCCATAAGTTCAATGTTAAATAAATCAACAATATATATTAAATAACATGTTTTAAACAAAAACAAACATAAAATAAAGCCTTTTATTGATCACTTGAGGAAACTGTGAGCAGAGGCTCTCAGGAATCTAACCCTACATTTCCCCTAGGATCAATTTTTTTTTTATTATTTGCTAATTCAGTGTTTGTGGCAACTTCAAAGAACATAACTACAGCAAATAACCAGAATAGATGGTACAAGAATATAAATATATATTACAAATAATTTATACTTTGTCTTAGTCTACTTTATGCTGCTATAACAAAATATCTGAGACTGGGTAATTTATAAAAATCAGAAATTTATTGGCTCACAGTTCTGGAGGCTGTGAAGTCCAAGATCAAGGTATAAGCAGGTCAGAGCCCAGTATCTCTGCTTCCAAGATGACACCATGCATGCTGCATCCTCTGAAGAGGAGGGTTATGCTGAATCCTCACATAGCACGGATACGGTCCAAGAGAGAGCAAGAGGGAACTGAACTTGCCCTTTTCTAATGGTCCCAATCCTACCCATGAGGGTGGAGCCCTCACTGCTAATCATCTCGTAAAACTCCTACCTCTTAACACCATTACAACAATGATTAAATATCAACATGAGTTTTAGACAGGACAAATATTCAAACCACAGCACACCTTGCCTGCTTTTAGAGAGTGCTCTTGGTCCTTTATCTATTGCCATACCCCACAATGTCCTTAGCTAAGAGGATCTGCATATAAGTCTCCTATATGCCCTGTTACAGGTTATGTTTCACTCCTTCTAGGGGCTCAGGACAAAAGAATCCCCTGCCCAAACAGCCTGAAGTCAAGAGGAAGCTGATATCTCTGGCTGTGGGTAGAAAAAGCAGCAAGGTAGGACAAGTGGTAGCTGTCTCTGTACTGCTGCATTCGGGCATAGAAGCCCAAGGACTCTGTCTTAGTCCATTTGGACAGCTACAACGTAAAAACCACAGACTGGGTTGCTTAAACAACAACGATATATTGCCTAAATCAAGGCACTAGCAGATTTATTGTTTGGTGAGGGCCTGCTTCATAGATGGCTTCCTCTGTCCTCACATTGTGAAAGAAGTGAGGGAGATGGGGTGCAGTGGCTCATGCCTCTAATCCCAACACTTTCAGAGGCTGAGGCGGGCAGATCACCTGAGGTCAGAAGTTTGAGACCTGCCTGGCTGACATGGTGAAACCTCATCGGGAGGCTGAGGTGGGAGAATCTCTTGAACCTGGGAGGCAGAGGTTGTAGTGGGCTGAGATCACACCACTGTGCTCCAGCCTGGGCGACAGAGTGAGACTCCGTCTCAAAAAAAAAAAAAAAAAAAAAAAATTGTGAGGGATTTCTCTAGTTTCTCTTATATAAGGGCATTAATCTCATTCACAAGGGCTACACCCTCATGATCTAATCACCCCCAAAAGGTCCTGCCTCCTAATGTCGTTACACTGGGGGTTAGGAATTCAACATTTGAATTTGGGGGAGATAAGGATTCAGTCCATAAGAAACTCAAATAATTCTAAATTTAATCCTGGTCTTCCAGGTCTATATGAAGGTATATTTGTAAGGAAAATACATTTTTAAGATAGAATATCAACATATTTTATTTAATTTTAGCTTGATTGATAATGTTTATGCAAGCATGTGGGATGTAGACTTTATAATATTTCTCTGGGTCTAAAACTATTAGGAGTGGGCCTTATTACTTGGTATATATTTAATCTTTATGAGTACATAGTAGGTATATATATTTATGGATTACATAAGATATTCTGCTACAGGCACACAACACATAATAGTCACAGCAGGGTAAATGGGGTATCCACCACCCCATTTATCCTTTATGTTACAAACAATCCAATTAAACTCTTTTATTTTTAAATGCACAATAAATTATTGTTGACTGCAGTCACCCTGTCGTGCTATCAAATACATCTTATTCATTCTATCTAGCTCTATTTTTATAACCATTAACCATCCCCACTGCCCTCTCCCTCACCTATCTACCCTCTCCAGCCTCTGGTAACCACTATACTATTCTCTATCTCCATGAGCTGAATTGTTTTAATTTTTAGTTCCCACAAATAAGTAAAAACATGCAAAGTTTGTATTTTTCTGCCTGGCTTATTTCACTTAATATAATGTCCTCCTCTTTCCATGCATGTTGTTGCAAATGACGAGATCTCACTTTTATGGCTGAATAGTACTCTGCGGTGTATATATACAATTTTAAATCCATTTGTCTGTTGATGTACAATTAAGTTCCTTCCAAATTAATTTTGGCTATTGTGAATAATGCTGTCATAAACATGGGAGTGCAGATATCTCTCTGATACACTAATTTCCTTTTTCTGGAGTATATAACTAGCATGGGATTGCTGAATCATACGGTAGTTCTACTTTAAGTTTTTTGAGGAACCTCCAAACTGTTGTTCATAGTGGTTGCACTAATTTAATTCCCATCAAATGTGTACAAGGTTTCCCTTTTCTCCGCCTCCTCGCCAGCATTTGTTATTGCCTTTTTAATAGAAGTCATTTTAACTGGGGTGGGATGACATTGCCTCATAGTTTTGATTTTTATTTCACTGATGATCAACGATGTTGATTGAACAACTTTTCATACACCTGTCTGACATTTGTACATCTTCTTTTGAGAAATGTCTATTAAGTTTTTTGCCTGTTTTAAAATCAAATTTTTCACCTATTGTTTAAGCTCCTTATACATTCTGGTTATTAACCCCTTGTCAGATGGTTAGGTTGCTCTAACTAGGACTTACAGTACTATGCTGAATAACAGTAGTGAGAGAGGGCATCTTTGTCACATTCCAGATCTTAGAGGAAAGCCTTTCAGTTTTCCCCTATTCAATATAATACTAGCTGTGGGTTTGTCCTATATGGCGTTTATGATATTCAGGTATGTTCCTTCTATAACCAGTTTCTCAAGGGTTTTTACATTGATGTGATGTTGAATTTTATCAAATGCTTTTTCAGTATCAATTGAAATGATTATATGGTTTTTATCCTTCATTCTGTTGATAAGATGGATCACATTGATTGCTCTGTGCATGCTGAACCATCCTTGCATCTGAGGGATAAATCCCACTTGGTCACAAAGAATGATCTTTTTAACATATTGTTGAATTTGGTTTGCTAGTATTTTGTTGAGGATTTTTACACCAATAGTCATCAGAAATATTGGCCTATAGTTTTCTTTTTTTGATGTGTCTTTGTCTGGTTTTGGTATCAGGGTAATACTGGCCTTGTAGAATGAATTTTGAAGTATTTTCTCCTCCTGTATTTTTCAGAATAGTGTAGTAGGATTGGTATTAGTTCTTTAAATGTTTGGGAGATTTCAGCAGTGAATCCATTGAGTCCTGGATTTTTCTTTATTGGGAGATTTTATTACTCTTTTTTTTTTTTTTTTAAGATAGAATCGCACTCTGCCAACCAGGCTGGAGTGCCGTGGTGTAATCTCGGCTCACTGCAATCTCCACCTCCTGGGTTCATGCGATTCTCCTGCCTCAGCCTCCCGAGTAGCTGGGACTACAGGCATGCACCACCAGGCCCAGCTAATTTTTGTATTTTTAGTAGAGACGGGGTTTCACCATGATGGCCAGGAAGGTCTCGATCTATTGACCTCATGATCCGCCCCCCTCGCCCTCCCAAAGTGTTGGGATTACAGGCATGAGCCACTGTGCTCGGCCTTTAAATTTTTTTTTTTTTTTTTTTTTTTTTGAGATAGAGTCTTGCTCTGTCACCTAGGCTGGACTGTAGTGGCACGATCTTGGCTCACTGCCACCTCCACCTCCCAGGTTCAAGCAATTCTCCTGCCTCAGCCTCCCTACCAGCTGAGACTACAGGCACATGCCATCACACCTGGCTGATTTTTGTATATTTAGTAGAGACGGGGTTCCGCCATGTTGGCCAGGTGGGTCTTGAACTCCTGACCTCAGGTGATCCACCCACCTCGGCCTCCCAAAGGGTTAGGTTAGGTTAGGTTAGTGGCACGAGCCACTGCGCCCAGCTTGATTTTATTACATCTTCAATCTCATTACTTATGGTTAGTCTGTTCAGGTTTTGGTTCTCCTTTTTTCATGTAGGCACTTATTGCTATAAACTTCCCTCTTAGTACTGCTTTTGCCTTTATTCCATAGGTTTGGGTATGTTGTGTTTCCTTTTAACATTTGTTTCAAGAAATTTTTCAATTTCCTTAATTTCTTCATTGACCCGCTGATCACTCAGGAGTATGTTGTTTAATCTCCATGTATTGATAGTTTCCAAAATTCCTGTTATTGATTTCTAGTTTTACTCCATTGTGGTTGGAGAATATGCTTGATATTATTTAGACTTGTTTGAATTTTTAAAACATTGTTTTGTGACCTAACATATTGTCCGTCTTGGAGAATGACACATGTGCTGAGGAGAAGAATGTTTATTCTGCAGCTGTTAGATGAAATGTTCAGTAAATATCTATCAGGTAGGTCCACTTGGTCTATAGGTGCTGATTAAGTCAGATGTTTCTTTGTTAATTTTCTGTCTGGAAGATCTGTCCATTGATGAAAGTGGGGTGTTGAAGTCTCCAGCTATTATTGTATTGGGTTCTACCTTCTTTAGCTCTAATAATGTTTGCTTTATATATTTGGCTGCTCTAGATATATATTTGGTGCATATATATTAACAGTTGTTATATCATCTTGCTATATTAACTCCTTTATCACTATATGACCTTCTTTGTCTCTTTTTATAATATTTTTTTCCTTGAAATGTATTTTGTTTGATATAAGTATAGCTCCTTTTACTCTTCTTTTTGTTTCCATTTGCATGGAATGTATTTCTCCATCCCTTTAAGTCTATGTGTTTCTCTATAGGTGAAGTGGCTTTCCTGTAGGCAACAGATGGTTGGGTCTTGTTTTTTTTCTAATTAATTCAGCAACTATGTCTTTTTGGAGAGTTTAGTCCATTTACATTCAATGTTATTATTGATAAGTAAGGACTTACTCCTGCCATTTTGTTATTTGTTTTCTGGTTGTTTTGTGGTCTTCTCTTCTTTCTTTCCATCCTTCCTGTCTTCCTTACAGTGAAGGTGATTTTCTCCAGTGGTATGTTTTAATTTTTACTTTTTATTTTTTATGTATCCATTGTATGTTTTAAGATTTGAGGTTATCATGAGGTTTGCAAATACTATCTTACAACCTATATTTTAAACTGATGACGACACTGATTGCATAAACTAACAAGCAAAGAGGTAACTAATAAAAATTCTACACTTTTACTTCATCCTACCACTTTTTAAATGTTTATTGTTTCTATTTTATATCTTATTATACTGTCTATGTCTTGAAATGTTATCGTAGCAATGACTTTTTATAGGTTCATCCTTTACTCTCTCTTCTCAGGACACAAGTAGTGTACATACCACAATTACAGTGTTATAATAGTCTGTGAGTTTTTCTGTGTACTTACCATTAACAGTGAATTTTGTACCTTCAGATGGTTTTTTATTGCTCATTAATGTACTTTTCTTTCAGATGGAGTTTCTCTCCATGGGCACCACAGCTGAAGATGCGGTGGGTCACATCTGAAGGCAGCACAGCCCTGCGTCTTACCCAAGGCCCACAGCAAGTACTGCCTGGGTACCAGTGATGTTCAAGGCCGAACGTCTCTTTAGTCAGCAGGTGATGAATCCTGCTAGAACTGGGTCCTTCCTTTCAAGGCAGAAGGTTTCCCTCTGGCCCAGGGTGTGTCTAGAAATGTAGTCTAGGAGCTACAGCCTAGAATGGGGGGTCTCAGGACTCTGCCTGATTCCCTATTCTACTGTGGCTGAGCTGGCATCTAAGTTGCAAGACATAGTTGTCTTTACTCTCTACTATCTTCACCTCAAGCGGAAGGAAGGAGTCTCTCC
Organism: Piliocolobus tephrosceles; assembly: GCF_002776525.5. Lineage (NCBI taxonomy): Eukaryota > Metazoa > Chordata > Mammalia > Primates > Cercopithecidae > Piliocolobus > Piliocolobus tephrosceles. Next base: position 33,014,564 of record NC_045446.1, read on the forward strand.
CAGAGTTGTAAGCTGTGTCGCCTAGGGTTTGGGGAGGGTTGATGCAAGTACTCCCTGGGCCACCCTAGCTGGTATCTCATCAGGTCATGTGCACCCCAAGTCAACTGGCTCTGAGCCCAGCATAACACCTGTCCAGGAATTACAATCCTTGTGACGTAGACTGTCTTTCAAGTTTACTTCTGACCCCAGAGGACTTTAGCTCATGATGGCAGGGCTTGCTGGAATTGGAACTCAGGTTCAGATCTCTGGGAAAGACAACCTGCCTCTGTCTAGGGCTGATCTAAATGCTCTCTTTGCGGGTGCTGGTTGAGTTCTGCCAAGTGTTGCTTTCCGCTGTGACACAGCAGCACTGTGAATGCAACATCCTACAAGCACGGTGCTCTCCCTTCCCCAAGCCCATGGATTCTCTTTCCATGCCATGTGGCCACTGCAGGGGGATGGGGGGGATGGGGGAGGGGTGGTGTAGGTGATTAAAGACTGTCTTTCCTATCCTACTCCATGCCTCCTTCCTTAATACAGTTGTTCAATTTGATGTTCCTGCAGAGGGGATGACCACTGGAAGCTTCTATCTGGCCATCTTGCTCTCTTCCTCTCTAGGAGTGGGCCTTATTAATATTACATTATTACTATCACCTTTTCACAATCTTGTCAAAAGAGGGAGGAAAAAAAGAACACTCAAGAAACCTTACATTTTTAGTGATCTTTGTGTTAGTTTACTTAACTTAGAAAGAAACAAGTCTTTTAACAATAATTTAATTTACAAGATTTATATTAACTCCCAGGGGGACTGGAGTCAATCATATGCTGGAACAGTAAGTGATTAAATTTTCACATTTCTAAGATCTTCATACAGTTTAACACAAAACAAACTAACAGGTATCATCTAGTATATAATTTATTTCAAATGCTTTTGTGGCACATTACTGTAATACATGCATAACATGGTATTCATTGGTCAGGGACATCTAGATAGTCACCAAAGTTTAAGGGAGTTGTACAAGCAAAAAGGTCACTATAAGGGTAGATTCTAAAATCTACTCATGTATCTGGGAAGATCAAGGCTCAAACAAAACATGGTTGGAATAACCAGCTTTTTGGCCCTTTTTTATTATGTAATGATAAATTGCTCCAGTTGAATGCTTCACCACCTGAAGTTCCTTTTAATATTTACTTTCTAAAACCTTCTTATTTACTTTCTAAAAACCTGATAAGAAAAATCTAGAATAAGTTGTGATAAATGTTTAAAACTTTTAAAAAATTACAAGATAGTGTGCAAAAGTCACTGTGATTGTGAAGCAATCATGTTTAAACTAAAAGACGCATTAAACTGTGTAACAGAGGCTTTTTAAAAACTCGTTTTTTCCCTTCTAAATTTCATAACTATTATTCCTAAAAACAGTATTCTTTAGTAAATTGAAAATTATATGATTATATTCTCTATTTTCTTTTTCAGATACTTTCCTTTAACTATCAAATATGCTTATTCGTCCTGATTCTAACATTCTCTTCTGCAACACTATCTGAAGTTCTCAAAAACGTATCTTCAGACTAGCTATTGAAAATTTCAAGAGAAAAATGTTCCACACTCTTGGCTGAATTATTAAAAATGAAATCTAACAGCTAAATAATCTCTGAGGATAGGTGTAGACAAAACACTGGTTCAAAGATTGCTACAGGTCAAATCACTTCACATGCTGTGGCTCTATTCTGTCATCAGTTCACATGGGTCAAGGGCTATGTAACATCATCACTGAACCTGGAAGGAATAATAGAAAGGGAGAACCGTGCTGCAACTCATATAGAGAGGACAAATGAACGAGCCAAATTCCTTCTTAACTCTTCCATTCTACTTCAACAAAATCCAGTACAATTCAACTAAAGCATGTACTGAGAAACTATTATATTGAGTCCATGAAGTTGGTGCTACCAAGGATACAAAAGTAACTGAGACAGGATCCCTGCTGCCAAGAACTTCACTTCCAGTTGAGAGGCAGCCACAGGCGTAAGCAATTGGAGTAAAGATAGGATATGGACAGTAGAATAACAGAGTTATGACATATCAATGGAACACCTAAGAAGTGGGGAGACTTTCTGAGTAACTACAAGGATTAGTTCAAGAAGAAGTTCTTTGAGTTGTGCCTTAATGGGTGGTAGACTTCCTCCACTGAATAGGAAGAAATGAGAAGAGGGCTTCTTATTTACAATAAGGGTAGCGCTAGTCTATTCTTTTCATTGAGAACTACAAAATGAAGATGAAATATATTATAAAATATTGTAAAAGCATCAAAGAGTTGATAAGATAGTAAGGTCAAAACTGAAGGAAAAACAATAAAAGATAAAGAGCTGAAGGTGTTTTTGCCCTGAGAGTATTTTGCCTATTCTAGAAATTACTCTGGAAATGAACTTTTGTTTTGATAGCCCTATTTGTCTTAAGATAATTACATATATCATAGAGGGACTGACTGAAGAAAGGACAGATTATTAGAATAGAAACAAAAAAAGCTGAAACTGAGTCCCACACCTAGCTGTGCAGAGGAGATGCATTAGGATGAAAGGCTGCATCAGGTGTGGTTCCCACACTTACAGCATATACTAGCCCTTGCCCTTCTTTCCTCACAATACAGCAACCAGGGGGCATTTCTTTTCCATAAACTACAAGCAAAACTTGCTGTGCAACCTTGCTTTCCAATTCCTATAACTGGTAATAGCACTAATTTGCCAACATGCAACTGAACACTTACAAAGGAAGAACAGTTTTCATAGGTGTCCAGATCCAAAGTCAATGTGAAAATTACATGTAATCAAAACTACTCTTGAAAATCTTTAAATTGTCCACGAAGTATAGTATCTGAAGTTTCATGAATATAAACTATAATATTGTAATATGAGAAATATATGTATTTGGTCTCTGCCCCTGGTTCCTGGCAAACAGCTCCTAAAACCCTTGGTATCTCTGGAGTGAAGAGTATCTTTTGTATGCTAATGAAATGACTAGTGGCTAGGGGCCCCTAGCCAGCTTCAGGATGGGGGCTGGAAACCAGAAAGACTAAAGCATGACTGGAGGATTGGGACTTTCAGCCCTAGCCCTCAACCTCCAGGAAGTGGAGAGGTAAATCAGTAGCCACTGATTTATCAAGTATGCTTACCTAATACAGCCTTCATTAAAATGGATGGAGTTCAGTGACCTCCAGGTGGGTTAACAAGAAAACACTGTGCCCAAGGGGAATGCACTCCAAATTCACAGCTTCTGCATTGGGGAACCCTGCAGACCTCACCCTATGGATCTCTTCATTTATATTCTTCAAAATATCCTTTGTAATGAGTAGGTAAACATAAGTTAAATTTTCCCTAAGTTCTGTAAGCTGCTTTAGCAAATCAATTGAGCCTAAAGAAGGAAACATGGGAACCCAGATTTACAGCCAGTCAGTCAGAGGCACATATCATAACCTGGGGCTTGCATCTGACACCTAACGTGGAGGGGAGTCTTACGGAAATGAATCCTTAACCCTTATGGACCTGACACTGACTCCAGGTAAACAGTGTCAGAACTGAATTACAGGACACCCCACTGGTGTCCACTGGAGAACTGCTTGGCATGTGGGAAGAAAACCTTGCACAAATCCTACAGTCAGAAGTACTGTAATGAGTGGTGTGTGAGAGTAGGGAAAACACTTTGGCTTTTTCCCATCTCAAAACAACTGTATACAACAATATGTACATATAATTGCATAACATATACAATAATAAACAGATGAAACCACACATCCAAAATATAATTTTCCCATTTTTAAATGTTTTGATGGACAATAATAGTTAAATTAGTATAATGTCATTCTGTATTTTTATATGGCCCTTCATGATTCTTTAAATGCATCTTGTACATAATTTCTACTGATGATGAATTATAATAAGGCATCACATGCAAGACACTGGCTAAATACTTTATATTCATTTTTTCATCTAGTCTTTATGAAACCCTTGAGGTAGGTATTATTGTCTTGATTTTTGCAAACAAGGAAACCGAGGCTAAGAGAGGTAAGTCATTCTTCCTAGGTCACACATTATCATTAGTGGTACAAGTGAGGCTCAAAGCCATGACTTTTAATTACTGTGCTATCTATATAGCCTCCCTATAAAACCACATTTTAGAATTTATATACTGTACATAACATTTATTACATCAGATACCAGTACTTAAAATAAACTCTGCCATATCCACAGCACCTGGAAACAGTTCCTAGAAAAACAGTATATACTAACCCTAACACGTGCTGAGTGAATGGATGAATGAATTACTGAAGACAACCTCACATTGTTTCAATCCTCATAAACAGACTTGAATATATACATTTAACTAATTTGAAAAGTGTAATTCTCAAAAAAAAAATTCTGGATTACCTTAGGGATTGTAAGAATTATATTTTGTATTTTTAAATGTTTTGAGAGCCGGGCATAGTGGCTCACGCCTGTAATCCCAGCACTTTGGGAGGCAGAGGCGGGTGGATCATCTGAGGTCAGGAGTTCGAGACCAGCCTGGCCAACATGGTGAAACTCCGTCTCTACTAAAAAGTACAAAACTTAGCCAGGCATGGTGGCATGTGCCTGTAATCTCAGCTACTGGGGTTGGCTGAAGCAGGAGAATTTCTTGAACTGGGAAGGCGGAGGTTACAATGAGCCGAGATAACATCACTGTACTCCAGCCTGGGCGACAGAGCAAGACTCCATCTCAAAAAATATATATATATATTTTGAGATAACCAAAAAGTAATGAATGGCTAGTTTAAGTTGCTTTAGGGAAAAAGATATGTCTCTTCCAGACACTTATCCTACATACTGCACCAATAACAATGCTCAATTTACAGTCAATTTCAAAATCTTAATGGAATGAGAAGAGACTTTATATTCCATTACTGAGTTTAAGAATCCATTTGATCTTTAATTGTAGATAACATGGGCACAACAACAGTAATTGTATTTGTGACACAGAAAACAATTCAAGCACACATATGTAATAAAAATTATAATTATTAAGAACATGTGAATTTGAAAATAAGGGAAAAATCAGTCAAAACACAAATAACCTTAACCAGTAAAAGGGGATTCATGAGCTAAAAATTTATGATTTACTTGAAGTCAAATTTTAACGATGTTTCATGTCTCAAGAGGTATGGTTTTATGTATAGCTTACAAGTAATAGTTACTACTTTTAATCATATAAAATCCACACAACACCCATGTAACATACCCAAATGCACTAATCAGACTTCTTATAAAACATTTTGGTTGAAAGTATACTATGCAACGTGCTATAATAAGATTTACTCTTCGGGAGTGGGTGAAGGGATAAATTAATTTCTCTTTAAAAATCTTTACTAATTTGGTTCCTTAAAAGGCCAAATAAAACATTAAGATGTTTTTAGAGCCTAAAATAATGCCTCAAGAAATCTATAGCAACAGAAAGCAGACCCATGGTTGCCCAGGGAAGAATGAGAAGCATAAAGGAACTTTTTGCGATGAAAATGTTCTATATCTTGATATGGTGTTGATTATACACATATATGTAGTCAAGACTCACTGAAATGTACTAAAATAGGTACACTTTATTGTATATAAATTATACCTCAATAGTTTATTTTTAAATGCCTAAAAGAAATACATCCTAATAAGAAACATAATAAAGTTCGAGTTATTTAAAAAAAAAAGAAAAGAAAAAGTAAAACAACTATCACTCCAGTTTCTAGAACTCCAAAACTTTAATGAAAGTGGGATATTAATCCCTTTAGAAATGACTGGATAAAGATGTTTTCCTGTCTTTGTATTTTGGAGTAACTGAAAATAATATATACCAAATCATAAGGAAATTCTAAATGTAAATATATTTTAAAACAAAACTTTCACTTTTCTCATGTTAATTTTTGCTTAATATTACTGGTTAGAAATGATTTTGGGTCTGTAAGTTCGTTGCATGTTACTCGATTTTGAATATTTAGTATGTGTCTTTGTTCTACTTTTCTGTGCTCATCTTCCATATCCGCAATCTTTCTTTAGTTTTTGACGTTCTATGATTCTTTTAGCTAGATTATTTCAGAGTCTCTGAAACACTATAATTCTTTTAAGCTAGACTATGTGATAAATACAATAATGCCCTAAATCATCCTTCATATATTTCCTATCAGCTAGGTAAGTCAGAAGATAATTATAAAGTTATTTTAAGATTTCTTTCAGCCTGGCACAGTGGCTCATGCCTGTAATCCTAGCATTTTGGGAGGCTGAGGCGGGTGGATCACCTGAGGTCAGGAGTTCAAGACCAGCCTGACTAACACGGTGAAACCTCATCTCTACTAAAAATACAAAAAAATAAAAAAAACTAGCTGGGTGTGGTAGCGGCACCTGTAATCCCAACTACTTGGGAGGCTGAGGCAGGAGAATCGCTTGAACCGGGGAGGCGGAGGTTGCAGTGAGACTAGATCGTACCACTGCACTCCAGCCTGGACGACAGGGTAAGCCTGTCTCAAAAGAAAAACAAAAATTTCTTTCTTTCACTCTCTGTAAAAGGAAACTGTGAAGCATTTATACTCAGATTTTCCAACTTAAAAGCATTATCAATGATGACATTTTAAACAAGCCATAAAGGGGATATTTTTCATCTTAAAAACATGGCAAATGAGACACACATTACCACTGCAGTCTCAATTAATTGTTCTGTTTAAATTGCAAGCGCTATGAGTCAACAAACCAATCTTGGGTTGCCAAAAGTCACTTACAGTATGTTAAATTAAGAAAAAAATTCTCAGACTTGGTGGGTCAGTGAGAGCAGTGGTCCTCAACCTTTTTGGCACCAGGGACCAATTGTGTGGAAAACAATTTTTCCATGGATGGGGGTGTAGGGAATATGGTTTCAGAACAAAAATGTTCCACGTCAGATCATCAGGCATTAATTAGATTCTCACAAGGAATGTGCAGCCTACATCCCTTACATGCACAGTTCACAATAGGGTTTGTGCTCCTACGAGAACCTAATGCCTCGGCGGATCTGACAGGACGCAGAACTCAGGTGGTAATGCTCGCACACTGGCTCCTCACCGCCTGCTGCATGGCCTGGTTCCTAACTGGCCACAGACCAGTACTGGTTCGCAGTCTGGGGATTGGGGATCCCTGAGCTAGAAGACAAATGAAAATATAATAAGAGAAAGAAAAAAATGAACAAATACCAGAGCTGGCTTTAGAGAGTAATGTAGTATAAGCATCTCATTTTTACAGATGAAGAAACTCAGGCCCATGGAGTTTATGTATGTTAAGACACACCTTAGTTGTCCTAGCACAATTTTAGTGGAAATGGGTAAGCTAAAAGAAAATGAATTCTTAACATATTTTTACATTCCTCAGGAATTGGGGAAGTAAATGTCATTAACTAATAATCAGGCATGGTAAGAACTCAGGTTTCCACAACACCACACTGCCACCTTTCAAACTTTTCACCAAGTTTCTAGTGTAATTTCCTTCCCTCCCTCTAGAGTTCATGCTTAAATTTTCACTAGTCTGTATCTTTAACATAAATACTACCTTTTCTCTAAAGATATAATCTATTATTGCTGCATTAATGCGGTAGAAATATTTAAAAAAAACACTGGAAAGGTAACTGACTGCCTGCTTTTTTTTAATACAGTTTTCAAAGTATATGTAAAGTCATAATTTCTTGCTACTTCTCAGTATATTACTTAATCTCTGAACCTTGGTTTACCCATCTATATATTAGGAATAATAATGATATTGCACTTTGCAGAGTTAAATGAGTTAATTCACATGAAGTGATTACAAGAGTATCTGAAATTCAGTGCCACATGTTAGCTAAAGTTATTATTCATTTAAAATGCTATTCCTACCACTTTTATCATCAAAAAGAATTGTTTACAATAGAGTCTCTCTATGACATAACTATTTATTGTTACATATCGTGCATTCTATATGTTAATAATACCTAGATGACAGCTAAACAGTTAACCATGGTAACAGAAATTATAATGTGGACTACAAGACAAGTCATATCTTCCTGATTTTTACTTAGCATACTCCTAGATGTTTTTTCACAAAATTTCTCTTAATGCCTAAGTACCTTTCCTGTAATCAAGATCACTTTTGCTTTGTAATGTACTCAAAAGACCTACTTAAAGAATTGTCCTTAACTCTCTTCTTTTCCAATGTGATAATTTTCTTCTGACTATAGTACAGGAACCCTTTCTAATTTCTTTTTCAAGACATTAAAGTGGATTACATAACTAGCTTAAAGGTAATCTATATACAACCATTTGTAATCAAATGAGACCCTCTGAATGCCCACTTAAGTATTAAGTGGTATTTTACACCCTTCCAACATTAAGAACAAGACTATACTGCACACTCCTGATTCAAATTACATGGATTTTCTTTAAGATTATAGAACATATAACAGAAGCATATAATTTTCCAACACAATAACTCTTTTCCAATTGAAAAGTATCCTGTAATATTATCAGCATCAATGGGAAAAGACCCCCAGTTCTCAATTTGACAAAGCTTTTGAGATGAAGCTTTCTCTTAAGTAAACAGCAATTTTCACAAGCATAACTGCAAAAAATATAGGAATAACATAACTAATAATTCTGGACCCTAGATCATTTCAAAGCAATGGAGTACCATTCAAATTGTTTTTAATAGAAAACTAAAAAAAAATTTAAAAATCAATTCACAATTGATTTACTAATAAGTAAAGTCCCTATTAATAAAACAATGTTGAAAAATGTTGGTTCAATCACTTTTTTTATATTGTAAATTTATATTGTAAATTATTACACAGCATACATATACATACATAATATGTATGTCTACAATATATAATATGTATGGTATGTGAATAACATCTTTAAAGTTAATTCTGCACTTTACGTGTGTGTGTATATATATATATATCTTTAAAGTATTCTAAAATATCTCAGTAAGAACTTTTTCAGAATCAGGACCCTGAGTAAGCATTACATCGACAAAAAATTGAAATAAGGAAACAGTATTTATTAAATCAACATGTATTGTAAACTTAGCAGCCTACGATTTAGCAATATTTTATCCAAACAACTAATTGTGTAGGAGGTGCTAAATTCAAAGTCTTCTGAACTTAGAAAAGTACATGTAATACATGTGACTTTTTAAAAAATGAGATACAAAATGCTGTTAGTCGAAAGTAATTTTATTCTCCAACTGCTTTGTGACACTGTTGAAAAACACAGACTAACATTTTGTGATCATTCTAATTGGGAAACAAGAAAATGAATTTTAAAAGCCTGTCTTTGTTTTTAAAAATCTGATAAACATTATAAATAATACGATTTTCTCTTATAATTTTTCCTTAAATCTATTAGAAAGTCTAAACTTATGCAAAAAGACTAAGAAAAATAAACTTCACTTCACAAGCCATAAAAAACCAGAGCCTTTCAAAATTACAAGAAAGTAGTAATTATGTCTGACCTTCCATAATACTTAATTAACTGTGCATAAATGAGGTCCATGGAAATCCAGAAAAAATAAAAATTATGCCTTTAAACAACAGTAAACCCTTTTAGATGGCAATTATGAGAAGTGTGATATAATGGGAGAGAATCTAGAGTCAGAGGATACATGATCAAGCCTAGATCATAACCCTTACTAATTCTGTTTCTGACAAACCACTTAACTGTAACTAAGCCTTCATGTTCTCAAGTACAAATATAGGGGTAACAAAGCCTACCTTACTGAAGATAAAACCAGATGTAAAAGTATGTGTAAACTGCTAAGTACAATACATGTGCTACTAATTATACACTTACTACTCTATACTTCCTTGCCTTCTTAAACAGAATTAAACGAACATAACTCATGGCCATAATTATGATTATAAATTATTGTGCTAAACTGTAATATAAGGACCACTGATACATCAACCTAGGCAAAAGAAGGGCAAAATGCTATGAGACGGTGTATTAATCCATTTTCACACTGCAGATAAAGATATACCCGGGACGGAGCAATTTATAAAGAAAAAGAAGTTTAATGGATTCACAGTTCCCACATGGCTGGGGAGGCCTCACAATAATGGCAGAAGGCAAAAAGCATGTCTTACACGGCGGCAGGCAAGAGAGAATGAGAGCCAAGTGAAAGGGGAAACCCCTTATAAAACCATCAGATCTTGTGAGACTTACTCACTACCATGAGGAGAACAATATGGGGGAACCCCTCCACCCCATGATTCAATTATCTCCCACTAGGTCCCTCCCACAACACATGGGAACTATGGGAGCTACAATTCAAGATGAGATTTGGGTGGGGACACGGCCAAATCATATCAGATGTATTGTTTCTTGTTGCCTGCTGCCAGGTTGTTAGCTGAGACTTCTTGCTCCCCTAGTACACATAGCTATCAACAAGAAGCCTTCCCCGAATAATGCTAGTTGAAATTCTCTCTCTTGTAATTTGCTGCTTCACTTCATCTCTCGCCCTTCTTAACAGATAACTTTGTCTTCTACTTCACAGAGAATAAAAAGAAGGTACCAAATGAGAGCTCATCAACTTTCTGCTACCAAACCTACAAACAAACCGGCTATTGCAACCATCTTTTCTTCCTTCCTTCTTTCCTGTAACAACGAAGACAGGTCCGTCCTGTCTCTTACCTAAAGCTAATCCTTCTACCTATGATTGAGATCCCATCCCTTTCTGCTTTTGTTAATTATTCAAACTCTCCTGTAACTTCAATCCCAAGCTTTTCCGTGGCTACTTCCCATACAGTGTAAACATGTACAAGTCTCTCTCATCTTCTAAAAGAAAAGCAGCAGAAAAAATTTCAGCCTTTTATTACAGTCTACCTACTCTCATTCTCCTTATCTAAGAGCTACACCTCCCCTGTCCTAGAGAAATACCATGAAATGTACTACGGACATGGCAGGGAGCTGTGAAGGCACGATTACAACTAAGATCATCTTGAAACAATGAGTGAGAATCAGGTGAGGCAGTGGATGGGCAGAGTGCAAATGCAAAGGCATATTGCCACAGACGGGTATCTGGCCTCCAAAGGGAAAAGAAAATAGTTCAGAGCTTCTACTAAATGGCAAATTAATAAGAGATAGGGTCTTGCTCTGTCACCCAGGCTGGAGTGCAGTGACACAATCATATCTCACTGCAGCCTTGAACTCCTGGGCTCAAGCAGTCCTCCTGCTTCAGCCCCATGAGTAGCTAGGATTACAAGTGTGAGCCACAGCAACTGGCTCGCACTTTCCTCCCACTGAAAATTCCTTGATAGTAACAGCAAAGGAATAATTTCTTTAAAAAAAGGCATAAATGTGTAAGAACAAAAAGGAGAGAAGAGAAAAAACAGGTGAAAGAACAGGAGAGAAGAGAAAAAAACAGGTGAAAGATACCAAAATTTGGAGAGATAGAAAATTCATCAATAAATAACAAATTCAGTGTACCTGCAAAAACTGAAACCTAAGTCTAAAGTGAAAGAGAAAAAGAAGTGAGTTCATTCACACAGAGGCAGGAAAATTGAGGAATGGAAGGCATCAAGTACCTTTGAGAGTGGAGTTGAGGGGCAAAATTAAACAAGAGAAAAACTGGACAAGACTAAAAAAATGGTTAGACCTCCACCTCTCTTCCTTACTATAAAGCCAGAAATCACAATTCATTTTATGAGGCTAGCATAACCATGATAATAAATTTAGACATAAATATTATGAGAAAAGAATATTACAGACAAATATACAGCATGAAATTAAACATAAAAATCCATGACAAAATAATAGCAACTAGAATCCCTCCATGTATAAATATAATAATGCTTCATGATAGGTGAAGTTTGTTCATCCTAGGAATGAGAAGTGGGCTTAACTTAAGAAAAATCTACGTGATTCACCACATTAACAAATTAAATGAGAAAAATCAATAAATGATCAATAAATGCAAAATTCAGTAAACGCAAAAAAAAAGATCTAACAAATTTAAATACCTACTTATCAGAAAAACTCTTAGCAAAGTATTAATTGGAAGAATTTCCCCAAGCTGATAAAGGGCATCTTTAAAAACAGACAGTTAACAGTATACTTACTGGTAAAATATTGAAGGTTTTCCTCCTAAAATCAAGAACAAGGCAAGGATATCTGCTCTTAACACTTCAATAGAAGCATTATAATAGAAGCAACATTTTAATAGAAGCAACATTCAATAGAAGCAACCAGCTAGTGCATTAAGGCAAGAAAAGGAAATAAAAGACATACAGACTGCTAAAACGGAATTAAAACTCTCGTTATTTGCAAATGACATAATTGCGTTGGCAGAAAATTCTAAGAAATTGACAAAAATAGCTATTAAAATTAAAAAGCAAATTTACTTAGATTGTAGGATAAAAGACCAGTATATAACAATAAGCTATAATTTTATATACTATCAATCGACAGCTGAAAAATGAAATATTTTTTAAAATATCATTTACAATGGAACCAAAAACAAATAACTAGAAAGAAATTCAAAAAGATATGTAAGACCTCTACACTGAAAATTATAAAACACTGATGAGAGAAATGAAAGATGTCTTAAGTATGGATTCAAAGACTCAATATTATTAAGATGCCCATTCTACCAAAGTGGATATATATTATTGCAATCCCAGTTTAAAACTCAAGCAAGATTTTTTTGGAAGACATTTACAAGCTGATTCTAAAATTTCTCTGGAAATATAAGCAAACTAGAATAACCAAAATAAATTTGAAAAGGAGAGTATTAGACTAACTTTACAATGACTTTGAGACTGACTATAAATCTACAATAATCAAGATGGAGGTATTAGTAAATGGATAAACATATAAAACAGAATAGAGTCCAGTAATAGACTCATACTGCCAACATAGTCCAATGGAGAAAAAAAGTTTTCAACAAATGATGCTGGAACAACTGAGTATCTATACTGAGGAAAAATAAAAACATGACCTCACATCTTACGCCATACACAGAAATAAGTCTAAAGGTAAAAGCAAATGACCACTTCTAGAAGAAAACATCGAAGAACATTCTCATAACCTTAGAGAAGATGGGAAGTATTAACTATAAAAACACACATTTGATAAATTATATTTTGCCAAAACAAAAAACTCTGCATCAAAAAGATACCATGAAGAAAATGACCAGGTAAATCACAGACTAGGAGAAAATATATACCATATATACACAGAATCAAGAATATATTTAATTAAAAAAAAAACACTTCATAAAAGAAAATTATACAAATGGCCAATTATCACATTAAAAAGGGCTCAACATCATCAGTCATCAGAGAAATTTTTAAAAGGCAACAACCCCACAATGGGGTATGACTACAGACACCGTAGAGTAGTACAGTGATTCTCATGGGATGTGGCAATTTTGATAGGCAGGCAGCATTTTTGGTTGTTACTGGCATCTAGGATCCTGCCACACATCTTACAAAGCACAGGACAGCCGAAATAACAAAGAATTATCCTGCCCAAATGTCAATAGTGGCAAAATTGCGAAAACTCCAACAGCCAAAATGAAAGAGACCAATAACATCAAATACTGGCAAAGATGAAGAGCAACCAGAACTCTCTGACACATTGTCAGCACATACGTAAAATGGTTTATCCACTTTGCTGTTTGACAGATACTACAAGACTGCTTCTCATTGGCCAATTAAAGGACAACATGGCCTACAAGAACCAGCATGATTCAGTCTACTTTTCCAGCCTCATCTCCCAATTAACTGAGTGAGGTACAAGGATAGTTTAATACTAGAATATTTTTCAATAAAGTCTACTTGATTCTGCTGACAGAAATTTTAAAAATTCTGAGGCAAAAAGTACCTTAAGGTCATTTAGTCCGACATACTTCCTAAAGTAAGAATATTAGTACAATCCTAATGATGAAAAACAGCTACTGTCTCTCACAATGAACATTAATAGTTTTGGCAAAACAACATTGATGTAACTGGTCTAAACTGAAGAGACAACAAATTCTATATAAATAACAGTTCTTTACTCTTTATAAACTGAGTTAACTGGACTTCAGTATAGAATTACAGACACTGCCTTAAGAAGCATCACAATACAGATTGAAAAAATGAATATAAAAGTTCAGAAAAATATGTTTACAAATACTACAATTCATTTTTTAAAAAATGAGTCAGCCGGGTGTGGTGGTTCGTGCCTTTAATCCCACGACTTTGGGAGGCCGAGGCAGGAGGATCACTCGAGGTCAGGTGTTTGAGACCAGCCTGACCAATATGATGAAACCCTGTCTCTACTAAAAATACAAAAATTGCCTTAATCCCAGCTACTTGGGAGGCTGAGACAGGAGAATCGTTTGAACCTGGGAGGCGGAGGTTTCAGTGAGCTGAGATCACGCCATTGCACCCCAGCCTGGGCAACAACAACAACGAAAAGTCAACTGATAATTAGTGTATAAATGGTCTAAATCAGCATTACCCAATAGAAATATAATGTAAGTATAAATGCAGGCTACATATGCAATGTTAAAAAAGTAAAATGCAAGAGAAACAAACTTGGATATGTGCAAATACATGCATGCATATTATGCATATAAACCACAAAATAGCCAGTAATCCAAAATATTATCATTTCAACAAATAATCCACATAAAAACTGTTTGATTAATTACAAAGAATTATCAGACAGGGAATTTAACTGTGATAAGTTTATTATAGGATATAGTAGAAACAGTGGACAACACGTATAAAAAGATGAGAAAGAGATGGAAACTTTAAAAAAAGAGCCAGTAGAAATGCTAGATATGAAAATTAGATAAGAGATCAAGAATTCTTTTAAGAAGTTTATCAGCAGATGGACACCGTAGAGGAAAAATAAAACCAGTGAACTTTAATCAACATAATCAACATAAATCTGTTAAATTATTTTAACTCTTTTAAAATACTGTCTTTAAAATCCAATGTAAATTTTACCCTTACAGTCCATCTCAAGTCAGGCTAGCCACATTTCAAGTGCTCAACAGCCACATGTGGCTAGTGGCTACTGTTGCTTATTATGTAACACTTACAAATATTTCACATGGATTATTTCATTTAGTCCTCCCTTGGCACATATAAGAAAAAGTAACTTGTCCAAATTCTCAGCTAGAGATGGACTCAAGATTCTAACTCAAGCAGCCTGACTCAGATCTCCTGCTCCTAACCAGGCTTTCCACCTCAAATCAAGTTTTTCTGCAATATTACTGAAACGTTCAATTAAATCAAATTAATACCTGGATTCCTGCCACTGGTATCCTATTTTTTGGAAACCTAAATTTGTGCTTTCATATAAAAATTAATTTTTTCCCCTCATGATTTAAAATCTGAAAGAAAAGACTCACCATTAATATGAGTTTTTGATATTTTTCTTTTAGGTCTGACATACTTGCAGATGGGTCTGCCCCTAGGATGCTGTACCAATCCTTTTCGGGCATCTGCTCAGCAGCCATCATCCATGGAACCAGAAGTGGGCCTTCTCAGATTAGCTGAATAGAAATATTAATGACAATTCATTACGGTTTGCCATGTATCTAAGAAAAAAGTAAGTACTACTTTTGTAAGTTCTTTAATATTTAGTCGAGTAAATCATGATTATAATGCAAACCTGAGAAAAAAAGAAGCATATATTTTTATTTAAAATGCCCCAAGAATTCCACGTACAAGTGTACCGACAAGTATGGAAAATGTGTTAGGTGTTTCACGATATATGTTTATACCTTAATTAATAAATATACAACAGCATTTAAAAAAAGAATTTTATAATGAACTGGGTGGTGTATGAACCTTTAAGAAGGTATTTCTGCTAATCTTATGAAAAAACTGGCACACAAGTAAGCACTCACTAAACACGCTGGAGGAACTTAATGAATATTTACAAAATGAACGAATTAAAAAAAAAGCAAAACAGAACACCAAAGAATTAAAATAAATTTGGGGGCATTCCTTCTGAATGTTTCTCGTTTGCTTTTCCTCCAGATTGCCTGGAGAGCATGATATGCGAAATAACATCAGCACCAGCAGGTAGAGAACAAGAGTCCCCTGTTATTGGAGAGGCGCAGAGACCTTGCAAAGACAGAGTGAAACTCACTACGCAAGGATGCGCCAGTCTTCCACGCTCCAGAAGAGACCCTACCAGGAGCCCCAGAAATCAGGCAACCTCTTCCCACAGCTATATACACTTAACGAAACAGCCAGGAACTCGGGAATCTTCTCCATTCACAGTCGGCTTTACCCACCCAGCTATTGGAGGGCACCCTCTCCACGCTTTACAGTACATCAGACCTACCTAACTTCACATTTGCGCTGCCGCCCACTCCTTGCCTACTGTCGGCCAGAACTCGGGACCGGCTTCTTCTTCCGCCGGAAGTCACTGCGCCGACGTGTCCGCGTTTCTAGTCGAGCAGTTGTGGCGGTGGCACAGCTCAGCAGCGACGCTCCGCCCACCCCGGAGCGGTCGCTATGGTAACCAGTCACGGCTTCTATGGAGTGGCGTTTACTACCAGTAAGTTCCCGAACTGTGAAGAAAGGCGCTTTTGGCTTCGTTCTGAGTCTCTCTTGTCCCGGCCACGCAACTGTCGTTTCTATCCTCCTCCTCAGCGAGCACCCCCCTCGCCTTCCCAGGCTTTCCCCGCCTTCTTCAAAGCTTCCTTCGTTTACCGTACCCTGAGCTACTCTCAATCTTTTCGTTTGGTGCTTGAACTCGGGGGTGAGAGAGGGGTGCGGGGGCAAGGATAAGAGAAGGATGGGGAGACCTGATGCTACTCTCGTCCCTACAGTTCCTTTACAATGTTCTCATTCGAAAATTAAAAGGACCAAAACCTGTGCCAGGTAGGGCTAGATTTGCGGGGGATGGGGTCGGTTTAATTTTTTTTCTGCAGAAGATATTCAACGTAATTATTAATATTTCTTTTAGACCTTAGCAACCAACTTACAACATGAAAACGTTCCAAAATTCTTTCACATTTGCTATTTCACTTTGCTTTCATTTCAACCCAGTGAGACAAGTAAGGCAGGTGCTATTATTTCCACTGTATTATAGATGAGGAAAGAAATCAAGGATCAAGGCCAAACAGCCAGTTGGGTAGCAGCAGAACAAGGACTCAGCAAGTCTACACATTCCCAGGGCAGCTATGCTATCTTTCAAGCTTACAGAAAACAGAATGAACTGCTCTTCTTAGAAGCAGTTAGGGGGCATTGCATATGGGCACTGTTGGGGTTTGCTGCTGTTGCTGTTGGTGGTGTTGGTGGTGTTTTTCTCTCCTCTCTTCTCCCTTTCTGATTCCTGTGTTTCCTTTTATTACTTCTTTGTGCTGCTTACTTTACATTAACACCTCTTCCCAGCACTGCACCTGGCGATGAAAACTACATCTTATTTTTGGCCAACATGACATAAATTTCACTTAGAGATGTTTACATGGTTTTGTTGTTACTGTTTAGATTTTACTTTCCTTTTTTTTAATCCTTCTTCTACCAATCTGAGTTTGAGAAGCAGTCAAGATAAACTTAAGCAGAATAAATAAAATAATCTAATATGATCAATTATTTAATGATGTTATGAGCTATAAAGAATAACTGAATGAAACAAGCAAGTTTAAAAATCTAAAGATGAAAGTATAGATTAGGTTCTCCACAGGATTTTGTCAAGTTTAAAGGCAGACACAAAGAGCATCTGGTTTTAGTCCTGGCTCCATCATACTTTCTTGTGTGGCCTTATGGAAATACCTAAAGCAATGGAATTAAGTAGTGTCGTGAATGCTTTGCTAAACAGCACTGTCAGAATGATGCCACCTTGAACATCTCTAGCCCTCAAACTCCCCTCTCTCTACTGTTGATTCTTCCTTGTATAGGTAGATATGCTCTGGTACTCCAGGTTTTTTGTTTTTTACAGCAAAAGCATTTTATTTCGATTTACTACTGTATTAGGTTATTGTGTTACCTCATTTATTTATTGGGGTTTGGAAAGTAAGAAATAGTTTTTTTCCCAGCAATGCCAAATATTTTTTCACTTCATCTCTACATACTTTAGTTTGCATCCCTAAAATGTACCAACTTTTTCTTTTATCTCCATAATGTCATTATTGGACTGTCACATAATATCTAGACCTTATTTACATTTTCACGGTTAATTGAAAATGTCTTTTTCTGGTTGGTTTGCTTGACTAGGAATCAGACAAAATGTACACTTTCCATTTAGCTGTTCTGTTTCTTAAATATCTTTTAAATTTTAAATTAAAGGAGTCCCATTTCTTCACTACAACCTTGTTTTTTTCTTTTCTTGCCATTGGCTTACTGACTGAGAACAGTTGTCTTACACTCTGTCTGCTTGTACCAAAATAAGCTTCTTAAAACAATTTTTACATAAATTTCTGATCATTAAGCTTCCTTCATTTTTGATTTTCTAGAACAGTACTTTCCAATAGAAATAGAATGTATGCCATAAGTGCAGGCTACCTATGTAATTTTAAATTTTTTAGTATCCACATTAGGCACATAAGAAACAGGTGAAATGAATTTTAACAATATATTTTATTTAATGCAGTATATCCAGAATATTATTTCAAAATTAATTAACCTAAGAATTATTAAGGCGATACTTTATGTTCTTTTCTCCTACGAAGTCGTCAAAACCTGGTATGTATTGTGCCTGAACACACCTCAATTTGAACTAGCCACATTTCAAATGCTCAGTAGCCACATGTGACTAGTGGCTACTGTATCAAGCAGGGCAGGTCTAGAGAATAAAGTCTTAACTCCTTAACCTGCCATTCAAGTTACCTCTTCAATAGGATCCTTACTTTTCCAGCCTCCCCTATTATCGCCATACATTAAACATTTAAACAATTGGATCTTTTCATGGTACTGAAACCAACCCAATAGTCCCATAGACAGGGTTTTGTTTGTTTGTTTAGTTTTGCTTATTGGGTTTTTTTTTATGAATAAACATAGAAATGGACACTTCTTGTCTGAAAGCTTGAAACTTGCGTTTATTTTATCTTTTTGTTTGCTTGTTTGAGACAGGGTCTTGCCCTGGTGTCCAGTCTGGAGTGCAGTGGCACGATCTCAGCTCACTGCAGACTCTACCTCCCAGGCTCAAGCTATCTACCCACCTCAGCTTCCCAAGTAGTTGGGACCACAGTTGCATGCCACTATACCTGGCTAATGTTTGTTTTTTTTTTGTAGTGATGCAGTTTCACCATGTTGGCCAGGCTGGTCTGGAACTCCTGAGCTCAAGCAATCTGCCTGCTTCAGCCTCCCAAAGTGCTGAGATTACAGGCATGTGCCACTGCGCCCAGCCACGTTTCTTTGATCTTTATTTGAGTTCCTTCCGCAAGAAAGGACGCCCAGACCTCTCAACAAGTATCAAAGAGCTAAAACTCACCAGATTACTGCATCTAGACAATGAGATGCCAGACCCCTCATTCTTCATTATTGCTTCCTTACCCCTCCTTAGTTCCTGTTTTCTCATACGTAGTTAATATTTCTTCCCTGTTATATAAACCCCTAATTTTAGTCAGTGAGGGAGACAAATTTGACACTGATGTCCCATTTCCTTGGCTGCAGCATCTGATTAAAGCCTTCTTCTTTGACAATAATCATCGTCTCAGTGATTGGCTTTTTGGGTGGCAAGCAGCAAGACATAGATGGAACTCCTGGTGTTTCGGTAACAATATTTCATCAATAATTGTGTTCAAATGCTTCTCCTTACTTATAACACCCTAATTCTTTTCTTCCTCCTATCAGAATAATCCCTCCTTTAAGGCCTATCTCTTCCATCAAGCCTTTTATGATGGCCTAGTCCTTAGAAATTACTGCCGCCTCTTATCTTTTATAGCAAGTCCTTTGTATATCACAGTATATTGTTTTGCTTAGAATATATTCTGATTCCCCAGTTGGGTTGCAAGCTTTCTGAGAGCAAGAACACCTCTCCTCAGAGAAACTGAGAACCAGCTATCTTGCCTCATTCTCTGGAGTTCTAATGATACATAGCTCTAATGGTTTTGTTTCTCAGTATCTTGTTTTCAGAAGGCAATTTATCCATTTTATATGAAACTTACATAGCAGAAATATAAACTATGTTAGTATCATGGTTAAGAGCATGAACTCTAGGGTCAGAACATATGTATTTAGTCCAGGCTTTTCCTGTTACTGGCTATGTGAACTTAATTCTTCTCTGTGCTTTGGTTTCTTCCTCTGTAATATGGGAGTAACAATAGTATTTTCCTTAGGGATTTGTTGTGAGAATTAAATGAGATAGTTGTGCCTGAAAGTAGTGAGTACTCAGTAAAGGTTAGCTATTATCGTTATTATTAATTAATAATAGTTGTTGCTCAGTTTTTATATATTAGAATATTAGACATTCATAACAGTATTTTAGGAATTTCTAAAGAGAGCAAATGAAAGCAAGAAACAATTGAATTGGAAAAATAAAATCAAACTCAAATATTTGTTGAACTATACATTTGGTTGGACTTCAGAATAAATTAAAAGGATAGGCAAAACTTTAGTTTGTGTCATCAGCATCTAACATAACCCAGGTAGGCATATATTAAATATTTGATTCCAAGATGATTGATCAAGTGCTATGGATGTAGATAGATATATTAGGAGTTTAAGATCCTTTGTCATGATGGTAGCAAAAAATGACATTGCTATTAAATCTATCACTTTAGTACATGCCTGCCATAAACTAAAGTCCACCAGACATTCACAAATTCTTAATTTGATGTCATACTAGTCAATTGTGCTTCTCATTGATGGATAATAATGGAAATCTATATTATGTATATATATATTTAGTGTACTTCTGCTAATTATTTCCTATTCTAGGATTATATTTACTTGGCTGTTTTGGTAGTTCCATCACCAACTATTCCTTCATTTCCTTGATTTTTAATTCTGAATTTTAGGATTTTTATGCCAGTGAACTAAGCTGTTTTTAAGTACCACGGGACATTATGGTTATGTTCCAAAACTGAATGATTGCCTCTAGAGCAACTTATAATTTACTGTGAAGATAGAAAAACCACCAAAAATTAGCTAGTTATTTGATTTTTAAAAGACAATGATATATATACAGCCTTCATTCATGTATTGACTCAATCAACAAATATTTGTTGAGTGTCTCTTACGTAGCCCTTACTCCGTTAGTTACAGGAGACACAAAACAAAGTTGACTGTAGTCCTCTCAAAGCTTAGTTTATCTGGGTAAACAGACATTTAAACAGGAACTGAAATAACTGTAGGAAGTACTAGGCCAGATGAAATACCAGGTGCTGTGGTATTAATTAATAACTTTAATTAATAGATTAATTGAATGATTGAAATCCTTGAATCAAGATGAAGCTAATCCAGGAAGGTGTATGAAGTGTTAAGTTTTAAATAGTGCTTTGAAGGAAGGGAAAGGCGAATGACTAGAATGAAAAAACTTCCTCTCTTCTTTTTTTTGGTAGATTAGCATAAAGCTTTAGATAGTATTGAGAATCAGTTCTGATGAACAATCCTAGCTCATCTTTTAGAAATGGTTTTCATTTTTCCCTTTGTTGGTTGTCTTAACTCAGTCTATTCTCTCCTTTTCCATTTTGACAATAGTCATCATCAGTGAACTTTCGTTGAGTTTGTGCAAGGCAGTACACTAAGCAGGAGAGAAACAAAGAGGAAGAGGTAAATATTTTTTGCGGGCACCACACTTGTTGCTGTGTTTTTCTTGTTTTTTAGCATTATGTGTCAGTTCTTTCTAACTTTTTTCAGAATCTTATCTGGGATTTTTCTTCCTGTTTTCCTATCTTCACATCTGATGTTTTAATCATTCCATGATCCTATTAAAAATATTGTCTGTAATCCATCTCCTGTTTATCTTTAATAGTCATACAAATACCAACTTGTTTTTTCCCGCATTCACTTCTTTGCCCTTTTCTCTTTTTTCTTATCACCACTCTGGTTTTTCTGGGCACTTTCCAACTACCCTGAAATGTGTGGTGATCTCTTCCAGCCATGTGGGGATATGCATTTACATATAGAAGCTCCTTGACATGTGATGGGGTTATGTCTGATAAGCCCATTTTAAGTTGAAAATACTATTAGTGCCTTAATACACCTAACCTACTGAACATCATAGCTTAACCTAGCCTACTTTAATTGTGCTCAGAACACTTAACTTTAGCCTACAGTTGGGCAAAATCATCTAGCACACAGTACACCATAGAGTATTGGTTGTTTACCCTGAGAGATTGCATGGTTCACTGGCAGCTGCTGCTCCCTGCCACTGCCCAGCATCACGAGAGATTATTTTATTACATATCACTATCCTGGGAAGAGATCAAAATTCAAAGTACGGTTTCTGCTGAATATGTATTCAGTAGACTATACACCATGTAAAATCAAAAAATTGTTAGTCAAACCATCCTAAGTCAGGGACTGTCTGTACTGTTTTTAAAAGTGTGCTACTTTCTCTATTTTAGTTTTTTAATCCTGAATTTTTTTTGAAAAGTTTATTTTTGTCATGTAATTGACTCACGCAAGAAAGGTTAATCTGAACGATCAAGGGGTGTTAATTTGTGGGTTAAAATGTGTTAAACAGTTGATTTGAAGTCTGTTTAAGTCAATTAGAGAGTATAATGAAGATATTTCCAGGGTGTTATGGAACCTTTCGAAGTTAGTGTGGAATTCACTAGTGTATATTAACTATGGCACCTGGCTAAACATGTTATTGCATTCAGGTTTTTTAATTTGTGTGAATTCTAATAGATACGAATAGGTCAATATATATAGAAGTTTGACTTTATTAATGAGCCTCATATTTTCTTATAGGAAATTAAATTCATGACTTAATTCATCATAAGCAATGGAAAATGTAATTAGTATCATTGTTATCTTTGTTAGTCGCATATTTTTCTGAAATGTAAGGCAATGACTCTTGTTTTAAAATAAGATTAGTGTCATTATTATAGGTTTTTAAATGCTAAGTATCTCATATGGAAGAGTAGAATTCATAAATACATATAAAATGTTGTGTGCTCACTTAAAAAAATGATTTGTTTCCTCCCCTAAAATTACATGAAGTAAAATTATGAGACATTTTAGTGTTGGTTAATATTTTCAAAGATTTCAAAATAGTTAATATTATTACACACAGTTTAATATTATTGTGCTCAAATTCAGTCATTGAATATAATTTTTGTGTGATGATAGCATTATTTAAGATGATTAAGCATTACAGCTTCAACAATTTAAATCCATAAGAGATAAGACAGTAAAAATTAAATCTTAAAATGCATTCTTCACTTAACATCAGGGTTAATATAGTCTGTTTTTTATTACTTATGTCAGTTTACTAGTAATAAACACATTTAGCATTTCAGCTTCTTGCAACCTTTTAGTTTAATTATTTAGAGACTGAGAAAAACAAGTCTTGTATGCTAAAGGGATTTCTGCAATGATGGATTAAATGCCAAAATAATGAAACCACACATCTTAAAAAATATACTGAAGAATAGATATTTTCTGATGAATTTCCACAAAATATCATATTTTTAAAATATTTTCAGCAATTCATAGTATTACTTTTTAATCTACTGTAGAAGCACCATGAGTCTAGTCTTTTGTAGCTCATTAGCAATTTCTTTAATGAGTTTTTGGTGTGATAGATAGTTAAAGTAACAGACAAATGACAGATTGTTTGCCTTTAATGATTTCCCTGTTTCAAGCCCATTACAAAGCAATTAGAAATCTGACAGCATTTTCACTCTGCATTACTGATCGTCTAAAGTGATGAGGAATGAGAGGTGGTGAATATTAATTGTATATTTTCATATGATTATCATAAATTATTACCTTGTCTGATGTGCTGCAGGTGAAGCAGGAGCATTAGAAAAAGGTAGTCAGATACATTAATTTGAATATATATTTTAAAAAAATCTTTGTAGTATAAACCCTGCTCTGCAATGTTAGCCTCTATGAATATTTCTCTATCATTATTAAATTAACTATTTTTAGTGTCTACCTATATTTGAGGCAACTGAAGTTTTCTTATTTGAGTACAAGAAAAGGTCAATTGTACAATGTACCTATATCTGTTTAAATTTAGAATCTTAAAAAGTCTGTGAATTTTGTTGATTTATATATTACATATATATACATAATATTCAGCAATTTCAGTATAGAGAAAGATACTCTTAGAAATAGATCATAGTTTAGCATTAGGCTAAAGTCAGGTAATCCTGCAAAAGAAGGGGTAGGAAAAAGTGTAGCCAAATGTAGAATAAGATATTTCTAGTCCCTCTGTAACAGTTCTTTTAATCTTAGCCCACGATATATCCAGTTTTTCTAGTTTCTTACCTAAGGTGGATGGGGCTAAGACTGTCATCAGGATGCAAGTGCTGTTGTTAGTTAGTTCCTGCCTTGGATTTGGAGCAACTGCTGGTCCAGGAACTAGAGTAAGAATTAGCAAACATAGAGCATTTTAAATGGTTAGAGGCTGGGTGTGGTGGCTCACGCCTATAATCCCAGCACCTTGGGAGGCTGAGGTGGGTGGATCACTCGAGGTCAGGAGTTCCAGACCAGCCTGGCCAACATGGTGAAACCACATCTATACTAAACCTACAAAAATTAGCCTGGTGTGATGGTGCATGCCTGTCGTCGCAGCTACTCAGAGGCTGAGGCAGGAGAATGACTTGAACCTGGGAGGCAGAGGTTCCAGTAAGCTAAGATCACACCACTGCACTCCAGCCTGGGCAACAGAGCAAGACTCTTGTCTTAGAAAAAGAAAAAAGTGCTTGCTTTGGCAGCACATATACTAAAATTGGAACGATACAGAGAAGATTAACATGGCCCCTGCACAAGGATGACACACAAATTCGTGAAGTACTCCATATTTTTTATAGATTCAATGCCATCCCCATTAAGCTACCAATGACTTTCTTCACAGAATTGGAAAAAAACTACTTTAAACTTCATATGGAACCAAAAAAGAGCCCACATTGCCAAGACAATCTTAAGCCAAAAGAACAAAGCTGGAGACATCACACTACCTGACTTCAAACTATACTACAAGGCTACAGTAACGAAAACAGCATGGTACTGGTACCAAAACAGAGATATAGACCAATGGAATAGAACAGAGCCCTCAGAAATAATACCACACATCTACAACCATCTGATCTTTGACAAACCTGACAAAAACAAGAAATGGGGAAAGGATTCCCTATTTCATAAATGGTGCTGGGAAAACTGGCTGGCCATATGTAGAAGACTGAAATTGGATCACTTCCTTATACCTTATAGAAAAATTAATTCAAGATGGATTAGAGACTTAAATGTTAGATGTAAAACCATAAAAACCCTAGAAGAAAACCTAGGTAATACCATTCAGGACATAGGCATGGGCAAGGACTTCATGACTAAAACACCAAAAGCAATGGCAACAAAAGCCAAAATTGACAAATGGGATCTAATTAAACTAAAGAGCTTCTACATAGCAAAAGAAGCTACCATCAGAGTGAACAGGCAACCTACAGAATGGGAGAAAATTTTTGTAATCTACTCATCTGACAAAGGGCTAATATCCAGAACCTGCAAAGAACTCAAACAAATGTACAAGAAAAAACAACTCCATTAAAAAGTGGGCAAAGGATATGAACAGACACTTCTTAAAAGAAGACATTTATGCAACCAACAGACACATGAAAAAATGCTCATCATCACTCGCCATCAGAGAAATGCAAATCAAAACCACAATGAGATACCATCTCACACCAGTTAGAATGGCGATCATTAAAAAGTCAGGAAACAACAGGTGCTGGAGAGGATGTGGAGAAATAGGAAACACTTTTACACTGTTGGTGGGATTGTAAACTAGTTCAACCATTGTGGAAGACAGTGTGGCAATTCCTCAAGGATCTAGAACTAGAAATACCGTTTGACCCAGCCATCCCATTACTGGGTATATTCCCAAAGGATTATAAATCATGCTGCTATAAAGACACAT
Organism: Piliocolobus tephrosceles; assembly: GCF_002776525.5. Taxonomy (NCBI): domain Eukaryota; kingdom Metazoa; phylum Chordata; class Mammalia; order Primates; family Cercopithecidae; genus Piliocolobus; species Piliocolobus tephrosceles. The sequence continues at coordinate 33,040,594 of NC_045446.1, forward strand.
GTACACATATGTTTATTGCAGCACTATTCACAATAGCAAAGACTTGGAACCAACCCAAATGTCCATCACTGACAGACTGGATTAAGAAAATGTGGCACATATATATACCACGGAATACTATGCAGCCATAAAAAAGGATGAGTTCGTGTCCTTTGTAGGGACATGCATGCAGCTGGAAACCATCATTCTCAGCAAACTATCGCAAGAACAGAAAACCAAACACCACATGTTCTCACTCATAGGTGGGAATTGAACAATGAGAACACTTGGACACAGGAAGGGGAACATCACACACAGGGGCCTGTTGTGGGGTAGGGGGAGGGGAGAGGGATAACATTAGGAGATATACCTAATGTAAATGACGAGTTAATGGGTGCTGCACACCAACATGGCACATGTATACATATGTAACAAGCCTGCGCATTGTGCACATGTACCCTAGAACTTAAAGTATAATAATAAAAAAAAGATCAGAAACATATTTGGTTCAATTTTACCAACGTATATTAATTTATATTTTACTGTCTCTCTAAAGATAGGTATTAGTTGGTAATCGATATGTAATGAGTTGAGTTGAATGTCTTTGTGCTAATGAGGCTGTGTCTTCATTCAGTCCTTCCTTTTGGACCTTTTTGCTCTGTTTTTATCTGTGGAATTCCATCCCTTGCAGATGCACGCCATCTTGGATCCATCTTTATGGATCTTTATTTATGAATAAGATAATATGATTATAAATCAATAAAATGGATTTTTGTACATGCTACTTTGAAACCATTCTGTTTATTTTATATTCAATTGTATATGTTTGCATTTTATATGTACTTAGAGTCTCTGGAATACTTTCTACCACGTCTAGACATTTTTTCTTGGGCAATTCAGGAGGCAGACCTAAATATAAAAACAGGAACTAACATTTATGATTAACAAGTACTTTTACATATTGCATATGTTTTCATTTGATCCTTTTAACAGACCCGTGAAGTAGGTAAGGAAGATACCATTATCATACACATAAAGCCATGAGAATGGGAAGAGACAGAGGCAAAAATTCAAACTCAAGTCAGTTGAGTCCAGATCTGTTGCATTTTCTGCCATACCACCTTAGCTCTTATATGTAAAACTCTTCTGTTAAATGACTAAAATTTTAGAACAGAGAACTTTAGAGTTTCTCCCTTTTTTTCAGTATTTCACACCCCCATTTTTTAGACAGGAAGGGAAAATGTACAGAACAGAGTTTAGGATTTACCACAGGTTTGGTCTTATACTAGGACTAGAACTTCAGAACTTCATGATCCAGTCCCAGTGGTCTTTGCATTACAGTGCACTACTTTCATGTTTCCTGCAGCTACAGGGACATTTTCTTTAACTACATTTTCTTCAGTTATTAACTTAAATAAATTATTTGTTAGAGTCTTGGCTTGGTAAATATAAATAATTCCCCCTTGTTCTTTGTGTGTGTGTGTTATAAAATAAAGTCAGTTTTATCAGGCATAGCTTTTTTTATACTGTAGCAATCTCCTTCCTCTAAACATTCTGGAATGTCCTAAGGTAAGAGGGGAAGAAAAGAGTGTGACTCACTTGTGTTGACAGAGCTGAGAGAAGAGCAATTGGGAATAGTTACTTATTTCCTTTTGGGTGTACTGGTGCAAATAACGCCTTGGGGCACTCTTCCCTTTCTAGCCTGGGAGCATCCCTGATTGAATGTTTCCCTGGTATGGAGGCTTAGAAAGAAAGTTAAGATCATCGGCCACGTGCAGTGGCTCACACCAGTAATCCCAGCACCTTGGGAGGTGCAGGCAGGCAGATCACTTGAGGTCAGGAGCTCGAGACCAGCCTGGCCAACATGGTGAAACCCCATCTCTACTAAAAATACGAAAAATTAGCCAGGTGTGGTGGTGGGCGCCTGTAATCCCTGCTACTCAGGAGGCTGAGGCAGGAGAATCCCTTGAACCTGAGTGGCAGAGGTTGTGGTGAGCAGAGATTGTGCCACTGCACTCCAGCCTGGGCAACAGAGTGAGACTCTGACTTTAAAAAAAGAAAAAGGAAAAAGAATGTTAGATCAAACAATAATTTAGTAACCAAACATTTTCTTTCTAAGATATCTACATTATTATTTTAAATGCTTAAGTGGTGACAGAGATTGGGAAAATAGGTATGTCAATTACATAATAAGGACCAACAATTCTCCTGGTTCGTAGGCAGCTTAGTTCAGCATACTGTTGGCTCTTGCCTGATTCTGTAACACAAGTCAAATGTTTGACTTCCTTTCCCCAGTGAGGCCTCTTTCCACGTAGTTGTGTTCCCAGCCCTCTCGTATAGTTAGCCAGCTGGTCTCATGATACAGAGATTTCTTTTCATGAAAAGTGGGTTCATCCCTTGACTCCACACAATTGATTTTTACATTATTTATCCTCTAACCAAATAAGAGGTATTCTTCACACTCTTCAAGTTTCAAGTGTTTGTGCCAGCACTTATATTTTAAGCACCACTCCAATATTGATTACTCTCTCTAGCCATAGAAAATCCTTTCAATTCATTCACAAAGTGCTTCCTTGTTCCCTCTGAAAATTTCTACCTAATTTGAGTTTATATTCACAGTGGTGTCGCACTGTTGTGCCAGTGCAACTGTCGTCCCAGTGCAACACCACTTAATTGAATTAACAAGTCATTTAAGAGCTCTACAGGGAAAAAAAGGTCAAAAGTTGAGGGGAAAATAAAAATAAGGCAATACCTTTTTTAAAATTTCACAGCTCTCAGAGACCTGATGTGATTGAGTCAAAATGTAAAGTAAGCCAAGATTCCTGACTATCAGTCATCAGTAAAAAGACTGACTTTATTCTGAAATAGATCCTTAAAAGAGAGATGCATCAGTAGCCGTTGTTCTAGCATTGAAGTCAATTTTTAAATTCCTTTCTTCCTAAGTCATTTTACCCTATCCTGCTGAATTGGAGAAGGGAATAAAAAGGCTTACAACATTGAAATGGAGTACACTGTTCACTTCTTGCGTGATAATATGACCTGTCATTCTATCATAGAAAGCTACTAAGTTCATCTGGCATATTTGACTCTTCTGATACTATATTCATGCCCCCAGTTAAACTAAGCTATATAATTACCAAAATAATTTCCCCCTTGCTTTAAAAATGGATGTCGCTTTTCCAGTTTCCAATGACATCTTTCCATCATTTTGAGATGGTGAAAGCAGAGAGATTTAGTTAAAAGGAGTTGGTAGGAAAGACAAGAGGAATAAAAAGATATTCTTCTTTCCTTTTGCAGTACTCACATCCACATCTATTCTTTGTTGACAGTCATAAATATTTAACTCATACTTTTTTGTTTTTTGTTTTAAGACCAAGCCTCACTCTGTCACCAGGCTGGAGTGCAGTGGCGCAATCACGGCTCACTGCAACCTCCACCTCCCAGGTTCAGGAGATTCTCCTGTCTCAGCCTCCTGAGTAGCTGGGACTACAGGCACCTGTCACCACACTGGGCTCATTTTTGTATTTTTAGTAGAGACAGGGTTTCACCATTTTGGCCAGGATGGTCTCTATCTCTTGACCTCGTGATCCTCCTGCCTTGGCCTCCCAAAGTGCTGGGATTATAGGCGTGAGCCACCGTGCCTGGCCTTTGACTCATATTTTAACTCACTTTTGGACTTCTTAAAGTTTGAACTAACTATCCCTTCAAAGAAAAAAAAGCTTACGGTGTACTTAGAGACTGATTATCTATTTCCATAACCCGCAGTCATAGACATTTCTATTTACACGAGGCTCTGTAAGTTGAAAAATTTTCTTGTTATTATCCAGTAATCAAAGGTGGCTGGATTACCTAGTATGGTGCCTCAACATGTCAAGCAGTTCACTGCGCTTATTCTGTTGTGCTTCGAAGTTTAGCATTGCTAAGTGGGTATTGGCATTTATAATCAAAGAATTTCAAGTAAATATCGAACATCAGATTTAAAGCTATAAATTATCCTTAAGAATAAGACATTTAAGAAAATATTATCTAAATCTGTAACCAACAGTTGGTTTTGGGAAAATCATCAGGTTCTAGACGTTTCTGCACTCTGAGTAACACTGAAGATAGTGGGCCACATATTTAGGCATTGTCACCAATGTTGTAGGTAATAAATGCTTTGTGTTTACTGTCTCCATGTGGTTTATTATCAAATGGAAACCATCTGTTGAAACCATTTTATACTAAAATTAACAGATAATTTGTCGAGTAAAATGGATATTTCACTTTTTGAATACTTAAAGCATTAGATTCCAAAGAAGTGTCCTATTTGTGGCAGGCTGCTTCAGGCTATGCTCCTAGATAGCTCAGGTGTAGAAAAAGGTCATGCTTTGTACCAACCTGGATGAAGAATTTTGCGAAGTATTAGGTTCTCATTTATGTTGCTTCCAACTAAATCAAGAAGACCTTGCCGATATTGTGAAAATTGTGAAGAGGTGGCCATCACCTTGGTTGGCAAGTCAAATTTACTGAAGTTGGAAAATTCAAAATGGAAATTATGTATATTGTCGAAGAAACAATACATTAAGCATATATGTGTGTAAGTGCATATGAATGTGTGTTGTGTGTGTGTTTGTGTACACTTGTATATGTGTTATAGTGTATAGAAAAAGAGGTGGAAAACAGAGACCTTAAGTTTATGTGTCAGGGAACACAATGTGAATAAAATAGTGATTCTAATTGCATCTCCGACCTGGCAAAATGAAAACTATAATCTGAGTTAAACCTGATCTAATCTAAATGCCTAATGGCAATAAGGATGAGATTATTTCTTCCTCTCTCCTAGATGGCTACATGATCTTTTGTCTTTCATTTTAGGGGTCATCTCAGATTCTGAGTATTTGTTTTAGAATACTAAAGGTAGCAGGATGTAATTACATGAATTTAAGTGGATGTAATATTTCTCCAAGGACTTATTGAGCTAGTCATGTTATTATTAAGTGGATTCTCAAGTTAACTCAGAAGCTGTTATCTTTGTTTTGAGATTGAGCTGTACATTGTCGATAGGAAATTAAGTCATACTTCCTTAATATATGGAATGCCTTGACTAGTCGAATTATGAAGTTGTTGTGTTGAAAGTTTAATACAATAGTCGAAAGCTCTTACATTGCTAAGTATCAAACCATGAGCTCACTGAGGGCAGTGCCTTTTTCTATCATGTTTTTATTATGTTCATGTTGAATTATGTTTGAACTTGTTTAGTAAAAACATAATGCTAATTATTCCTGTATATTATTATTTAAGTAAATAAATGATTTCTCTTCAATAAAAGTAAATAGGATCGTGTATATGCATGATAAGGATGTTTGTCATTGTTTTTCCTCTGGTAGACTAGTCAATACTTAGCCATGATAATACATGGTTTCTTTATGGAGTGAGCACAAGGTAAGCCCTAGAGCACTGTTTTGTTACCTTAAATTTGTCACTCTGCCTAGATGGTGATCTTTACAAGGTTTTGTATTTCACGCCAGGAGAATATTATCTAATAATTATTGTTAAAGCAAATTGGAGGTCCAAATTTTTGTAATCAGGTTTGAAGGATATGTTTCTCAATAATAGTTGAGCCAACTTTTCTGTTCTGTTTTGCTTGGCTTACCAGTACTTTTCAATAGATTTCAAGCTTCACATAATGGCTTGTGGAATTGCTTCCCTCTGCAGCCCTTTAAACTGTAAGTGTAAAATTCAGAAGACTTTATAAGTACCTCGTCATTTGGATACCTGTAAATAGGAAGATTGTATTTATATTAGGGGAGTGGAAAAAGAAAAGATCGTTTACTCAAGTAGTAGTTCCTGGATTAGCATTAAACAACTTCTGGTTCTTTGGGATCAACAGGGCTTTCAGCTTTCCAAGGTCATGTGCTGTATTTATGCATGTGAATAATAAACTTATGCAAAATAAAAGGAAATTTCATGCTTGGGAGGAAAAGAAGTTTATGTGCTTTTACCCTTACCTAAAGAACACTGTCCATTAAAGTAAGATAGAGTGAAAGAAGTTTTTTTCCTGCCTTCATTTTGGAAAATTTATGTTAAAAGACCTTAAGATTTCCCACATAATATTTAAAAACTTTTTTGAGCCTGCTCCATTGCTACGTGATAATCTTCTATTTCTAAAGAATTACATGTATCTCCTGCTAAAAGGGGAGCTAAAGCAAGGGTTGAATAATCTTTACCTATAACGTATGCATATTTATGAAAAAAGTGGATACGTTTGAAAAATTGCATGTATTTTTATGCTTCTATTTATTTGTTACTATGGCAACCACTACAGTGCCTAGTATTTATGTTGTCTAAAATGCAGAACACCTTTTCAAAGAAATAAATATGCCAGAACCATGCATTGTATTTACTTTAGTATTTAGAAAAATATTTATTCTAATGCATATTTTTGAAGAAAAATAGCAATAAATAATGTAAACTTCAGCCTGGCTTAAATTAGTACCTTTTCCTGTAGTGTTTTTAAAAATCAAAATAATTACATTTATTCTTCTTTCTTTTTCTTGTTATAAAAAATCAGAATAGTGAATAGAAATAATGAATTTTAAAAATTCATGAGTCAATCTTGAAATGTAGTTTTTTGATGTCTCCTGTTTTTATGACTTAATATTTTGATTCATAATAAATTTCTGAAAATATAAAACATGAACAATTCAACCAAATATTTAATGTTAGCTACATAAATTTAAAAATGTAAATATTTGCATTTTTGATTAAAGGTGATTTTTAACATCTAGGAACAAAAGATTTCTATTTTGTATTTGAAATGAAAGGTGTGGTTGCTATTACTTAGTTAAATTATTTAAATCATTTTCTGACATGTGTGATACATAAATATAATTCTTTTAGTGTTAAACAATAGAATGGAAATTATGAAGCATAAAATCAGACATGTTTCATGTCAAGTATTACCTGTTAAGAAAAACTGCAATGCAGCATTTAAGTACAACAGAACAATGAGCATATTGTTTCTGGTACTTGTAAACAGGATGGATCTACAGTTTCACAGTTTATGTTGACAGTATCTTTGTGGGAAATGTAATTATCAAATGAATTATAACATGTCTTAGTATCAAGATTATTAATAGTAATTTTAATTACCTTTTTCAAGATAATTGGATATGTTCTCATAAGTATATGGGAAAGGGGACACTGGGCTAATTAGATATTTTGAACTTAGTTATCTTTAAAATATCTAGGAGCTTAACATACATATTCTATATTTTAGGAATTTCTTCTTTTAATTAAATTTTTTCCTAAGTAGAACTAAGCTAATTTATAATTTATAAAATCTCACTGTTGATCCCTTGATATTCCTCCTTGAGTATTGATATAATTTTAAAAGATTGAATAATTAAAATTTAAAAAATTAAATGTTCACTACCAGTTATAACATTTTTCTAAAACTGGCAAAATTAAGAAAATAATATTTTGCTCCACTAATGGGTACTGTTAGATGGGCTTTCATATAATACTTCTGATAATTTTAGAAATTGATGCATTTCCAAAAAACAATTTGTTTTGGAGATACACAACAGCCTTAAAAATGTACATTTATTTTGATCTAGGGATTTAGCTTCTAGACTTAAAAAACTATTCAGTGGTGTGGTCAAAGGTATATATATATACAAGAATCACAGCTTTAATCACAATAAGAAGTATTTGGAGCCACTAACTAGGATATTAAACAGGTAATAAAAAATCATGTTCTCAACAAATATTTAGTAACTTAGGAATACTCTCATTCATTGAACCCAGCTGTATATATTTTATTTTGTTTTTTTTGGAGACTGGGCCTTGCTATGTTGTCCAGTAAGGACTTGAACTCCTGGACTCCAGCAATCCTCCTGCCTCAGCCTCCTAAGTAGCTGGGGCTACACGTGTGAGCCACCACAAACAGCCTTGTATATGAACTGTATATTTAATATGGCCACACCTTTGTTTAAAAAAACATCTGTAAAATCATAGATTAAAGATTAAAAACAAAAAACTTATAATGATTGCTAATTCCAAGAGTAGATTTTTAAATACACTTTTTAAATCTTAATATGAGCATTTCTATAATAACTTCAATTATAATCATTTAAATTGTCTTTAATAAGACAAGTTAATTAAAATTGTGTTTACATTCATTATAATGAAAATTCAACCAGTTGGAGGAACAATATTATCTTGTCAATATTTAATTCATTGTCTTGTTTTCAAATCTGGAAGTAGTTGGTACTCAATAATTTGTTGATTGAATGGATAGATGATGGGGTCAGGAATTAGCAAAGTGGTTTTAGGGAAAACACATTTGGAGGGCCACAAAGGTACCTTGTTTATGTTTACATAAAATTGATTTGTTCATCATAACAATAGACGACAGGATAATAAAGTGATAAGAATATGCAAGAACTGCTTTACTAAACATAGTCTGGTAGCATAGAATAAGGCAAAAGCTCAATAGCTAGATTTACCCTAAGACATTTAGTTTGTCTAGTTGTACAATTATAGCTATTAAAATAAACAAGAAAAAACATTTATCACTGAAATTCCAACAGGAAACATAACCTATTTGAGAGTCTGGAACTCTAGTTCTTAACCTCCCCACTTAAAAAAAATTAAAGTATTGTTTTTATAAAATGAGTTTTGATAATGCAAGTTTACTCAGGGATATGACTATTACATTGTAGAAGAGCAGACTATTCCACAGTAAGCTATATTTTAGTTGTTGTAAAATTAATTTTAAAAAGAATAATTTGGCAATGCAGGTGTATATGTGTGATTTACATGTTTACACAACACCAGAAAGGTAGATTTAATGAAGAAATCAAATGTCTTTCTTAATTGAATTGAATGGTTAGCCTTCTGGACCAGCTCTATTGGAAATGGGGCTTTGCAAATGAGATCTCCATGTCTCCTAGTAAGGTTGAATGTGGCAGCAACTTATATCCCCTGAACCAACAGTCAATATCTACTTTGCCAATATTTTAACATACCTGAAGTTCCTACCACAGTGTATAATGGCTTCCACTGTGGTATGGTGATGCCGTTTCAGCATTGGTGGAGGTAACTGGCAATTAAATAGGTGAGGACATGTTGAGTGGCAGAAAATAAGGTATTTGCTGCTGGAATGCTGCAGCAGTTTTCAAGGCACAGATACAACCTCTCACTTAGTGGAATATATGACCTAAAACTCTACCTAAGTGTTTCCAATGTACATTAGGACTGGCCTTTGAGAGGTAACATCTGACTGTTTACTAGCTGTGTTGGAAGCTAGAGAAAGAGACCTGAAATCTTTGAAGATGATGGTAATTCCATATTTCTTTTCTTCACTTGTGTCTTTCTTCCACATGCATGCGTTTCTCTGCTGTGTCATCTCCATCCCACCAGAAAATGTGAGTTAGAATATTCAATTCTGCTATAGAAGAAAACAAATGAGATGATGAAATGTATAAGAAATGTGACGATAGATAGGAAGTCAGCTAGTATGTTATGAGATACAGGTGAAACTCCTAGCATGTATTAATATAGATATGAGTAAGCATGTAGTTTGAGAAAGAAAAGCAGAATTTAGAAGATGTACTAAATATACATAGTAAGCAAGTTACTAACCTATAAAACTTGCCAAGACAAAATAAATGGGTCATGAAGGAATAAACAAGTTTGTATTTATTTGATAGAAAGGTAGAAAGACCAATTTATGATTTTGTCACTTCTGAGCTGACAGCTGTGCCATGCCACCTACTTATGACATCCAGTAACGTCCTGTATTGGCCCATGGTACTATGCCCAAGAAATGCAGATAAAACCCATAATTCTTTACTGTTAATTGGCAAGCTACCTCTTTATTCAGGTATAACTCTCCCTTTGTTTCTCTCATTGTCAAGTATGTGCCTTTGACCCCTGGCACCTTCTATCTGGGTCACCTGACTCAATCTGAATTATTATGGGGAAGGCTGATGTGGCACAGAGAAAACGGAGCATGTGACTAGCATGGAACCCAGGATACCTATAGGGTGGTCCTGCCACTCACATCCTATCATAAGAGTGTCAGCCTATTTCATTGCTTTCCCATTGCTTTTTGTTTTACATTTATTTAGTAAATTATATGAAATGAACATGTTAATTTGGTCTGTGAGCCCTCAGATTTAGCCTGCCTGGTAATGTACTTGGTGGCTACCATTACATCAAGGTAATTTTCGACCTGACGGTATGCTTTACTTTGAACTTTACTGACCCTCCCTCACAATTTGGGATTTTGAACTAATGTACTGATCATCACTATCTGATTTAGGGGCCTAGACCAAGCTACAAAAGGAGTGTTAAATTACAGTGATTCTATGGCAGTCTTAAGCACCTAGTTCACTGTGAAGGAATTAAGAGAACCTGTTTCTCACCCTTCCTCTAGGGAAATGCAGAAGAGCTAAGCAAGTCCCAGTTTACCTGGGGAAGAGGATTAGGAGGTTGTTTGTCAGCTCTGTCCCACTTGAATTCTCTCCTTCCTCTCCTTACTGCTGAGGCTGGAGGTAGTTATTGTCTAGAACAAGACCTTCAAATACTTTTGCTCATGTACTCTATAATACAATTTTGAAAAACATATACTCTCTTGTACATTTTAATTTGACACTTAACATTTCTTGTTATAAGCTTAAGTAGTTGGAAAATATGTGACTTCGGGTATGCTATGAAAGTTGACATTTAAAAAATAAAACTGTATTTAAAATATATCTAATAGAATATGAATTCCATATGATTTGTTTAAAATATTTTAATGAACATTTTCAAATACATACAAGAGGAAAAACAGTAAAACCTCCATGTACTCTTCCAATTTAAACAATCATCAGCTTTCTGACATTCTTACCTTTACTCCCTTACTCTTTTCTATTGGAGTATTTTAAAGCAAACTCCAATCATATTGTACTCACATATACCTTGGTTTATATGTCTAACAAAGAAGATTTATCATGGTAGTACCATTTATTCATAGTCAATAAAATCATTTCCTTAATATGAAGTAGTAAGCAGTATATATTCGTGTGTCACCAATTGTCTCAAAAATGTATGCCTTATGATAGTTTGTTCAAATCAGAAACTAAATAATACTTAAATATTTATGCATTGTATTTAGTTGAAGAGATTTTTTGATTTTTTTTTTTTGAGATGGAGTCTCCCTCTGTTGCCCAGGCTAGAGTGCAGTGGTGCAATCTCGGCTCACCGCATCCTCCGCCTCCCGGGTTCAAGCAATTCTCCTGCCTCAGCCTCCTGAGTAACTGGGATTACAGGCATGTGCCACCACGCCGGGCTAATTTTTTTTTTTTTTGTATTTTTAATAGAGACAGGGTTTCACCATATTGGCCAGGCCGGTCTCAAACTCCTGACCTTGTGATCTGCCTGCCTATGATTCTTGAGTCTCTTCATTTGTAACACTTCTCCTTTCTCTGTTTTCTCTGCCATGTCTTTTAACATGTTTCTCTACTTCACATATTTATGAGAAAAAAACCCTAGAAATTCGATCTAGAAACTTGGTTAGATTCAGTGTTTATGGCAAGAATGCTTCATAGGTATTCCTGTGTTTATAATTCCTGTGGAATTACACAAGAAGAAGCAATTTCTAGTTGTCTTATTCTAGTGACATTAATATGAATCAATAGTATAAGTATTATCAGTCAGATTCATCTGTTATAAATTTGCCTTTGTCCTTTCATCTTATGATGATAAACATTGCCTGGACAAACGTTATCTGGGTCCATTATTTCATTGGAGTTTATGCAATGGTGATTTTCTAATTCTTTTATTCCATCTATATTTATTAGCTGTGATTCTTCTATTAAGAATTTTCTTTCATCATCTATTTGTTTCTCCTGAATTATAGCCAACTCAGGAAAGAAGAAAAAGTACATTTCTTTTCCAGGACACTAAGTTAGTGCTCCAACAATCTCCAAAGGTGAGCGATGAAAATTGAAGTATACATTTTAATTTTAGTATTATTAGATACTCATGGATTTATATGTTTGATGTTTCGATCTTTTATTTCATTTTATTTTGTTTTATTTTATTTTTTTTGAGACGGAGTCTTGCTCTGTCGCCCAGGCTGGAGTACAGTGGCCGGATCTCAGCTCACTGCAAGCTCTGCCTCCCGGGTTCACGCCATTCTCCTGCCTCAGCCTCCCGAGTAGCTGGGACTACAGGCGCCCGCCATCTCGCCCGGCTAGTTTTTTGTATTTTAGTAGAGAGGGGGTTTCACCATGTTAGCCAGGATGGTCTCGATCTCCTGACCTCGTGATCCGCACGTCTCGGCCTCCCAAAGTGCTGGGATTACAGGCTTGAGCCACCACGCCCGGCTCGATCTTTTATTTTTGTTTTTTACTCTTCAGAGTGTCCCATTTTTGGCCAGTGTAATTACCTTTAAGGTGACTCCTGTGTGCTTTTGACACTCCCCACATGAAAGAGTGTGTAGTAGAGCTTTCTAGAGAAACAGAGAAACAACAGGATGTGTGTGAATATAGATGATGGAGATAGAGTTTCTTGTTTTAAGAGAGTTCTTTGTTTTAAGCATGACAAGGTGTCACACATATACATATACATAATGTTTCTAGCCCCAGACCTGAATACTGTAGATATTTTAAAACATTAAAATTAATGTAATTAATTGATATTAAAATATCAATTCTCCTCCCTCAGCCTCCTGAGTAGTTGGGATTACAGGTATCCATCACCACATCTGGCTAAGTTTTTGTATTTTTAGTAGAGATAGGGTTTCACCATGTGGGCCAGACTGGTCATGAATTCCTGACCTCGAGTGATCTGCCCACCTTGGCCTCCCAAAGTGCTGGGATTATAAGTGTGAGCCACTGTGCCCCGCCTTTATTTTATTTTTTCAAGAGACAGGATCAGACTGGGCATGGTGGCTCACGCCTGTAATCCCAGCACTTTGGGAAACTGAGGTGGGCAGATCACTTTAAGTCAGGAGTTCGAGACCAGCCTGACCAACATGGAGAAACTCCATCTCAACTAAAAATACAAAAATTAGCCAGGCATGGTGGCGTATGCCTGTAATCTCAGCTACTTGGGAGGCTGAGGCAGGAGAATCACTTTAACCCGGGAGGTGGAGGTTGTGGTGAGCCAAGATCATGCCATTGTACTCCAGTCTGGGCAACAAGAGCGAAGCTCCATCTCAAAAAAAAAAAAAAAAAGAGAGACAGGGTCTTACTCTGACACCCAGGTTGGAGTGCAGTGGCACAGTCATACTCAGTGCAACCTTGAAATTCCTGGGCTCAAGTGATCCTCTCGCCTCAGTCTATCAACAGGACTACAGGAATGCACCACTCGGCCTGGCTAATATTTTAAATTTTTTTATTTGTAGAGATGGGTCTTGCCATGTTGTCCAAGCTGGCCTTGAACTACTGGGCTCAAGAGATCCTCCCACCTTGGCCTCCAAAAATGCTGAGATTATAAGCATGAGTCACTGCATCCAGCTGTGACTCCTGAACTACTTTATGGGAAAAAACAAACAAACAAAAAAAAACTGTACCTAACACTAAAATAATTACCTCTTTCACTGAAAGTTATGATTATAATTGTGTGTAAGTAAAAAAATAAAACTATTGCTGTTTTCTTCAGGTTATTTTTGAATAGTTAGATGCAAATTTCATTTTTTAATAATTGGATTATGTAATAAACACACCAGGACAGTTGGTGGATTTGGTTCTGCAAGCAGTTTTACTCTTTAATCATATACTTTTGCCTTGCTATGCACAGCTGGATTTTTGCTTATAAACATTTACCAATTAGGACTCAACCTATGAAAGAATTCAACAGGCAATGGTTGTTAAAGATGCCTTAGAAGAGAGCCTCACCCCTCCCCTCCTATCATGAAACATTTAAAGGAGGAGGGAGAGAGAGGGCCAACAGAGGAGTGCTGGGCGGAGGAAAGCACCCTCTCTTATTAAACTATGTATAGACAGATACTTTTTCTTATTTGATGCAGATTAGAACATTTATTGAATGTTTACCATGTACCAAGTTGTGTGCCAAATGCTTTCAAGTTCACTATTTCATTTAATCCTCATAACCATGTAGTTACCCTGTTTTGCACATGAGAAGACTGAGGCTGAAAAATTTCGTGATACTTAAGGTCACATAGTTAGAAAGTGCAAGAGAAAGACATGATCATCCTCTTATGTCAATAGGTATGAATTCTTCCAGAATACTTGTGGGTGTAAGTTATGTTATATTGCTTTTATTTTTCCATATGCTTAGTCAGCAGCAAGTGTAGTCTCATAATCTTTGAGCTTCCCATCTCCTGTAGATTATCTATGAACTTTAGGTGTTAATTGTTGTTCAAAAGGAAAGTTCTCCAGCTGCCCCCTCCCAAATGAGAATGACCCTTGATGTCAGTTAATTTGTCTGTTGGTGCTGCTGGTACTATTGGTGGTGCTGCCATTGCCATAGCTTCTTGCTGACCCACGTCACCATTACTGATCTCATTGGCATCCATCATCTGACTCGCTCTATTGGTCCTTGCTTCAGGAAAGTCTTTCTGGCACCAGTTCCGCCTCAGCCTTGCAAGGCAACATGGTCTTTGAAAGAGGGTATATTAGTCAGGATTCTACAGAGAAACAGTACCAAAAAAAAAAATTGTGTGTGTGTGTGTATGTGTAGTCATGCATTGCATAAGAATGTTTTGCTTAAGGATGGACTACATTTACAATGGCACTCCCATGAGATTATAATGGAGCTGAAAAATTCCTATCACCTAGTGACATAGCTATTGTAATGTTGTAGTGCAATGTATTACTTTTCTATGTTTAGATACACAAATACTTACTATAGTGTTAAAATCACCTACGGTATTCTACACAGTAACATGCTATACAGGTTTGTAGCCTAGGACCAATCAGCTATACCATAGAGGCTAGGTATATATTATGCCTTCTAGATTTGTGTAAGTATACTGTATGATTTGCCCAATGAAACCACCTAATGGTGGATTTCTCAGAACATATCCTCATTGTTAAGCAATGCATGTCTGTCTATCTATCTATCTATCTATCTATCTATCTATCTATCTATCTATCTATC
>NC_045446.1:33055681-33103274 GCF_002776525.5 Piliocolobus tephrosceles
ATCTATCTATCTATCTATCTATCTATCTATCTATCTATCTATCTATCCATCCATCTATCTGCATATATATACAAGTGCAATTTCCATTCTTAACCAAACCAAACATAACACAGAGATCTACTTGCAGGGTGAATTGGTCTCAATGTTATTTTGTCATCACTTTCTTCTTGGACCAATACAATGCTTCACTGCAGTGGACACTGTTGTTGAATTCTCTACCTGTGAAAACAGTTTCTGGAGAACTTTGGCTTGAAATGCACATACTTAGACAAGTTCTTTCTACTGAACCATCCTTTTTGCTGCCCCCTTCTGGAAGCCATTGTCACCTGCAGAAAAGCTCCTCCCTACTAGCTCTCCTCCCAAGATGTGGAAAGGCAAAGTCCACCAAACTCCAGCAGGTTCATGGGAGGCTTTCATGTTGGACATCTCCTACTCATCAGTCAACCAGTGGTGTCCTTACCTGCTTGCCAGAGACCTCAAGTTCCATGGGTCCAAAACCAAATTCATTCTCTCACCCTCCACCAATTTCTCTTCCACCTTGTTTTCTCCTCCCTTCTCTTTCTACTTGTTCTTTAATCAATATATATATATAAAGAGAGAGAGAGAGAATTAATTGATTAATTTTTAAGAATTGGCTCCTGTGATTGCAGAGGCTGTGTGAGTCCAAAATCTGATGGGGTAGGCTGGCAGGCTAGAGACTTAGAGAAGGGGTGCAATTCAAGTCCAAAGACAACCTGCTGGAAGAATTCCTTCTTACCCAGGGGAAGTCAGTCTTTTTTCTATAAAAGCTTTAAACTGATTGGATGAGACCGACCCACATTATGGAGGGTAAACTGCTTTACTCAGAGTCTACCCATTTAAATGTTAATCTCATCCCCCCAAGAAAAAACCTTCACAGAAAACATCCAGAACAATGGTTGATCAAATAGCTGGTCACCATGGCCCTGCCAAGTTGACCCATAAAATTAACCATCACAGTGTCTAACACAATTCCTTCAGTATTGTGCTCAATTAGAGTACCCGTCACTGGTTCCCCCAGATCACAGCTACAGTTACCTGGCCCTTTAAATCCACCTCTCCCTCTCCTTTCCTCCCTCCCTCCTGCTTGTCTCCTCTCTCACAGAACCACATATACTCCACAGAGTCATTTTTTCCCAAGATCTCACTGCCCCAGAATAGTTGTGCTGGGGTAGATTTATCTACTGCAGACCAATTCTTGTCAATCTTTTTTATGTCCTGGGAAATCCAGCAATTTAACTTAAAGAGCTTTTAGGCACAGATTTTAAAAATGCAAAAAGGTCCCGTGTATCATCCCTGGGTAAAGGAAAAGCAGACCTCTGAAGTAGGAAATCCCACTTACCACTGGGAATGGAGCTAGTGAGGAGGAAATGCTTTTTGTTCTTCCTTGGAGAGTAAAACATCATTTTCATCAAGATAAAAACAGAGACTTTTTGGTGCCCTCTTTAAAAAGCAGCAAACAGTAGATCTTTGGTGAGTCCCATGGGTACACATGCAACCATAGAGACATAGGATAGTACCTTCTCATTTAAAAAGGAGGCTATTTAAATATAGATAGGTGCAGCCTAGACATCTTGATTTGCCTGGAACCGGCCCAGTTTGGATAATAAATTATTTGGCTAGGTTAGATAGAATTAATATTGAAAATTTCTCAAAACTATCTACTTTAGTCCTGTAAGGAATCCTTTCTTCTGTGATTACAATGTTGCTGATGTGAACAAATGTGTTCTTGGCATCTGAAGTACAATTTCCCGTATTTCTTTAACAAATATTTATTGCATACCTACTATGTCCTAGACACTGAATTAAGCACTATGAATGCAAAGTGAACAGGACAGACTAGTCTCAGCTCTCATAACATTTTTTTAACTGTAATATTGGAGAGTTACTTCAGGTATTACTAGCATATATTGAATGAAGCAAGGAAACTGATCAATGTATATATTTGTTTCCATAGTATCTCACTCTGGGCTGCTATGACAAAGTACCTTAGACTGAATAATATACAAACAATAGAAATTTATTCCTCACAGTTCTGGAAGCTGGTGTTTCTAAGACCAAGGCACCAGCAGTGTCTGGTGAGTGTCTGCTTCCTTATTGATAATGTGTCCTTGCATTGTAAAAATAGTTCACCCTTATGACTTAATTGCCTCCCTGAAGGCCCTGCCTCATAATAACATCACATTGAGGATTAAATTTCAACTTAGAAATTTGGCAGGGGGTGGAGGGGCCACAAACATTCTGACCATAGCACATAGGAAAACTCATTCTTAATTTCAGGCAACCAACTGACTTAAACATTAACTTTGGGAAATGGAAAAAAAGAAGTCTATTTCATTATACTAAATTGGCTTCTCGTTTTCTAAATCATCAACAGTATAGGAGCAGTGTGAGCAAAGGTCTAGAGACTGGAAATAAATAGTGTGTACAAGATGTTAAGAAAGTTTACATTCAGGACAGGTAAGAAAAAAAGGTTTATTTATTACTCATATAAGAGTTTATTTCTTACTTACAATGTAAAGTTTACATTGAGGACAAGTAAGAAAAAAAAGCTTATTTCTTATTCATATAAAAGTCTGGGCCGGGCGCGGTGGCTCAAGCCTGTAGTCCCAGCACTTTGGGAGGCTGAGACCATCCTGGCTAACGCGGTGAAACCCCGTCTCTACTAAAAAATACAAAAAAACTAGCTGGGTGAGGTGGCGGGTACCTGTAGTCCCAGCTACTGGGGAGGCTGAGGCGGGAGAATGGCGTAAACCCGGGAGGCGGAGCTTGTAGTGAGCTGAGATCCGGCCACTGCACTCCAACCTGGGCGACAGAGCGAGACTCCGTCTCAAAAAAAAAAAAAAAAAAAAAGTGTGAAGGGCTAGTATAATGCTCTAAGGTCTTCCATTCCATTTTGTTACTGTGCTGTGAGTAGCTTCCATTCCCAATGTCATAGATGGTGCATTCATGATCATTCATGGCTATTCCAGCTTTAAGCCATGATCACATTCCAGATATCGGGAAGGAAGAAAAGAAGGCTGAAAATCATGCCCCATACCTCGTTCTTTGGTGACAGTTCCCAGAAGTCACATATGCCACTTCCTCTTACCTTCTGCTGACCAGAATTTAGTCATGTGGTCATGTGGCAACATGTAGATGGAAAAAAGGCTTTAGCTGGACACTAAAGATAACAGATTTTAGTGAACATCTAACAGTTTACTCCATAATCCAACCTTTTAGCCACCAAAATATCTTTGGTACACCCTTCTTCCTGTAGATAGAACATAACTACCTATTCTTGATCACACATGCCTGTTCTAGCTTTTAATTATGTATGTGAACCCCCAAATATGATCCATTTGAATATTGCTCAGAATCTAGGCTGTTGGGTTAATGCACAGTCCTTTTCATTAATTCCAAGTGGTCTAGTAACCTGTAAACTAAAAGTTAATGCATTTGCGACATCACACCTAACACAATGGATGTATATTTGGAGAGGAGGAGAATAGGATTAACACAAGAGTCACTGGTTTATAGTGGTTATCAATTCTGCTAGGCTAGGTAGGAATTGTAAAAGTTCCCTTCTCTAGCAGTGGAGCAATTTCCTTGATTAGTTCATCAGAGTACTCCTAATTCTGCCTTTTGGAAAGGGTCTTCCTTGTTCATTATACTTCCCTGACCACATCTGATGTGGTCAATGGAGAATTTGCTGTTCTAGAGTGCTGAACAGATTTTGCAACCTGCTTCCTGCTGATACAAATGTGGGTATGAGATTTGATTACAAATCAGTCATGTTTTTTGGCCAGCTTTATGATTTCTTTAGCAATTTAACACTGCTCCTTCCTCTTCTCCTAAATTAGTAGACTTCCAGTCTATAGATAATCCCATGTTTACAGCCAAAGATCACATCTAGACACTAGTTTTAAGCCTGAGTACTGGTTTTTTATTCCCTGACTGTGCTTCACCATAAAGGTGATTCCTTTAAGGTCTCCTAACACAATAAGCTTGGGTGGAAAAACAGCAACCTTAATCTGATCTTTGACAGCTAGACTAGTTTTATTGATTGATTGATTGAGACAGGGTCTCACTCTCACCCAGGCTGGAACGCAGTGGCATGATCATGGCTCACTGCAGCCTCAATCTCCTGGGCTCAAGCAATCTTCCTGCCTCAGCCTCCCAAGTAGCTAGGACTAGAGGTGTGTGCCATCATACCCAGTTAAGTTATTTTTTGTAGAGTCGGGGTCTCACTGTGTTTTCCAGACTGGTCTCAAACTCCTGGACTCAAGCAGTCCTTCCTCCTCAGCCTCCCAAAGTGCTGGGATTACAGGCGTGATCCATCACACCCAACCAATGAAGAATTCTTAAAGAAAAGTGTTTTTAAAAAGCTTGGAACCACAGTCTCATCTTCTATAGCCATCACTGTAGAGTGCTACTTTTTATAGTTTCAGTTTGAGATACATGAATAGTTGAATTCTTTAATCCTGCAGGGCCCAAAGTCCCAAATTACTGGACTCTGAGTTAAATTTATATTTTAAGCCATTCTAGTGTTCTCCTTATTTCTTTGCTCTAAGTAAATACCATGTATTTTAGGTTCTTGAAAGCAATTTATGTCAAGAGAATGTCAGGTGTTTCAGGATTAGGTTTGACTGCAAGTAACAAAGACCCAAATTAACACTGTTTTCACAAATCTAGGTGTTTATTTCTCATGTAAAAGTCTGGAGGTAGGTAGTCCAGGGTTGGTATGGTACTGCATGTTGTCAGAGGTTCAGACTCCTTCAATCCGCCTTCATTCCTGGCTTTCATTTTCAGCATCTCATCAAAGTTAAAGACCAATCCAGGACTAGCCATTGTTTTCATTCTAGGTAGTAGAAGGAAGGGTAAAGAAGGATACACTCACTTTCATGGACTATCTCCACTAACATGTCATTGGCCAGAACATGATTATATGGCCCTACCCAGCTGCAAGGAAAACTGGAAAATACAGTCTTTATTTTAGGAAACCATATGTCTCAAATAAAATCAGAGATTCTAGTTTTGTAGAAGGAACAAGGACTGGATATTGGCAGACAATTGGCAGTCTCTGCCACAAAGTTTATGTAAGTATTAGAAAATACTAACATATGGACATATTAGGACATTGCAATACAGTTATTTCAATGCATTTGGTGCATTCTTAACAAAGAATTAAAAATTATCTTTTTTAAAAAAATTATATTGCTAAACACTCCATGAGCTTACTAGTTCTTGCAAAGCCCTAACAATGCCCTACAAGGTCCAGTGTTGTGTTCATCTCTTCCATTCCCTTTCTAACCTGATCCCAACTACATTCTCCCTTGTTCATCTATTCATCTACTTTTGCTGTTCTTCACACTTGCCAGATATATCCCACCTTAGGACCTTCTGGATGCCTGCCCTAAGATGCCCTCCTGGGTCTCCCTGGGTGTCTGCATGACTAACTTTCTTGCCTCTTTTATGTCTTTGCCCAGATGCTACCAGCTCTATGAGGCCTATGCTGACAACTCTATTTAAAGTTACAATTCCCTCCACTCCCACATACTCCCAATTTACCTTTGCCTCATCAGTTTTCCCCTGTAGCATTTATTACCTATTAACATCTGTACAATTTGCTTATTTATGATGTTTATTGTTTATGATCTGTTCCCACTTGAAAGCAAGCTGCATAGGGCACAATGGTTCTTTTTCTGCTTTGTTCACTGATTTTAAGTGCCTAGAACAATGTCAGATACATTGTAGGTGATCGATGAATAATGTGTGAATTAATGAAAGCATTTATTTCAAAACAACACTAAAAAAGTAAAAGTAATTTTGTTTTCCTTAAAAGTAATGTATTTTCCTTAGGCCTGGCATGTAATCTTAATTTGGGACTCCTCTTCATTGTCTTAGTGGGCTACTTGAGAGGTAAGATTTTGTATCTATTTTAGTCAGTATTGTGAGACCATGATTACACCCTGGAAAGGATCCTATAGATCAGGGGTCTCCAACCTGCAGATACAGGTCTCCAACCCTTGGGTCTATAGAAAAACTGTTTTCCATGAGACCGGTCCCTGGTGTCAAAAAGGTTGAGGACTACTGCTGTAAATAAGATTCTTTGACATGATTTCTTATGGGCATATTGTTTTGGTCTTTTGGTCAAATTAGATTGTCTGTGTGTGTTACTCAATATTTCCAGATTGCAAATAAGAAAATCCCAGATTCCACTCCAAGATAGCCAAATAGGAACAGCTCCAGCCTGCAGTTCCCAGTGTGACTGACACAGAAGACGGGTCATTTCTGCATTTCCACCTAAGGTACCTAGTTCATCTCATTAGAACTGGTTGGACAGTGGGTGTAGCCCACGGAGGGTGAGCTGAAGCAGGGCAGGGCATCGCCTCACCCAGGAAGTGTGAGGGGTTGGGGGATTTCCCTTTCCTAGCCAAGGGAAGCCATGACAGATGGTACCTGGAAAAACAGGACACTCCAGCCCAAATACTGCACTTTTCCAATGGTCTTAGTAAACGACACACCAGGAGATTATATCCCGCACCTGGCTCAGTGGGTCCTATGCCCATGGAGCCTTGCACACTACTAGTGCAGCAGTCTGAGGTCGGCCTGCGAGGCAGTAGCCTGGCAGGGGGAGGAGCATCTGCCATTGCTGAGGCTTGGGTAGGTAAACAAAGCAGCTGGGAAGCTCAAACTGGGCAGAGTCCACCACAGCTCAGCAAGGCCTACTGCCTCTAGACCCCACCTTGGGGCAGGGTATAGCTGAACACAAGGCAGCAGAAGCTTCTGCAGTCTTAAACGTCCCTGTCTGACAGCTCTGAAGAGAGCAATGGTTCTCCCAGCATGGTGTTTGAGCTCGGAGAACAGACAGACTGCTTCCTCAGTGGGTCCCTGACTCCCATGTACCCTGACTGGGAGACACCTCCCAGTAGGGGCCGACTGACACCTCATACAGGTGGGTGCCCCTCTGGGATGAAGTTTCCAGAGGAAGGATCAGGCAGCAGTTTTTGCTATTCTGCAATATTTGCTGTTCTGCAGCCTCCGCTGGTGATACCCAGGCAAACAGGGTCTGGAGTGGACCTCCAGCAACCTCGAACAGACCTTCAGTTGAGGGACCTGACTGTTAGAAGGAAAACTAACAAATAGAAAGGAATAGCATCAACATCAACAAAAAGGACATCCACACCAAGACCCCATCTGTAGGTCACCAACATCAAAGACCAAAGGTAGATAAAACTACAAAGATGGAGAGAAACCAGAGCAGAAAAGCTGAAAATTCTAAAAACCAGAGCACCTCTTCTCCTCCAGAGGATTGCAGCTCCTCACCAGCAATGGAACAAAGCTGGACAGAGAATGACTTTGACGAGCTGACAGAAGTAGGCTTCAGAAGGTCGGTAATAACAAACTTCTCTGAGCTAAAGGAGAAGGTTCGAACCCATTGCAAGGAAGCTAAAAACCTTGAAAAAAGATTAAATGAATGACTAACTAGAATAAAGTGCAGAGAAACCTTAAATGACCTGATGGAGCTGAAAACCATGGCATGGGAACTATGTGATGCATGCACAAGCTTCAGTAGCCAATTCAATCAAGTAGAAGAAAGGGTATCAGTCATTGAAGATCAAATTAATGAAATAAAGTGAGAAGAGAAGTTTAGAGAAAAAAGAGTAAAAAGAAAAGAACAAAACCTCCAAGAAATATGGGACTATGTGAAAAGACCAAATCTACGTTTGATTGGTGTACCCGAAAGTGACAGGGAGAATGGAACCAAGTTGCAAAACACTCTTCAGGATATTATCCAGGACAACTTCCCCAACCTAGCAAGGCAGGCCAACATTCAAATTAAGGAAATACGGAGATCACCACCAAGATACTCTTCAAGAATAGCAACCCCAAGACACATAATTGTCAGATCCACCAAGGTGGAAATGAAGGAAAAAATGTTAAGGGCAGCCAGAGAGAAAGGTTACCCACAAAGGGAAGCCCATCAGACTAACAGCAGATCTCTTGGTAGAAACTCTACAAACCAGAAGAGAGTGGGGGCCAATATTCAACATTCTTGAAGAAAAGAATTTTCAACCCAAAATTTCATATCCAGCCAAACTAAGCTTTGTAAATGAAGGAGAAATAAAATCCTTTACAGACAAGTGAATGCTGAGAGATTTTGTCACCACCAGGCCTGCCTTACAAGAGCTCCTGAAGGAAGCACTAAACATGGAGAAAAACAACCAGTACCAGCCACTGCAAAAACATCCCAAATTGTAAAGATCATCAATGCTAGGAAGAAACTGCATCAACTTACGGGCGAAATAACCAGCTAACATCATAATGATAGGATCAAATTCACACATAAAAATATTAACCTTAAATGTAAATGGACTAAATGCCCCAGTTAAAAGACACAGACTGGGAAATTGGAGAAAGAGTCAAGACCCATCAGTGTGCTGTATTCAGGAGACCCATCTCACATGCAGAGACACACAGGCTCAAAATAAAGAGATTGAGGAAGATCTACCAAGCAAATGGAAAGCCAAAAAATGCAGGGGTTGCAATCCTTGTCTCTGATAAAACAGACGTTAAACCAACAAAGATCAAAAGAGACAAAGAAGGCCATTACACAATGGTAAAGGGATCAATTCAACAAGAAGACCTAACTATCCTAAATATATGTGAACCCAATACAGGAGCACCAAGATTCATAAAGCAAGTCCTTAGAGACTTACAAAGAGATTTAGACTCCCACACGATAATAATGGGAGACTTTAACACCCCACTGTCGATATTAGACAGATCAATGAGACAGAAGATTAAAAAGGATATCCAGGATTTGAACTCAGCTCTGCACCAAGCAGACCTAATAGACATCTACAGAACTCTCCACCCCAAATCAACAGAATATACATTCTTCTCAGTACCACATCGGACTTATTCCAAAATTGACCACATACTTGGAAGTAAAAAGCCCTCCTCAGCAAATGTAAAAGAACAGAAATCACAACAAACTGTCTCTCAGACCACAGTGCAATCAAATTAAAACTCAGGATTAAGAAACTCACTCAAAACCACACAATTACATGGACACTGAACAACAGGCTCCTGAATGACTAGTGGATACATAATGAAATGAAGGCAGAAATAAAGATGTTATTTGAAACCGACAAGAACAAAGACACAACATACCAGAATTTCTGGGATACATTTAAAGCAGTGTGTAGAGGGAAATTTATAGCACTAAATGCCCACAAGAGAAAGCAGGAAAGATCTAAAATCAACACCCTAACATCACAATTAAAAGAACTAGAGAAGCAAGAGCAAACAAATTCAAAAGCTAGCAGAAGGCAAGAAATAACTAAGATCAGAGCAGAACTGGAGATAGAGACACAAAAAAACCTTCAAAAATTCAATGAATCCAGGAGCTGTGTTTTTGAAAAGATCAACAAAATTGATAGACTGCTAGCAACAATAATAACGAAGAAAAGAGAGAAGAATCAAATAGATGCAATAAAAAATGATAAAGGGGATATCACCACCGATCCCACGGAAATACAAACTCTCATCAGAGAATACTATAAACACCTCTATACAAATAAACTAGAAACTCTAGAAGAAATGGATAAATTCCTGGACACATACACCCTCCCAAGACTAAACTAGGAAGAAGTTGAATCTCTGAATAGACCAATAACAGGCTCTGAAATTGAGGCAAAAATTAATAGTCCACCAATCAAAAAAAGTTCAGGACCAGACAGATTCACAGACAAATTCTACCAGAGGTACAAAGAGGATCTGGTACCATTCCTTCTGAAACTATTCCAATCAACAGAAAAAGAGGGAATCCTCCCTAACTCATTTTATGAGGCCAGCATCATCCTGAAACCAAAATCTGACAGAGACACAACAAAAAAAGAGAATTTTAGACAAATATCCCCGATGAACATCGATATGAAAACCCTCAATAACATACTGGCAAACCAAATCCAGTAGCACATCAAAAAGTTTATCCACAACGATCACTCGGCTTCATCCCTGGAATGCAAAGCTGGTTCAACATACAGAAATCAATAAACGTAATCCATCCTACAAAGTGAACCAACAACAAAAATCACATGATTATTTCAACAGATGCAGAAAAGGCCTTTGACAAAATTCAGCAGCCCTTTGTGCTAAAAACTCTCAATAAACTAGGTATTGATGGAATGTATCTCAAAATAATAAGTGCTGGCGGGTGGAGCAAGATGGCCGAATAGGAACAGCTCCAGTCTCCAACTCCCAGCGCGAGCGACACAGAAGACCGGTGATTTCTGCATTTTCAACTGAGGTACTGGGGTCATCTCACTAGGGAGTGCCGGACAATCGGTGCTGGTCAGCTGCCGCAGCCCGACCAGCAAGAGCTGAAGCAGGGCGAGGCATCACCTCACCTGGGAAGCACAAGGGGGAAGGGAATCCCTTTTCCTAGCCAGGGGAACTGAGACATACAACACCTGGAAAATCAGGTAACTCCCACCCCAATACTGCGCTTTCAGCAAACGGGCACACCAGGAGAATATATCCCACACCTGGCCGGGAGGGTCCCACGCCCACGGAGCCTCCCTCATTGCTAACACAGCAGTCTGCGATCTAACCGCAAGGCAGCAGCGAGGCTGGGGGAGGGGCGCCCGCCATTGCTGAGGCTTAAGTAGGTAAACAAATCCGCTGGGAAGCTCGAACTGGGTGGAGCTCACAGCAGCTCAAGGAAACCTGCCTGTCTCTGTAGACTCCACCTCTGGGGACAGGACACAGCTAAATAACAACAACAAAAAAGCAGCAGAAACCTGTGCAGACTCAAACAACTCTGTCTGACAGCTTTGAAGAGAGCAGTGGATCTCCCAACATGGAGGTTGAGATCTGAGAAGGGACAGACTGCCTGCTCAAGTGGGCCCCGACCCCTGAGTAGCCTAACTGGGAGACATCCCCCACTAGGGGCAGTCTGACACCCCACACCTCACAGGGTGGAGTACACCCCTGAGAGGAAGCTTCCAAAGTAAGAATCAGACAGGTACACTCGCTGTTCAGCAATATTCTATCTTCTGCAACCTCTGCTGCTGATACCCAGGCAAACAGGGTCTGGAGTGGACCTCAAGCAATCTCCAACACACCTACAGCTGAGGGTCCTGACTGTTAGAAGGAAAACTATCCAACAGGAAGGACACCTATACCAAAACCCCATCAGTACGTCACCATCATCAAAGACCAGAGGCAGATAAAACCACAAAGATGGGGAAAAAGCAGGGCAGAAAAGCTGGAAATTCAAAAAATAAGAGTGCATCTACCCCTGCAAAGGAGCGCAGCCCATCACCAGCAATGGATCAAAGCTGGTCAGAGAATGACTTTGACGAGATGAGAGAAGAAGGCTTCAGTCCATCAAACTTCTCAGAGCTAAAGGAGGAATTATGTACCCAGTGCAAAGAAACTAAAAATCTTGAAAAAAGACTGGAGGAATTGACAGCTAGACTAATTAATGCAGAGAAGGTCATAAATGATATGACAGAGATGAAAACCATGACACGAGAAATACGTGACAAATGCACAAGCTTCAGTAACCGACTCGATCAACTGGAAGAAAGAGTATCAGCGATTGAGGATCAAATGAATGAAATGAAGCGAGAAGAGAAACCAAAAGAAAAAAGAAGAAAAAGAAATGAAGAAAGCCGGCAAGAAGTATGGGATTATGTAAAAAGACCAAATCTACATCTGATTGGGGTGCCTGAAAGTGAGGGGGAAAATGGAACCAAGTTGGAAAACACTCTTCAGGATATCATCCAGGAGAACCTCCCCAACCTAGTAGGGCAGGCCAACATTCAAATTCAGGAAATACAGAGAATGCCACAAAGATACTCCTCGAGAAGAGCAACTCCAAGTCACATAATTGCCAGATTCACCAAAGTTGAAATGAAGGAAAAAATCTTAAGGGCAGCCAGAGAGAAAGGTCGGGTTACCCACAAAGGGAAGCCCATCAGACTAACAGCAGATCTCTCGGCAGAAACTCTACAAGCCAAAAGAGAGTGGGGGTCAATATTCAACATTCTTAAAGAAAAGAATTTTCAACCCAGAATTTCATATCCAGCCAAACTAAGTTTCATAAGTGAAGGAGAAATAAAATCCTTTACAGATAAGCAGATGCTTAGAGATTTTGTCACCACCAGGCCTGCCTTACAAGAGACCCTGAAGGAAGCCCTAAACATGGAAAGGAACAACTGGTACCAGCCATTGCAAAAACATGCCAAAACCCTGAAGGAAGCCCTAAACATGGAAAGGAACAACTGGTACCAGCCATTGCAAAAACATGCCAAAATGTAAAGACCATCGAGGCTAGGAAGAAACTGCATCAACTAACGAGCAAAATAACCAGTTAATATCATAATGGCAGGATCAAGTTCACATATAACAATATTAACCTGAAATGTAAATGGATGAAATGCTCCAATTAAAAGACACAGACTGGCAAACTGGATAAAGAGTCAAGACCCAACAGTCTGCTGTATTCAGGAGACCCATCTCATATGCAGAGACATACATAGGCTCAAAATAAAGGGATGGAGGAAGATCTACCAAGCAAATGGAGAACAAAAAAAAGCAGGGGTTGCAATCCTAGTCTCTGATAAAACAGACTTTAAACCATGAAAGATCAAAAGAGACAAAGAAGGCCATTACATAATGGTAAAGGGATCAATTCAACAGGAAGAGCTAACTATCCTAAATATATATGCACCCAATACAGGAGCACCCAGATTCATAAAGCAAGTCATAGAGACTTACAAATAGACTTAGACTCCCATACAATAATAATGGGAGACTTCAACACTCCACTGTCAACATTAGACAGATCAATGAGACAAGAAGTTAACAAGGATATCCAGGAATTGAACTCATCTCTGCACCAAGTGGACCTAATAGACATCTATAGAACTCTCCACCCCAAATGAACAGAATATACATTCTTCTCAGCACCACATCACACTTATTCCAAAATTGACCACATAATTGGAAGTAAAGCACTCCTCAGCAAATGTAAAAGAACAGAAATTATAACAAACTGTCTCTCAGACCACAGTGCAATCAAACTAGAACTCAGTACTGAGAAACTCAATCAAAACCGCTCAACTACATGGAAACTGAACAACCTGCTCCTGAATGACTACTGGGTACATAACAAAATGAAGGCAGAAATAAAGATGTTCTTTGAAACCAATGAGAACAAAGATACAATATACCGGAATCTCTGGGACACATTTAAAGCAGTGTGTAGAGGGAAATTTATAGCACTAAATGCCCACAAGAGAAAGCAGGAAAGATCTAAAATTGACACTCTAACATCACAATTAAAAGAACTAGAGAGGCAAGAACAAACACATTCAAAAGCTAGCTGAAGGCAAGAAATAACTAAGATCAGAGCAGAACTGAAGGAGATAGAGACTCAAAAAGCCCTCCAAAAAATCAATGAATCCAGGAGTTGGTTTTTTGAAAAGATCAACAAAATTGACAGACCGCTAGCAAGACTAATAAAGAAGAAAAGAGAGAGGAATCAAATAGACGCAATAAAAAATGATAAAGGGGATATCACCACCGACCCCACAGAAATACAAACTACCATCAGAGAATACTATAAACACCTCTACGCAAATCAACTAGAAAATCTAGAAGAAATGGATAATTTCCTGGACACTTACACTCTTCCAACACTAAACCAGGAAGAAGTTGAATCCCTGAATAGACCAATAGCAGGCTCTGAAATTGAGGCAATAATTAATAGCCTACCAACGAAAAAAAGTCCAGGACCAGATGGATTCACAGCTGAATTCTACCAGAGGTACAGGGAGGAGCTGGTACCATTCCTTCTGAAACTATTCCAATCAATAGAAAAAGAGGGAATCCTCCCTAACTCATTTTATGAGGCCAACATCATCCTGATACCAAAGCCTGGCAGAGACACAACAAAAAAAGAGAATTTTAGGCCAATCTCCCTGATGAACATCGATGCAAAAATCCTCAATAAAATACTGGCAAACCGGATTCAGCAGCACATCAAAAAGCTTATCCACCATGATCAAGTGGGCTTCATCCCTGGGATGCAAGGCTGGTTCAACATTCGCAAATCAATAAACGTAATCCAGCATATCAACAGAACCAAAGACAAGAACCACATGATTATCTCAATAGATGCAGAAAAGGCTTTTGACAAAATTCAACAGCCCTTCATGCTAAAAACGCTCAATAAATTCGGTATTGATGGAACGTACCTCAAAATAATAAGAGCTATTTATGACAAACCCACAGCTAATATCATACTGAATGGGCAAAAACTGGAAAAATTCCCTTTGAAAACTGGCACAAGACAGGGATGCCCTCTCTCACCACTCCTATTCAACATAGTGTTGGAAGTTCTGGCTAGGGCAATCAGGCAAGAGAAAGAAATCAAGGGTATTCAGTTAGGAAAAGAAGAAGTCAAATTGTCCCTGTTTGCAGATGACATGATTGTATATTTAGAAAACCCCATTGTCTCAGCCCAAAATCTCCTTAAGCTGATAAGCAACTTCAGCAAAGTCTCAGGATACAAAATTAATGTGCAAAAATTGCAAGCATTCTTATACACCAGTAACAGACAAACAGAGAGCCAAATCATGAATGAACTTCCATTCACAATTGCTTCAAAGAGAATAAAATACCTAGGAATCCAACTTACAAGGGATGTTAAGGACCTCTTCAAGGAGAACTACAAACCACTGCTCAGTGAAATAAAAGAGGACACAAACAAATGGAAGAACATACCATGCTCATGGATAGGAAGAATCAATGTCGTGAAAATTGCCATACTGCCCAAGGTTATTTATAGATTCAATGCCATCCCCATCAAGCTACCAATGAGTTTCTTCACAGAATTGGAAAAAACTGCATTAAAGTTCATATGGAACCAAAAAAGAGCCCGCATTGCCAAGACAATCCTAAGTCAAAAGGACAAAGCTAGAGGCATCACGCTACCTGACTTCAAACTATACTACAAGGCTACAGTAACCAAAACAGCATGGTACTGGTACCAAAGCAGAGATATAGACCAATGGAACAGAACAGAGCCCTCAGAAATAATACCACACATCTACAACCATCTGATCTTTGACAAACCTGAGAGAAACAAGAAATGGGGAAAGGATTCCCTATTTAATAGATGGTGCTGGGAAAATTGGCTAGCCATAAGTAGAAAGCTGAAAGTGGATCCTTTCCTTACTCTTTATACGAAGATTAATTCAAGATGGATTAGAGACATAAATGTTAGACCTAATACCATAAAAACCATAGAAGAAAACCTAGGTGGTACCATTCAGGACATAGGCATGGGCAAGGACTTCATGTCTAAAACACCAAAAGCAATGGCAGCAAAAGCCAAAATCGACAAATGGGATCTAATTAAACTAAAGAGCTTCTGCACAGCAAAAGAAACTACCATCAGAGTGAACAGGCAACCTACAGAATGGGAGAAAATTGTTGCAATCTACTCATCTGACAAAGGGCTAATATCCAGAATCTACAAAGATCTCAAACAAATATACAAGAAAAAAAACAAACAACCCCATCAAAAAGTGGGCAAAGGATAAGAACAGACATTTCTCAAAAGAAGACATTCATACAGTCAACAGACACATGAAAAAATGCTCATCATCACTGGCCATCAGAGAAATGCAAATCAAAACCACAATGAGATACCATCTCACACCAGTTAGAATGGCAATCATTAAAAAGTCAGGAAACAACAGGTGTTGGAGAGGATGTGGAGAAATAGAAACACTTTTACACTGTTGGTGGGATTGTAAACTAGTTCAACCATTATGGAAAACAGTATGGCAATTCCTCAAGGATCTAAAACTAGATGTACCATATGACCCAGCCATCCCACTACTGGGTATATACCCAAAGGATTATAAATCATGCTGCTATAAAGACACATGCACACGTATGTTTATTGCGGCACTATTCACAATAGCAAAGACTTGGAATCAACCCAAATGTCCATCTGTGACAGACTGGATTAAGAAAATGTGGCACATATACACCATGGAATACTATGCAGCCATAAAAAAGGATGAGTCTGCGTCCTTTTAGGGACACGGATGCAGCTGGAAACCATCATTCTTAGCAAACTATCACAAGAACAGAACACCAAACACCGCATGTTCTCACTCATAGGTGGGGACTGAACAATGAGATCACTTGGACTCGGGAAGGGTAACATCACACACCGGGGCCTATCATGGGGAGGGGGGAGGGGGGAGGGATTGCATTGGGAGTTATACCTGATATAAATGATGAATTGATGGGTGCTGACGAGTTGATGGGTGCAGCACAGCAACATGGCACAAGTATACATATGTAATAAACCTGCACGCTATGCATATGTACCCTAGAACTTAAAGTATAATAAAAAAATAAAAAAATATAAAATAATAAAAAATAAAAAAACTTATAAATACAGTGAGACTATAAAAAACTTATATATATATGTTTATACATTATATATATTGTTATTATATAATGTTTTATATATTATATGCTTATATATTATATGTGTTTTATATATTATGTTATATATTATATATGTTTATATGTTATATATGTTTATATGTGAGATATAAGTTTACATATATAAAAACATAGATGTCACATTATTAAAACAATATGTGTTAATAAAATATAAATTGTAAAAAAAATAAAAAAATAAAATGATAATAATAATAAGTGCTATTTATGACAAACCCACAGCCAATGTCATACTGAATGGGCAAAAACTGGAAGCATTCCCTTTGAAAACTGGCACAAGAGAGGAATACCCTCTCTCACAACTCATATTCAACAAAGTGTTGGAAATTCTGGCCTGGGCAATCAGGCAAGAGGAAGAAATAAAATTGTCCCTGTTTGCAGATGATATGATTGCATACTTAGAAAACCCCATCATCTCAGCCCAAAATCTCCTTAAGCTGATAAGCAACTTCAGCAAAGTTTCAGCATACAAAATCAATGTACAAAAATCACAAGCATTTTTATACACCAATAACAGACAAACAGAGAACCAAATCATGAGTGAACTCCCCTTCACAATTGCTACAAAGAGAATAAAATACCTAGGAATTCAACTTACAAGAGATGTGCAGGACCTCTTAAAAGGTGAACTACAAACCACTGCTCAATGAAATAAAAGAGGACACAAACAAATGGAAGAACATTCCATGCTCATGGATAGGAAGAATCAATATCGTGAAAATGGCCATACTTCCCAAAGTAATTTATAGATTCAATGCCATCCCCATCAAGCTACCAATGAGTTTCTTCACAGAATTGGAAAAAACTACTTTAAAGTTCATATGGAACCAAAAAAGAGCCCGCATTGCCAAGACAATCCTAAGCCAAAAGAACAAAGCTGGAGGCGTCACGCTACCTGACTTCAAACTATACTACAAGGCTACAGTAACCAAAACAGCATGGTACTGGTACCAAAACAGAGATACAGACTAATGGAACAGAACAGAGGCCTCAGAATTAACACCATACATCTACAGCCGTCTGCTCTTTGACAATTCTGACAAAAACAAGAAATGGGGAAAGGATTCCCTGTTTAATAAATGGTATTGGGAAAACTGGCTAGCCATATGTAGAAAGCTGAAACTGGATCCCTTCCTTGCACCTTATAGAAAAATTAATTCAGGATGGATTAGAGACTTAAATGTTAGACCTAAAACCATAAAACCCTAGAAGAAAACGGAGGCAATACCATTCTGGACATAGGCATGGGCAAGGACTTCATGACTAAAACATGAAAAGCAATGGCAACAAAAGTCAAAATTGACAAGTGGGATCTAAGTAAACTAAAGAACTTCTGCACAGCAAAAAAAAGCTACCATCAGAGTGAACAGGCAACCTACAGAATGGGAGAAAATTTTTGCAATCTACCCATCTGACAAAGGGCTAATATCCAGAATCTACAAAGAACTTAAAGAAATTTATAAGAATTAAACAACCCCACCAAAAAGTGGGCATAGAATATGAGCAGACACCTCTCAAAAGAAGACATTTATACAGTCGACAGACACATGAAAAAAAATGCTTATCATCACTGGGTATTAGAGAAATGCAAATCAAAACCACAATGAGATACCATCTCACACCAGTTAGAATGGCAATCATTAAAAAGTCAGGAAACAACAGGTACTGGAGAGGATGTGGAGAAAGAGGAACACTTTTACAGTGGTGGTGGGAGTGTAAACTAGTTCAACCATTGTGGAAGACAGTGTGGCAATTCCTCAAGGATCTAGAACTAGAAATACCATTTGACCCAGTTATCCTGTTACTGGTTATAAGGATTATAAATCATGCTGCTATAAAGACAAATGCATCCATATGTTTATTGTGGCACTATTCACAATAGCAAAGACTTGGGACCAACCCAAATGTCCATCAGTGATATACTGGATTAAGAAAATGTGGCACATATACACCATGGAATACTATGCAGCCATAAAAAAGGATGAGTTCATGTTCTTTGCAGGGACATGAATGAAGCTGGAAACCATCATTCTGAGCAAACTCTCACAACGACAGAAAACCAAACACCGCATGTTCTCACTCATAGGTGGGAATTGAACAATGAAAACACTTGGACACAGGGCAGGGAACATCACACCCCAGGGCCTGTCATGGAGTGTGGGACAGGGGGTGGGATAGCATTAGGAGAAATACCCAATGTAAATGACAAGTTAATGGGTGCAGCAAACCAACATAGCACATGTATATGTATGTAACAAACCCACACATTGTGCACATGTACCCTGGAACTTAAAGTATAAAAAAAAAAAAAAAAGAAAATCCCAACTCAAACTAGCTTAAGCAAAGAAAGAAAATTGTTGGCTCATGTACATAGGAAACTAAAGAGGTGGTTGTTTTTAATAGCTGGTTTTAGGGATTCAAATGTCATCACCAGGAATCTCACCTTCTGTCTCTTTCTACCTCTTATGTCTGCTTTCATATCTTTCAGCTTCATCTCAATGGGGGAGGTTTGCATTTTTCTTAAAGCTAGCAATCCAGGAGAATGGAGCCCTGCTTGCTTTCTTCATCAGGACTCTGATTTACCAATCTCTGTATGTGGAAGAATAGGGCATTTTGATTGACTAGCCTTGTAGACATTCATTGCCATGCCTTGAAGGCAAGGCCACATAATTGACAGACCCATCAGAATCAGTTCGGAAAAAGAGGGATGAAGAACAGACGAAAAAAAAAAAAAAAAAGGCTTGTGGTGTGCTTTTTCAGTAACATATTTCACATACAATTTTGCTTATATAAGTAGTTTTCCAGAAAATAGAAAAAATTAAAATGCTTTGCAACAAACCAGCATTTTTTTCTTTTCTTTTCTTTCTTTTTTTTTTTTTTTTTTTTTGAGACAGAGTCTCGCTCTGTTGACCAGGCTGTAGTGCGGTCCCTGCAAGTTCTGCCTCCTGGGTTCACGCCATTCTTCTGCCTCAGCCTCCTGAGTAGCTGGGACTACAGACACCCACTACCGCACCCGGCTAATTTTTTTTTTTTTTTTTTTTTTTTTGT
The DNA here is from genome assembly GCF_002776525.5 of Piliocolobus tephrosceles. Taxonomy (NCBI): domain Eukaryota; kingdom Metazoa; phylum Chordata; class Mammalia; order Primates; family Cercopithecidae; genus Piliocolobus; species Piliocolobus tephrosceles. The sequence continues at coordinate 33,075,293 of NC_045446.1, forward strand.
ATTTTTAGTAGAGACAGGGTTCCACCGAGTTATCCAGGATGGTCTCTATCTCCTAACCTCGTGATCCACTCACCTCAGCCTCCCAAAGTGCTGGGATTACAGGTGTGAGCCACTGCGCCCGGCCCATTTTTTTCATTCTTAAACAGTATTATACCAATTACAAACTTAGATTCATATTTTTTTTCTTTCTTTAGGCTCTCATCTGTTAATTTCTAAAGGAATTTCACATTTAATAATTGCTATATGGTCTAGAATAACATGATGACAAGTAAGTTGTAATTAATACCCAGCCTGTATTTGTAATCTAGTAGGCTTTTACATTTAAAATTAAATAACATTCTTTATCATTTTTAGCTGAAAATGGCAAAAATAGGAGCAGAAGATCACAGAGAAGCACTGTCTCAGTCTTCCTTATCCCCCTTGACTAAAACAATGAAAGTATTACAGCAAAGTAGTCCTGAAGGCACCTTGGATGGGAATACTGTAAACCCAGTTTACAAATATATTTTGAACGATTTACCAAGGTAAGAACATTATTTCAGCAGCTTAAACTAAATACTGAAGGGGATAAAAGTGTTTCTAGAAAGTAGTTTAAATGTTCAATCAGTCTTGGCTGGGCGAGGTGGCTCATGCCTGTAATCCCAGCACTTTGGGAGGCCTAGGCAGGTGGATTACTTGAGGTCAGGAGTTCGAGACCAGCCTGGCCAACATGGTGAAACCCCGTCTCTACTAAAAATACAAAAAAATTAGCCACACATGATCACGAGCACCTGTAATCTCAGTTACTCGGGAGGCAGAGGCAGGAGAATCGCTTGATCCTAGGAAGTGGAGGTTGCAGTGAGGTGAGATCATGCCACTTGACTCTAGCCTGGGTGACAGAGTGAGACTCTGTCTCAAAAAAAAAAAAAAAAAGTTTGAGTACAGGTGATATAAATAAGTAACTGAGATGTTACGAGGTTGGGGTTATGGAGGTTGTTGCTTAGAGTAGAGCCCTTCCTTTTTTCTACTTTATGGGAAGAAAAAATGTAGATGATGCAGTAAAAGTAAATTATCTCTGGGATCTGACTTGAATGGGTAGCATAATGATAATAATGATAATGGCAGGTAGTACTTATTAAGTGCCAGTCACTATGCTTAGCACTTAACCTGCATTATATCAATTTTGTTCTGAAAACAATTCTAGAGGCCGGGTGCAGTTGCTCACGCCTGTAATCCCAGCACTTTGGGAGGCCAAGGTGGGCAGATCACCTGAGGTCAGGAGTTTGAGACCAGCCTGACCAACAAGGTGAAACCCCGTCTTTACTAAAAATACAAAAAAAAAAAACAGGGCTTGGTGGCATATGCCCGTAATCCCAGTTACTCGGGAGGCTGAGGCAGGAGAATCTCTTGAACCCAGGAGTTGGAGGTTGCGGTCAGCCAAGATCACACCATTGCACTCCAGCCTGGGCAAAAAGAGTGAAACTCTGTCTAAAAAACAAAACAAAACAAACCAAAACAAAAAAACACTAGGAGGAATATAAGACAGACAGTAGTCTCAATACCTTTGTTTTACCTATGAGGAAACAAAGACAGAAAGAGGTTGATTAACATGACTGAGCTCACACAACTAGTAAGTAGTAGTAAAGAAGGTATGATATGAATTCAAATGGATCTAACACTACAGCATTTATCAGAAGTATAAAACAGAGGAGACAGGGGTATTCTTCCTGTGCTTTTCTCTGTTAGAAAGTGAAAGAACTAAAAGGTATTTGTCATACATTGATAAACTATTGGCTGGCTAAGTGTGATGCCATAGTCTTTATGTTATGTTATGAGACTGTAAGAAAATCAATAAATTATTCATAAATTAAGGATTATGTTAATCTTCTTATGGAAATCCTAGATCGTATTTATTTCCTAGACCAGTTTGAGTGTTTGCTTATTTGTGTGTGTGTGTCACTAGGTTAAGATGAAAGTGAAACCTTGACTTTCAGCTGATTTGTTTTGCTTTATTCCTCTCAGCTATAAGTGCATATTAGTAGTGTATGAGATCCTTTATACAATGCAACTTTAAAAAAAATGAATACCCTGTATGTTATATTGTAGGGACATAAGTCACTCATAACTTATTAGAAAAAAAATTCTAAATAGGATTAAATGTTCCTTTTTACAAATGCCAATTCTAATATTATGTGTACTTGCACATATTTTTATTGCCTTTAATATTTATTTATTTCCAATTTGCTACTTGAAAATGGTAATACATTCGCTTTTTATTCTAACTACTTTTGTGCATTTTTGCTACTTTATTTTTTTCTGGTAAAGCTAAATGTATTTTCATTTATTCAGTCTGTTCCTGCTTTTTTCCTATTTGCTTTCTTTGTTAGTCAGTTTAACACTGGCTTTATTTGTCCTTTTCATTATATGTCAGTCTTTCTTCTCATGTGACACTTTCCTACTGCCTGTTTTTTATAGTTTCTGTTTCATTGTGCTTCTTTTGTTTCTTTGTTTGAATCCTAACTTCTTTTCTGTCACTATTGCCTGTTACTATCAACTTTGATTATGATAAACCAAGAAAATGAAGTAACCCTCTTCTTGACAATCAAATGGAAAGCTGTAGACAATGCTCAGAGGTCTTTTACCTTCATGAAAAAGAAAATGATGAGTTTCAACCTGAAAGGGGTCAAGTTCATAAAGGCTAATGGTAATTTAAGAGTCATTGGTATTAATATGATTATCAGAGAGAGGCAATTTTCTCTATGAGTAAGGACATTTACCCCCTGATTGAGGTTAAAACTTCTTTTGTCTCATTCTTGTTTTCCTTGCCACCTTTCTTCTACCATCTTTGTGGTCTTTTTATGAGAAGTAATTATTAAAATATAGTCAATGTACTTTTCCTACTTGTATTACAGAGATTGTGCTTTCTTCATTAATTAATACATTGCACTTTTTACAAAATATGCCTACATATATATGTATATATATTAAGTCCATTCAAAGTAGCCATACAGTGACCACTTTATTTTCTTGTTATTATCTGATGCTATCAGTTTGCTTTTCATTATATTTACATTATCCACTCTCCTTCCCTCTGTTCTTCCTTTCCATGCTGTCACTCCATACTGCATTTGCTTATAACAGAGTGAAAACCTCTGTGCCAGGACATGCCCCCTCGCCAGAAAACTAACACCAACATTATAAATGTTTTCAGCTAATTATGCCAGAGGTTTCATCCTCTCATTTGGACTTACCATTTGGAGGTCATGTGAATAAAAAAAATAATGCCTCATTTCTGTGGCTGCTTCCAGGAAAGTAGCACAATAGTAAACTTTTCCTGCTCAGCTGTAGTCTGATGCATTCCCAGGTGACCCAGAATCGGAAAATAGTCTTGGAGACATGGATGACAAAATCAGTTATTTTTTAGTAACAGGTATCCAGGCATAGTTTCACCATGTTCATATCCAGCACTCCAAATGCTGAAGTGGAAGATCTCCAAATTACGATTGCATTTTTGCATTAGGAGAATGTTGTAAACAATTAGTAAATTTTTCCATCTCACATGTAAAATATGTTGTTTTAATGATTTTCAGCCAATGATCATCTAAGGGATGTGATTTAATGATTTTTATAATGGGAAGTTATAGTATTTTTTATCCTGCTGGCAGGTCAGTAGTAGTAAAGAAGGTATGGTATGAACTCAAATGGATCTAACACTACAGCATTTATCAGAAATATAAAGCATTACCAACTCTTACAAGGCCCTGAGGAGGAAAATTACTTTTAGTAAATTAAATGAGAACTGAAATCAGTTTTTAAAAAGTAAATACTAACCATTTTTTGTTGTTGTTGTACATTATCAAGGCTACTTTTTCACAAGCAAATCTTGCTTTCAAGGATACTAACAGACACCTAATCTATTTAGTCACTGTTTAAGTCATTTATCTTGGGTACTTTTTACTTGGAATGAATCTTAGATTGTTTTTGAAATATAAACATTTAGATCCATTGCCTTTTCTATGGACAGTTTAAGTTTAGCAACTTCATCATTCCAAAAATGAACTGTCGATTCCCACCATGGAATGAGTGGCAGATGAGAATGAGAGAAAACAACAGTGAATGAAGCATGCTAACACCTTCTCTGTTTTAGACTCCTGCTACTACCCAACAAATTATACTTTCTCCAGTTCATAATCTTTTTCCAGATTTTTTCCTTCAAGCTTTTAAAAATATTTCTGCAGATCTCCATATAAATATAATATTTTCTTTATAAAATCTTAAAAGACTAGATCATTGTTTCTTTTTGAAAATTTTCTTCTGGAAAAGTTGTATATAATATTTATAACCCCTCAGTTTTAAATTTCACATATGCCTTATTTTTATTCCCGTATACTTTTACACAAGTAAAAAAAACTTTTTTTTCCTTTGGGTGGAATTATTTATGCCCCCGATGCTATGCTCAGATGTATCTTTATGAATTTTGGAAATTGTTTTTCTTCTTTAGAAGTTTTTCTTCTGCAAAAGTAAACAAGTTTAACTTAACAAACACTTATTGAATATCTTTTATGTAGTATATATGTAGTTTGAACATAACATTTTGGTTATTATTCAATCATTGAATTGCAAGTAAAAATTTGTTATGCGTTATAAAATATCCTGAAATTGCTCCGCAGTTGGAAAAACCCTTATAAACATTTTTAGGCCAAATTAGAATTGCATTTTCTTCTGGAATTGGAAGTAAAACTTGTGGGGAATTTTTTACTTTTATTACTCATTTTCTATGATGTTTAAATTGTATTTTATCAGATAATCTAGCAATTGGAGAAAGTTGTATCTTTGGAAGTTTAAGCAACTTGGAGAAAGGGCAGGATGAAGTTTAATAAAATCTTTTGCTTTGTGTGCTTAAGAAATTTTATAAAAGCTTGCATTCACCAAACATAAGTAGGGTTATTTCTTTTATTGGTTGTATTCCAGTATTTTAAACTGATGATTCATTATTGAACATACTTATGGTCATTTTGCTTTATGTTTATATTTTATTTGTATATATTTCAATTTGAGAGCTTAATTACCATTAAAATGGTACTATAATAAAGATAAGTTTTACAAATGATGATATTAAAAGAAACTCTTCAGGAAGGTTTAAATGCCATAAGAATTTAAAGCAAGAAATATATGCTTGTCAAATATACAGTATAAATAAATAATTTGGATGAAAATGGTTGACTACATTTAACAAAGAGACTACCAAATAATGAAGGGCTAAAGAGTGGTTGTTAGATTTGATGTACTTCATTTCATATTGTAAGTAATTGCTATCCATAAAAATTCTATGGCTTCTGTATAAGAAAAAGAGACATTTTGACAGGCAACACTAGTATGAAGAGACAGCAAGTACAAATCCTTGGCAACTGTCATTTCATTATCCTGCTGTTGAATTCACATCCAAATTATGTGATAACTTAGACCTGCATGTTTGTTTTGGAGCCATGGTCTGTCAAAGTAGCCACATTTCCTGCTTAAGAATAGAATTATTAGCCACATGCAAATTTATGCCATAGAAATCTAAATGTAACAAGGATGTTTTGTGTTTCATAAAGAGGGAAAATCGAAACTCCATGTCATTTTATGCTTATGCTGAAATTTCTGGTGACATGTTCCTGATTAAGTAAAAGTAGAATTTTTAGAAAATAGCAGATAGTTTATATTTTATCTTATTATGAAATTAATTCAACATTAGTAAAGGTGTTGAATAAAACTAAAAATAAAGCAAAAGTAATTCGGATTATCAATTACTTTACACCACATGTCCATTACATTTGATGCAGTAGTGGAAAGCTGACTATATAAGTTAGGCCACTATCAGTGGAAAGTAACAAAATTCAACTGAAAGTGACTTAAAAATGAAGAACATTCGTTATTTCATGTAAGAAGAATTCAGAGAGAGAGCAATTTTAGGGTTAAATTCAGCAGTTCAGCAGTGTTATCAAAAAGTCTGGCTCACTGTGTCTTTCCCTCTGCCATCCTCAGAATATTGGCTAGATCCTTTGGCTTGACCCCTCCTGCTTGCAAGATGGCTCATCACATGTTCACTCAGCAATGTCCGAGTAAAAAAGATGAATGTTTGATCACTTACATCTCTTTTTCATGAGGGCAAATAACCTTTGTCTAAAAGATTTATTATGTCTCATTGGCCAAAATTAGGTCACAAGCAGATTACTTAACCTGCCAGGGTCAAGGGAAATGAAATTACCATCATTGGCTTTAGACCATTGAAGATTTACTCACTGGAGCTGATCATAGGATACTTTCCATGGGCATATAAGGAAGATGAATTCTTAAAAATAACCGAGACTTTATCCAAGAAGAAATGGGGGAAATGACTTAGACAGATAATCAACATTACCTGACATAACTCTTGGCTTCAGCTTTCTTTTATTTTATTTCTTAAATTGTGTTTGTTTCTTTTCAGTGGCATTTTGATACATTTTTGCATGCTGTCATAATTACCAAAAAATAATTCCTGCATATCAACCACTGGTTGAGTTCCTGTGGAAATATAGCAGATGTAAAACAACGATCTTACTCTTGCAGAGTAAGATCTGAAATCATCTGAAATTATATAACAGATAACAAAGCAAACATGGCAATATGCAAAACAGGACATCAATTTTTACAAAGGGCCTGGGGAAATGATTTGGAATAAGGAATAACTAGGATCTGGTGGGATTATCTTCTCTTATGTGTCCTGCCATCCTGAACAGTTTTGGTGACGCCTTTTCCATGACCCTAACCCCTGGAATTTTTCCCTTCAGTAACTAGGGCTTTTCCTTCAGAGCTAATCATGATCAGTAATTGTAAATTTATATGTGTAACTATTTAATAGTTCTCTCTTTCACCTGACAATTAATGTTATTATGAAAGAGGTTCTAGAAAATGTAAATTCTGAGTTGAGATTAACATTTATTAAATATTTATTTTTCAAAGGAGTACAGTAATAGGTATAGATTAGCTGAGTGAACACTATTGGTAAAAAGGTATGCAGATAGGAACTATGGAAGGCAATGTGGTGCAGTTATAGCTGAGGGATATTACGGGGGAGTAATGAGCAGCACCACTTGGTAGAAATTGTTAAATGTGAGACCAAGAAGTATGATTTTACTAGGATTTTTCTTCAAATTGCTATAAAAAGTCACTAAGGTTTACTAATGCCATTAAGAAGAGGAAATGAGGAGAAAATTTGTTCTTATCAAATCTGTAGTCATCTCCTTAATTCTTATGGTCTACTTAGCTGTTTTTTCCTGTAGTCTTTCCTAATAATATTTTCTTATATTTTTAGACCTTAAAGATTACTTAGTTGTTGCTTTGTGAAGCAAAAATTGTAAACTAGATTTAAAGAAAATTTCAGAGAGTAAGCATAATTAAATGCTACTCTGAAATATCAAGAGGGTTGTAAATTCCACAATGTTTAAGATCTTTAGGACCTGTAAATACAATGAGATATCGCCATCATGATTAAGTTTCATTATGTGGCAAAAGAGAAAAGATTTTCGCAGATGTCATTAAGTGACACAATCAGTTATCTTTAAATTAATTAAAAGGGAGATTATTCTGGGTGTGCCTGACCTAATCAGATGAACTCTTAAATGATAGAGATCATAGACAGACAACTTAGAAAGCTAAGCTATTGCTGGCCTCAAAAAAGATGATAGTCAATATAAATTCTATAGCAGTCAAGAACTGAATTCTGGCAACAACCTGAATGAGCTTGAAAGAGGACCCTGAGCATCAGATGAGACTGCAGTCCCAGCTGACACCTTGATTTCAGCTTTGTGAGATCCTTAACAGAGGATCCAGCTAAGCTTTGCCCAGACTCTGGACCTACAGAAATAGTGTGCTAAGAAATAGATGTTATTTTAAGCCACGAATTTTGTGGTAGTTTGTTGTGCTTCAATAGATGTACAACTAATAATGGTTGGAGAAGTAGGTGGTACGTAGTAGTTTAGATATATAAATAGATTTTTAAAGGAAGTGTACTTATGAAGTAATATGATTAATGTTTTTGTATTAATCCATTTCAGTGGAATTTAAACTTCAGGCTTAAAAGGAATGCTTCTATATCATGGCAAAAGATTAAATAATACAATGATAAATTGAAATATTTGACAGAAATTAAGGGCTAGCATTTTATATGATAGGAAATAACCAAAGAGATATAGTAATTCTGGCTATCAAATCTTCCAGGGCAGGTATGGATGCACAGGGAGGAAACACATTCCATCATATGGGGTTGGCATAGAAATCATACTGAAAAAGGAACTACTTTGTCTGTTTGTATGTGAGTTATTTACAGATGCAATGAAAAATTTACAGTAGAGACATACACACTTCCAGGACAAGATGATAAATCTGACAGAAATATTAAAAAGAAAATCTATGTTATAAAATTAGCCCAGGTTCCAGAATGTTATGGAAAATCTCAACAGTAGGTGGGGAGAAGGTGAGGGTTTTGTTTTGTTTTTGTTTTTGTTTTTGTCTTTGGACAAAAGACCATTTTCTAGAACAACTGGTTTAGGAATTCACATGGAAAGGAACTATACCTATTCATGGAGACTGCATATGGGCCAATAAATAAAAGTAACCATAGCACTAAATTTAGTATCAGTTAGGAAAGACAAAATTCAGCAAAACTATCATACAACTTACTGAATTTTAGAAAAGATAGCTGTATAGATCTTCATGTAGATCTTAAAAATGTAGATCTTAAAATAAATTATAATATAAAATGTATATAATTAATAGTTCTCAAGAAGCACAGGAAGAACAGAATGCAAAACCTCAAGCTCAAGCAAGGAAGACTTTGGAGCTGAGCTCCCTGCATAAAGCTAGGACCCCTGAAAGACAGATGCACCTGTTAATGAAAATGGGAACAAAAGTATTGTTCATCAGCCCTAGGAAGCAACAATAAACAGATATAATGTATTTTAAGGTTTGTGCATTGTCTGGAAAGTAATGAGTAAGTAATTATGTTAAACTTTAATGGGAAAAGGATTCATATTGTAATGGCTAGTGTAACCAGTAAAAATAAAGTTAAGCAAATGTATAACATACAACCTAATAGAAGGGGAAATGAAATAATGGAAAATTATTTTTTAATCTAAGCAAAGACAACAAAGAAGTGAAAAGGAGCATAGAACAGATAGGTAAAACAGAAAACAAGTAGCAAATGTATTAGGGTTCTCCAGAGGAACAGAACCAATGGGTTATAGTATTTTATTTTATTTTTAAATTTATACTTTAAAAAGAAATATTTTATTTGACTTTAAAAATTTTTGTAATTTAGAGATGAGGTCTCGCTATGTTGCCCAGGCTGATCTTGAGCTCCCTATTTTAGCAATCCTCCCACCTCAGCCTCCCAAAGTGCTGGGATTACAGGCATAAGCCCCCATGTCCAGTCCATATACTGCATATTTTGTATACATATTATATATATATAGGATAAGGTATTGGCTCACCTGATTATGGAGTCTGTGAAGTCTCATGATTAGCCATCTACAAGCTGGAGATCCAGGAAAACCAGTGGTGTGGTTCAAAGGCCTGAGGGACAGAGGGCCATTGGTGTAGTTTCCAATCTGAGTCTGAAGGCCTGAGAACCAAGAGTGACCAGAACAGGGAAGATTAATGTCCCAGCTGAAGCAGTAAGGCAGAAGAAGCCAGATTCCAACCTTCTTTGCCTTTTTGGTCTAATCAGGCCCTCAACAGATTGAATGATGCCCACCTGCCCTGGGGAGGGCCATCTGCTTTACTTGGTCCACCAGTTCATATGCTAATCTCTTCTGGAAACATCTTCACAGACACACCCAGAAATAATGTTTCCTCAGATATCTGGACATCCTGTTGCCTAGTCAAGTTGACACATAAAATTAACCATGACAATAAGACTGTAGATATAAGTTCAAATACCGTAAGCCCATGGTTTACTCATCTGGAAAAGGGGAATAATAATATAGGGCTGTTGTGAGGATTAAATGATAAATAAATATAAAATGCTTAGAACAGTGACTGACATAAATGCTATGTAGGCATTAGCTATTAGTATTGTTATTATCATTGTCAATACGAAGGGCATGATATATGATTTATACCTTGCCTGGCCTGGATGAGAGTCCCTATAATTGGGCAAGTAAGGGCCAAAAGCTGAGGGGACTATTGAAAGAAAACTCCTTGGGGCTCTACACACAAGTTGAACTGCTTCAGAGTTTCCGTGACTTAATAGGACAGGGTTGGAGGGATGTCTCTTTTCATCATCCCTGTACTAGACTGTTCTGGCCCCAGGCACTAGAGTCTTTGGGAACACTCTGAGGTAGCACCTTGGCATGGACCTCATTGTTCTTGTGACTGGTCATGGCAGCAGAGAGGCAGTGAGAGAAGAGAGTGGAAACAGCTGTGACTCTTACCAACATATTTTTATAGGTACGTAGGAGATACTTTTAGAAATTTATAATGTACCACTTTGAGGACTCTCAGTAATAAATGGGGAAGATTTTGAGGGAGGAATAAATTCCTGTACTATGATGATCAGGTTATCATGCTGGCAGTTTGTATTAAATTCTTCACCCTCAAGATTGGCATCTTTAGGATTGTCAAGGAGCACAATCCTTCCTTTTGATCCATATCCCTTTGGGCCAACATTGGCATAGACTGTTGAGCCAAATGGTCCAGAGACTGGGCCTGCAATCATGGTACTGTATTCTTATATTCCTCTTTGATTAGAAATGAATGACTAATATTAAAATAATCAAAAGAATCAGAGCACTGTTTCAGCAGTTGTTACATTTAAACACTTGTGGCAGAAATTTAAATTGTATGATGTATTTTAGTGAATACTTTTAAAATCAATCAATATATCGTGTCTCTGCTCATCTTAGTGTACAAGACAGGCCATGCAAGTCCCCTGCCAATTATGTTTTACCTGTTTGGGAGGCACTGAAAGCCCATATCACCCTACCTCCTGTGTACCTCCAATGTGCATCCTGCTGTCCTATCTCTAGCTGGGCCATTAATAGGTACTTTCCCATATGCAGCTTGCCAGTAGCATGAGGTTGCCTCACATAAGAGTTTTACTCAACAGGGGTGTCCTATCCTGGGTAGTGATGAAATTAAACTCTTTGAGGAATTTGAATGTAAGTCATATAGACAGAGACTGAAGAAAGTAATTTAGCATAGAAACGAGACACATAGAGGAAGTAAGCAGAAGCCATGAGGAAAGAGGAGGAGGATAGAGGTAAATCAGGCAATCATGATGTATGAAGAAGAGGTAGGTAGACCCAGAAGGAGATAGGAGGTGCTGAGTCAAAAAGCATGGAGTCTACTAGAATTAAGTCACTAGTGTATCCTCGACAGCCATGAATGGCCTTCCAATTTTTGTGCCCTGCAGGAGTGGTTTTATTTACTTTTGTAACTTTCTATGTATCTTGATAATAAGCCTTATCACTTGAAGCCTAAGTGTGCCTCTCTGTTTCTTTAAAGCTAAATGAACCTAACACCTTTCATTCCAGCACCAATTTAGCAAACTGACTATGTGGGTTTAATTCCCACATGGAACAAGTTGGCTTTGCAAGGGTATGTGATCATCCTCTCCAACACCTAACAAGCTATGAAACACATATCAATTGTTATAAGAAAGATGAGTTTGAGACTCTGTAAGAACTACTGAGGCCGGGCGCAGTGGCTCATGCCTGGAATCCCAGCTCTTTGGGAGGCCGAGGTGGGAGGATCATGCGGTCAAGAGATCGAGACCATCCTGGCTAACATGGTGAAACACTGTCTCTACTAAAAATACAAAAAATTAGCCAGGTGTGGTTGCATGTGCCTATAGTCTCAGCTACTCAGAAGGCTGAGGCAGAAGAATCGCTTGAACCTGGGAGGCAGAGGTTGCAGTGAGCTGAGATCGCGCCACTGCACTCCAGCCTGGGTGACAGGGCAATACTCCTTCTCAAAAAAAAAAAAAAAGAATTACTGAAAACCTGTCATCAATGTTGTAAAACAAATCAAAGCTGAAGACTATTCATAGTGGACCAATAATATTAACTCTTTAACATGAAAAACTACCCCTTCTCCTACTTTCAGATATAAATTATAAAATTGAACCATATATTTAAATTTAATTATTTTTACTATTCACTGGGTAAATCTCCTATAATCTCTTGTCCTTACCCTATCAGGATGATGTGGAGTTGGGAAGAGTTTGCATTCCCAAAAGAAAGCAAGCGCTGTTATCAGAAGACGGGGAAGATGTGTGTGATAAACAAAAATGATAGCCAATGCATAACTAGGTACAAGAAGGCTATATCAATATAGTTGATAAAATATTATATTCCAATAAAATCCATACAGAACATAGAGCAACATGAATAATGGTGTTTAGTGAATACCATGAAAAACAGTATTTAGTCAGAAGGCAATAGAATTGAGGATATAACATGATTAAAACTTTAGAATATGAAAAAATAAAAATCTTTTGCCTTGTGGTGGTGGAATAATGGATTATTAATATTAAAATCATTAGTATATTTATAAGAATATTTCACAATGAACAAAATATATTCATTAAAAAAGACACCTTATTCTACTTTTAAGTAGGGAATTCCATTTTTTAAAAAAATGTGGGAATCTGCTCTTCAAGTAACTATTTATTGGAAACTTGGAACTGTTGATGAGATCTGTGATTCTTTCCCCTGGCTGTTTACCGGCCTTCCCCCAGGTTGAAGAGCTTGGTGACCATGTGAAGCTCCATTGCTGTTGCTGCAGAAACACTGCCAGTTTGAAATGACTGCTACCACATGCCATCACTCACCACCGTTATCAAAATCTGAGTGGCTTAGGTGGTCTGAAGGGAGGTCCCACCTTTGCCAGAGCTAGAGTCCAAAGACCCTTTCAAGGTGCTCTTTGCCACAGTTTTGAACCTGGTTAGGTCTTCAGAACATAGGGAAGGCCGCTCCTGTCCCCAGTACTGTACTCAGTCCAGAGCAGACTTGGATAGAAACATGTGATAACAACAACAGCAGAATACAACTGCTTGGATTCCAGAGGTGTAGTTCCCCTGGGTCCACTGCGTGAGCTCACACACACACACACACAAACATCTGTTTTCTCTCTGACGTGTGACTATCATTCATTTTTTCAGAGAAAATAATTGACCATTTTACTTGTTTGTGAGCATAAAGAGGGCAGGCTGGAAGAAATAATTGTGATTGTAATGACATTTGTGGATGTGAAAGATTTGGAGGAGGGGCAGTCCCTGCTGAGCTTTCAACACTGAACATATGTTAATTTATAATTGGGGGTGTGTTTTGGGGGAGTTATATTATGCAATAACTATTGAGGAATGAGCAAATTGGAAAGAAGCAGATTTGGTTTGTGCAAAGATAGTTCCAATTACGGTAATAAATGGAACCTGACTATCCTCTATGCCTGATCACCACAGAGCTCAATATTTGCAAATATATTGGAACTTATTTTATTTTATCATACCACTACATTCTATACCTATTCATCTTCCCAACCTGGTGTCTACATAGATTAATATATTCTTCCAGGTCATGTGGTCCCCTGTTCACATGTCATGGTTCATCCAAATACTACTCTTCCTGCCTAAATATCAGTAGGGTGACCAATTGACCCAGTTTATCTGAGACTGAGGGAGTTCCTGGAATGTGTGACCATCAGTGCCAAAACCAGGATAGTCCTGAACAAACCAAGATGAATTAGTTAGGCTAATCTCAGGTCTGCTGTGAAGGCTTTACCAACTTTATTCCCACCCGTTCTAAAATGGCCTTCAATGAGTTCTTTTCAACTTTAAGGTTAATACACACTCATTTTCAGTTTATTTAACATATATTCTCTATTGGGGGATTGTTTGCAAGTTTCTTGATGGTAGGACCCACATATTTTTAGCAGCAGAGTATCAAGTAAGTATTAGAAAATAAAGTGGATCTAAGAATTTAAAAATTATACTTACATTGTTTTAAACATTATGCAAGCTTCCTTTTGGTTGAATTAAGTAAAGCAATGAAGCTTAATGGTTATGAATGTGGATTTTATTTCAGGACAGGCTTGGGTTCAAATTTCCACCTTGTCAGTTACTGATTATGTGACATTGGGCAAGTTAATTAACCCCACTGAGTCTCAATTTCTTAAATCTGTAAAATGGGAATAAAAATAATAACCACTTCCCAGGAATATTGTAGGCATTAAACAAAATAATGGCTAAGGGTGTAGTATTTTGTGTAGCAGATAGCACACAACTCATTATTATGTGGTATTTGTTAATAAATGATTGCAAGTCAATTAATTATATTCTTCCATGCATTGTTTCTTCCAGAGAGTTTATGTCATCCCAAGCAAAAGCAGTTATTAAAACTACTGATGATTATTTGCAGCCTCAGTTTGGCCCCAACAGACTTGTGCATTCAGCAGCAGTACCAGAAGGGTCAGGACTTCAAGATTGCGCCACACATCAAACAGCATCAGATCACAGCCATGATGAAATATCAGACCTAGATAGCTACAAATCAAACAGTAAAAACAATTCTTGTTTTATATCAGCATCCAAGAGAAACAGACCTGTCAGTGCTCCAGTGGGTCAACTGAGGTAATCAAAGCTGTTCTCTGTTCTTTTTAACCTACTGTGGAAGTTCTTTCCTTTGAGCAGAATTTATAATGTTTCAATTGACTATCTCAGACATTAAAATGTAACACATCTCTATGGTTTTTTGTTTTTTTCTTTGAAAGCACCAGAGTAGAATGTTGTTAATTACACTGTGGGAAATATGAGATACACTTCAACCTGGGTAATCAGAAACTCTGAAAAGAATATCTGAAGCAGAATCAGGCTAGGATCATGAAATATCTTTGCTCACACGAACTTATTTAAAAATAAAAATGCTTTCTTTTGATATTTAACCAATAGTTTGAAACATAATTGAATTGAATGACATTATTATAAAACCATTTTGTAAATATGTTTTCACGTCAAGATTGTTATAAACTGTTAACACAAGAGTTCATAGACAGAAGAAAATATTGGTAAAAACAAAAATCAAGCCAAGAAACTAATACCCCACTATTTTCAGATGTTTGAATATGTGAATATGTTGTGTTTTTAACTTACATGACATTTTTATTTTAAAATGTTTACTCTTCTGTGGCATTACAAATTAACTTGGTTAGAGAATTATGAAGAAAATTTGACATGTTAGTTTACCACATACTTTTGCTGAGAAAAATCATAAAGATCAAAATTAGTTTTGCCCGAAGATGAAACTTAGAAATCTTCACTTTCACCACTTCCAGACAATTTGAAATAAGAGCAATACAATTAAACTTGGAATCAAAATTTTAAAATCAAAATATTTTTGAATTTTAAATCATTTTTTAAAAAAATTAAAGAACTTTGATAAACATGAAAACTTGTGTAGAATCTTAGCCATTTGCTGTTTCATGATATTAAGACCATATTACTACTTTTTGCTATCAGAACATATCATATATATATAATTTTTAGTTGCATATGATATATATATTTTTTAAAGGACTGTTGTGTTTTATAAGTAAAGTGATAAAAAATCATTTATTCTGATATATATGTTTTATATGAGCAGTTTTGGCAAACACCATGTTTAAAATTTTTTTGAATATTTAAATAGTGACAGTGTTACTGTGTAACAACAATCTTATCCTATAAAAAGTATTGTTAGGTATACTTACGTACATAGGAACAATCTTTAGTGCTTATATCTGTTTAAAAAAATCCAGAATAATATTTATTGAAAAGTTTTTACTAATTAACATGCATCAATTTTTCTGTTTTTCTTTTTCTTCAGGGTTGCAGAGTTCTCTTCTTTAAAATTTCAGTCAGCCTGGAATTGGCAGAGATTGTCTCAGAGACACAAACTTCAACCACGAGTGATTAAAGTAACAGCTTACAAAAATGGATCTAGAACAGTCTTTGCCAAAGTTACTGTACCAACCATCACCTTGGTAACTAGTGTTCCAAAGTTGTCTAAGCTTTATTTTTTTTCCCTTACTCTCTTTATAATATAAAAATTGAGAAAATTATTGTTAATATTTTCTTTTTAAGAATCTGAATCTGCAGATTGCTTGTATATATGTAGATTTCATAGGAATTTCACTCTTTTCCTTTTAAAAAAAATTCAATATATAAATAGTGTATTTAATTAAACAGATGCAATGGCATTATACCTTGTAGAGTTATTAAAATGACAGATCATTTAAATATTAAAATTAGTCAATAATTAGATATGCTTCATGTTGTCACTTACCTTTTATTTCTATATTTTCAACTGCTAGAAAATAACTGTATTGGTCAAGTTACTAAACTTGGCAAGTGACTCAGTTGGGTTTCTATTTTGATCGTTAGAACCTTTCGTTTTGAGGGAAATATATTACTTTCTTTGTCGTAAATCATTTTGACTTACCTCTTGCTTTCTTCTAGCTGCTGGAACAGTGCACAGAAAAGCTGAATCTGAACATGGCCGCAAGACGAGTGTTCTTGGCAGACGGCAAGGAAGCCCTCAAACCTGAAGATATACCCCATGAAGCCGATGTTTATGTTTCAACGGGAGAGCCCTTTTTAAATCCGTTCAAAAAAATTAAAGGTAAAAAAGATTTAAAAAATACCCTACCCCCACACATACTGAATTGCTTAAGGGGTGCAATTAAAAAATGATTTTCGTCCTGTCTTTTTTGCATGGTTTAACAAAACTAATGTTTACGCATTTACAGCTCAGTAAGAGGATAATGTGCTTAATGAAAGAAAAATCCACTGACAGCCACGTTTATTGCCCTTCATTAGCATTGGTGCTTAATTTAATATAGATCTGAATAGACATTAGGGAGCCTGCAGGAGGTTAAATGGTGAAAATATAATAAATTAAATCAGAGATTATTGAATTTACTGTTTAGTTTCTGTGACACTCAACAGACATAATTCATTAGACTTATTCTCTCAGAAAATAGTTCAAAGTTTCAAGTATCATTTATTCATTTACATTCTTGGTGTTTTTTCAGATAGTATCAACATAATTATGAAAATGTGGCAAATAATGAACATACATTTCTTATATACATATGATTCTCCTAATAACACATTTCATAATAAATGTTCCAGCTTGATTATTTTTTACCTTAAAATGTATAATATAATCCTACACATACTTTCAATTAAGGTTTGCCAAAAAGTTCATTTCTTCCAACATTTCAGAAATGTGGAGATTTTCTAAAATTAAAAAAAAATAGCATTTTTCTTTCTTCAGTGGATAAGAATACATTTTAAGAGAGAAATAAAAGCACTACTATCTAAGAATATTCTTCCAAGCATGTTGTACCTAGAGGTTGGTATCAAGTGCTATGTATAGTAATCAGATTTAAATAACATGAGGAATAAGGACTTTGCCGTAAAAATTCAGTGTGTCTAACTGCTGTACTTTCCTGTGCTTTTTATACTTTATTAGAAGTAATTTTTTTCTGCAACTTCTATAAAGCTAGTGAATCAAAGGCAAGTCTAGGCAGTAATTGCATAAGTAGAATAAAAGTAATTCTGGAGTTCATTACAGATGAGGTGATGAAAATCTCCCTTCTGTTAATGTTATTGTATAAAGTCATACTAGCATTTCTCTCTTATATAAACTTGGTCTTCAGGAAATAAGCAATTTCTTGAATTCAATAGAAAATTTAAGATAATTTGGTTCTTGTGAAGAAGGTTGTTGCTATAATGCTCATTGAAAATTACCTATCTGATAGTGTAGACTCATATATTTTTCACATTTTGCTTTAAGTTTAAAATATGGCTGGCTGCCTTAATTTTATATTTGTTGAATCATTTGCTTATATAAAAACATGAGTCTTAGTGGGCAAATACTTTTCTGTGACTTTAAAAAATTCAGATATATTTGTAATGATTGCTTCATTAAGATCCTTGATTATTGTTATTAATAAGAAATGCTTGCCTTTCATATGAATAATGGTATTGTGGAAGAGACATATAAAAATTATTTATAGCTAAGCTAAGAAGAAAATCTCCTGGACATGTATTCCTAAAATAATAATGTCACACACATGACTGAGCTTGGTGGATGATTTTTAAATATACTAACTAATTTCCTCCTACTTTTTGTTCTCTTTTTTATCCTTTTCAAAAGCCAAGTCCAGAACAAAAAACTTCTCTGCTTTGTCTGCATATCTTTGGCTGTGTTTCACTGTGACATGCACTGCTGTTCTTTTAGCACCAAAATGTTGGCACACATTCCTGAAAATTTCACACCATCTCTTGCTGGATCAGCAAGCTTAACCCACCAAAATCTGGTGTTGTGCAATGGTTTTTGACTGATAATCAATCTTTATGCTGCTCGACAGTTGTTGCTGGGACACGGAGTAGAGCAGGTGGCAGATGTGCCTTGTCTTTTGAGAAAAGAAATTGTAGGTGAGCTTGGACACAGACTAGCATATCTCATGTCCATTAAAAAGAGTTACGATAAGTATAATGGGGAAAAGCCATTCATCCAAGTTAAGCTTATAGATAAACAATGATGTTTGGTTTCTTTCAGAATGTTAAGAATATAAATGTAAATATATATACATTTATATATGAAAGGTAATATTTAACTTGATGTGAGTGATATATTACATATCACTCACATATTCACATACACTTCTTCAAACCACCAAAATCAGCTTGAAGATTACCTTTCTGTCATCTGTTTTATAGATAAATCGATAATTTTCCAACTAGCCACAAATGTACCATTAAAATAAAAACTTGTATGAATAACTTTGAAAGTGGTAGATAAACTTAAAGATACATGATCAGAAGTTGGAAAATTGAACATGCTAAAGGTAAATAGGGGAAAACAGTTGGCAGAATTGATTGTTACTGATGTATCTTTCTAAATGAGCATAAATATTTTATATACAATGGGTCATTATTTTAATTTACAGACTTTTACTCATTCAATAAACATTTATTGAGAGTCTGTATGTGCTAGATACTAGGCCAGGTCAGAGAAAGATAAAAGCTGTGGCTCATAGTCTGATTTCTTTTTTATCATTATTATTTCATCTCTTATTTAAATTCTGATTTAATGCAATTAAATCAAAATTTAAATCAACATATTTTTACTGAATGCCTACTATGTGTGCCCCAGCATAGGGATAAAAGTCCTGGCCTTTAAGGAACTTAAACTGAGTAGATCAGTTATAAATCCTTCAAACTGAGAACACTATTTTACAACATAAATCAAATGGATCTTATTTTATTTCTGGCATTGGAAGGCCAAACAAGTCCGTATATATTTTGGCCATTATATTTCCATACTTCATTGGTTTTCCTTATTCATTGGAAAAGCAATGTAGATAGAGGAAGTTGCCTAAGAACGATTTCCAGATTTGCTAAGGCAGAAAAAATCTGACAGAACATTTCTGATATTTTAACTATTTTACTACGCCTTTTGAGCATCACTGTTGACAACCAGTGGCATTGGATCTAATAGAAAGCCAGAGAGCTATTCATCACATACCTTGAAACACAAAGCTTTCATATGGAGGTCAGGCCAAGGTCAAGACTGACATGAAGCATTCCTTGTTGAAATGCAGTATTAGAATGATTCTTACATTTTAAAGTTGAATATTTAATCAGAAACATTAATTGTATAAGGAGAAGATCAGGAACATAGAAATATTTTATATAAATACTGTTGAAAATGATGCCTTCTTAGGTATTATACTTCTGGCATTTAAAGTTTTTACATTTATTAATAATTCATTGAAATTATGAGTATGCAGTTAATGAATTGTTTGAAAAGGCATATTAAGTTTTCTGATTCATGGCTATGTGGTTTAGGTTTTATTCACAGTTTCCTGAATCTTCTGCTTAATTGTGACACAGCACATGGATCTTGGATCAGATCCATGGGGTTTATGAGTTCAGCTCCTTTATAACTGCTGGAAGCTGTATGTAAGTAATGCAAATATAGCATAATAAATGGTTCGTGCCCTGTGATTGCCTGAATATCTTAAATAAAATGAGGGGAAAACACTGTTTAGACCTAATTCGTTAGGTCCAAGTTCTATTGTATGGAGCTCTGATTGTCTTTAAAAATTATTGGTTTTATATTTCTACTCTCTCCTATATATCCTATTCTATTACTGGGCTTTCGGAATTATCACTTACAGTGATTCATTTCAGTCCTGAGTTTTGTTAACCAAAAGTGAAACTTAGTATTATGAATAAGATTTTAAACCTTTTATATTCTGTATTGTAAAGATGTAGTCACAGAAAAAAATGCATGAAAGGAGTTCTTGATACTACACCTAAGATCTAAATTTAAGCCTAGATGTTTTCTACTAACTGCCATGTGATCTACAAAATGAAATAATTTGCTATGACAGCTTGTGATTGACAAGAATATGTGTGAGCACATTTAAAATAGGCCATCTTTTCATGTAGAAGTGTCAGTGAAATGATGGATTCTCATCATTTTAATTATTGATGATTTGGAAATATTTCAATTCCACGACACACAAGACACATTCTAAATAGCAGCATAACACTTTTTCTCATATCTGCGTCCATAATGAAATGTTCTGTCATATTTTGTTTTTCAAAAAATGCATTAGTTTAATGAACCTGGATTCATGCATTATATTCTCTTCCATTATACGTCTACTGAATTTGTTGATTTTTAAATTGTTATGTTAAAAGCACAAGTTTCAATAGGTGACCCACTACTCACATCACATCATACCTTAATATTTCTGCTGCTAAATCTCAAGACAGAACGCTATAGTTCTGCCTACACCAATGGCTGCTTTAGTGTTGCCAAAGCAGATACCAGCCTTTGTGGTGTTCACCTGCAGGGCATTCAGTCAGCTATGGTAGTTAGTACTGACTTTCCCAAATTCTCTTTTATCTTTTGGTTTGAATATTGTATTTATTAGATTAGATCGTTTGTGCATTTTAACTTCCACTACTCTATATATATTCAAAAGGAGGAAGATGGCATTATATGGAGAAAAAAATAAACATTTTCTTCTCAGACAGCATATGATCCTTCTATTTCTGTAAGTGAGGGTAAAACTATAGGAAAAATATTTTATATATTTTCTACTCCAAAGTTTTAAATCTGTAAATAAAAGAATAGAATATCCTTACTATATAAAATAGATGTGGATTTCAAGACAATTATGAGATGGACCAATAAAGTGTTCTTAGCCAGTAGGAAAATATATAGCCTGCATGTGACTGGCAGCATCTCTTTATATTGTCAAATACCAAATCATTGAAAAACACCTAAATTCTTGACATAACCACAAAATGTTGAATTACATTCATTCACAGGGACTGCGTTTGTTTACTCTACAGATACTTGCAACCCTATACTGTTCTGTTAACTTGTATGCCTTTACAAAATTGAAAATGAAACAGTTACCTCTAAATCAAATCACTTAGTTGTCTGCCTACGCTGCTTGTTACTTTACCTGATAATTCATTTATATATTCTATAGTTATGCTTTCTGAGCGATTTGCTATTCAAACTTTTCACTTTTGAAGGCTTTAGTTATCTTGTTAGGAGAGTTGTGAGAAATGCATTATTGTTTATTTTAAAGGACAGTAGACTCGAAGGCAGATGATGTTGCAAGATTCTAGTCCCTGTGTCTGGTCTTGGGCAAACTGGTTTGTACTTCAATGTCCTTACCTGTAATATAGATGAAGTAATACTTTAAATGACTCTTGGATATTTCTAATAAAGATAAATTATTTGAAAATTAAGTGTCTATAAACCCCTTGTCTAAACAGAAAACTTAGAATACCGTCTTATAAACATAACTAAGACTTCAAGTTAGTGAGAACCTTGTGTCCACTTTTACCTTCCTAGAATAGCTGGCTGGGTTCAGGAAAATAACAATAACAAACTTTGTTTCTACTTTCTTCATCACTGCCAGGAAACCAAACTAGAGTGTGAACCTGGGCCAGTCACTTAATCTCACTAAGCCTGAGTTTCTTCATCTGTAAATTGAGCATAGTAGTTTACACCTCAGCCAGGTGTGGTGGCTCTCACCTGTAATCCCAGCACTTTGGGAGGCCGAGGCAAGCAAATCATGAGGTTAAGAGATCAACTGCATCCTGGCCAACATGGGGAAACCCCATCTCTACTAAAAATACAAAAATTAGCTGGGCATGGTGGCACGCGCCTGTGGTCCCAGACACTCAGGAGGCTGAGGCAGGAGAATTACTTGAACCCGGGAGGCAGAGGTTGCAGTGAGCTGAGATCATGCCACTGCACTCCAGCCTGGTGACACAGCGAGACTCTGTCTCAAAAAAACAAAAAACAAAACAAAACAAAACAAAAGTTTACATCTTGCAGATATATTATGGGAAGTAAAGAAGATGATATAAAAACCTGGCATATGATAGTTACTTAAAATACTGTTTTTCTACCTGCCCTTATTTATTTTCCTTCTTTTGCTCCATCCTTTCTAGGTATGTTTCCACAAGGTTTTCATACAAGTTGTCACACATATCTGATTTTACTAACAAAGGTATTTGCTAGGTCTGAGATCTCGAAGTAAATACAACCAAATTAAAATACCTGCCAAGCAGTTATGTATACGGCATGATATGGGAATCTGAGTTAAAGACTTTGAACTCTCAATATCTATGTGTAGGTCAAAATCAAGGCCTTTTATAAAAGGAGCCCCAAGTGGTCTTAATCTGCTCCATTCCAAAAGTTGTACTTCAAAATATGTTCATGACCCAGGGCTAGCCTTAACTTTAAGCTGCCATAACTTATTTAAAGAAAGTTCATAGAAAAGTTCAGGGAAAGGGTGACAACATTTTGACTGGCACAATAGATGGGATGTTTGTAATTTTAATCAAATGTAAATTGAAGACATACTTCAAATGATATGTCAGACTAGTGTTACTGAGTTAAAATCTAATGACAGCCACTGTCATTATTAGTTAAATATAGCCATCATGCCTATAGCAATAAATGATGACACTTAAGAACATGCAGAAACAAAGAGCGCAAGTATTTAGAGAAAAGGGAGTGACTAGAAACTCAGTTGAATGCAGGAATGTGACCTGGATTTAATCTATTTACCAAACATAGAAGCAATTGTATTTTGGGCAGATGATATAATTGAATATAGCAGTATGTTTTCTTACTGTCAGAGCATTTGTATTTTATAAACTCATCTTGCACTCATGAAATGATGTGCTTATTCATATTTAATGTCATTATCTATACCTATTTGACAGTCATAGCATTGTGTTTTCAAATTTATTGCCCAACTACAAGAGAATGAATTTTTAAAATTAGGATTTTTAATAAGCTTGTGGATTGGAAGTTGCAAGTTTGCTACTTTTTATTCTAGAATTAAAATAAGGCAGTATTCTTTTGGTACAAGCAAAATGGAAAATTATAATGTTGGAAGCATTCAAATTTATTTAATTTTGTGACAGACATTGGCTTTTTGAAGTAGACTGAGGAAATATAATTATATTGTAGTTAGACCTTTTAACAGAAAGGCAAGCTAAGAAGTGCTTTATCTTTTTCATGGTTTGTTTAAAAATAAACCATGAAAATAAAAAAGACATGGATTCTATGAACTAAAATATAATCTGTGGTTGGAACATAAGGTTCTCTGAGTGCTTTGGGAGAGTAAGTATATGAACAGTCAGGCAGACATGGCAGTCCCTGAGCAGCTGAGATACCACCCTTTTGGGCACTATTTTCCAAGGTTATGCTAAACCTTGGGTCTTCACTAGAGTCTGGTCACCACCTGCATCCTAACCCAGCAGAATCTTAACTTTCCAGAGAAAAGTACCTAAGGAGAGGAAGACTGGGACAGGTCTAGGTCTGATTGCTTTGGAAGCCACCATGTGTGGCTAGCAAATTTAGAGGGGATAAGGTGATAGGTGAGACAAGGGCCCTTTCTTTGGCAGTTGGTTGTGTAGGACAGAGACCTTGCTGAAAGAACTATTGACAAAGTAGTGATTCAAGAACAGTTCAAAGGGAAAAAGGTAGAGATTCAAGAACATTCCAAAGGAGAAAAGGTTGAGACTCAAGAACAATCCAAAGGGGAACTCGGATGTTACTGCTGTTGAGATTTGTGAACTCTGAATATCTGAGACAGGTCTGAGTCAATTTAGGAAGCTTATTTTGCCAAAGTTAAGGATACATGTCCATGACACAGCCTCAGGAGGTCCTGATGACAGTTGCCCAAGGTGGTCCGAGCACAGCTTGGTTTTCTACATTTGAGGGAGACATGAGACATCAATCAATATATGTAAGGTGAACATTGGTTTGGTCCAGAAAAGCGGGACAACTCAAAGCAAAGATGGGGCAACTCGAAGTGGGGAGGGGCCATTAACGTCAAAGGTACATAAGAGACAAATGATTGCATTCTTTCGAGTCTCTGATTAGCCTTTTAACCTGATTCTTATAAAGGTACTAGATAGTCTGAGTCCCAGGAGTTGAAAATTTTTGAAGTTTTGGAGATGAGAAAGTTAATGAAAGACAGAAATGTAGGAAGCATTAGGAAGCATTTGTTAATAATGGCTAGTATGAGGGCCGGGCATGGTGGCTCACGTCTGTAATCCCAGCACTTTGGGAGACCGATGCTGGCAGATCACAAGGTCAGGAGTTTGAGACCAGCCTGGCCAATATGGTGAAACGCTGTCTCTACTAAAAATATGAAAAATTAGCTGGGCGCGGTGGTGCATGCCTGTTGTTCCAGTTACTCAGGAGGCTGAGGCAAGAGACTCGCTTGAACCTGGGAGATGTAGGTTGCAGTGAGTCGAGATCATGCCACTGCACTCCAGCCTGGGTGACATAACGAGACTCCATCTCAAAAAAATAATAAAAATAAAAATAAATTAAAAAATAATAATGGCTAGTATGTTTTCCTAGAAATTCAAAGTACATTTAGATGGCATTAGGGTTCTTGTTTGAATTGCTTGGTTCCCTGCCCCACATGCCCTATAGTCTCCTCACTATTTTGTTGCTACTCACTCCACTCACCCCCAGCCTTTGAGAATAGCCTCTTCCTCACCACGGTTGAAGCCTTGTCAAGTCTTTGCTGGCCACCTTCAGTTTCTCTGTGTTGTCATGGAAGAGTCAGATTCTGTTTTTCTTCTTGCCTCTGGATGTAATAATGCTTACATTACCCTGGCTGTCAGCCCTCGAACCACATTTCTTGATATGAAAACACATGTCCTCAGAGTGGTGATGTACAGAAGAATCACTTCCTGTTGCTAAATAGGAGGGTTCCCCAGTTGATATGGTCTGGATCTGTGTCCCCACGGAAATCTCATATTGAATTGTAATCTGAAATGTAATCCCCTAATGTTGGGGAAGATACCTCATGGGAGGTAATTAGATCATGGGAGTGGTCCCCCCCCCATGCTGTTCTCATAATAGTGAGTGAGTTCTTACTAGATCTGGTGGCTTTATAAGGGGCTTTTTGCCTCTTTGCTCTGCACTTCTCCTTCCTGCCATACTGTGAAGAGGGATGTGTTTGCTTCTCCTTCCACCATGATTCTAAGTTTCCTGAGGCCCCCCTACCCATGCTGAACTGTGAGTCAATTAAACCTCTTTTTAAATAAATTACCCAGTCTTGGGTATATCTTTATTAGCAGTGTGAAAATGCACTAATACAGTAAATTGGTACCAGGTAGTGGAGCGCTGCTGTAAACATCCCCATAAATGAAGCAACTTTGGAACTAGGTAATAGGCAGAGGTTGGGACAGTTTGGAGGGCTTAGAAGAAGACAGAAAGATGTGGGAAATTTCGGAATGTCCTAGAGACTTGTTGAATGGCTTTGACCAAAATGCTTTTGTTGGCTGGAGCAATAAGGGAAGATCTTAAACTGGATCCTGAAAGGACTTGAGTCTGAATAGGTGAAGTATGGGGTTAAAAGTGAACAGGGTTAATGAACAGATTTGCTTAGGTAAAATAGTGCTTCAAACTAGGGTAAGACAAGAACAGAAAGTTTCAATGGCATCAGATTGTCTGTAAACTCTTCTGTTAGACATAAGGTTAGGAAAAAGGACTTATGTCTTTTTTTCATATTCCTTGCACAGAATCTGGCACATGGGATATACTCAACAAGTATTTGTTGACTGCCTGACAGACCCCTGATGGGCTGACTGACTCGCTGGCTGGCTGACTGACTCACTTGGAGAAAACTTCAAAAACTAGTTCAAAGAGTTTTCTCTTTAGGTAATGATAAAATTGATGTCTTAGGAAAATTCAGCTGTGATTGGTGTATAGAATGTCCGATGTGATGGAGAAGAATCATATACAATTAGAAAGCTCTTGCAGAATTTAGGAGGCTTAGAGAGAAATGGACAAATGGGTCTGGTTGGAAATGGAAAAAAAATGATGCTTTTAAGAATTACTGTGAAGAAGGAATAACTGAGAGGTCTCCCTTCCTTTACCGTGTCTCAGGTCAGATTCCCTAGAAGCAGAACCTGAGATGAGGATTTTAGTGCAAGAGACTTTTTGAGGGAATACTCTCAGTTGAACCATGTAAGGGAGTGAGAGAAGGAGCCTAGAGCAGAGGAAGACGCACGGCTGAGACATGTGTCCACTGGAAATCTAGCCCCAGTCTGGAATGTGAAAGACACCAGAGAATTGCTCCCCTTTGAGGCAAGAGGACTGGCTATTGTATCCCAGAATCAGTCAATCATTGACTGTGGGCTGTCTTCCTAGGTAGGAGGGAGGAGATCACAACCTTGCAGGCATTTCCTGACTAGGTTTCTTTCAGTCAAAGGTAATTCTCAGAAGGGTGCAGCTGTGTGATGGTCACAGCCGGGACTCACAGCAACTGGAGTTTGGGTGCACTAGCCTGCTAAAAGGCACCTTGGTGGGGCACCAACAGTGTCTACTACACTATGCACTATAGTCGACCCTCTGTATCCACAGGTTCTGCTTCTGTGGGTTCAACCAAATGTGGATCAAAAATACTCAGAAAAAAAGAGTTATAAAAATAACAATAGAACAATAAAAAATAATACAAACAAAAATACAGTATAACAACTATTTACTTAGCATTCACATTGTATTAGGTATTATAAATAATCTAGAGATGATTTAAAGTACACAGGGGCATGTGTGTAGGTTATATACAAATACACCTACATTTTATATAAAGGACTTGAGCATCTACAGATTTTGTTATCCTAGGGGTCTTGATAGCAAGCCTCCATGGATACCCAGGGACAACTGTACTTTCTTCACATAGCACCCTGCTGAGAATCTTCCAACAGCTTCCTGTCACATCCAGAATAAATCCAAATCCTTTATCTTGACCTGAACAATGTGGCCCCTTTGTGCCTCTTGGGCTTTAACCACGTACACTTTTTCTGTTTTTTCTCTCCTTTCCTTCCTTCCTTCCTTCCTTCCTTCCTTCCTTCCTTCCTTCCTTCCTTCCTTCCTCTTGCTCTTTCTCTCCCTCCCTCTCTCCCTCTCATCCTTCCTTCCTTTTCTTTCTTTCTTTCTTTCTTTCTTTCTTTCTTTCTTTCTTTCTTTCTTTCTTTCTTTCTTTCTTTCTTTCTTTCTTCCTTCCTTCCTTCCTTCCTTCCTTCCTCTTTCTTTCTTTCTCTTGCTTTCTTTCTCTCCCTCCCTCTCTCCCTCTTTCTTTCTTTCTTTCTTTCTTTCTTTCTTTCTTTCTTTCTTTCTCTTTCTTTCTTTCTCTTTCTTTCTTTCTCTTGCTCTCTTGCTTTCTTTCTCTCCCTCCCTCTCTCCCTCTTTCTCTTTCTTTCTTTCTTTCTTTCTCTCCCTCTCTCTCTCCCTCCTTCCCTCCCTCCCTCTTTCCTTCCTTCCTTCCTTCCTTCCTTCCTTCCTTCCTTCCTTTCTTTCTTTCTTTCTTTCTTTCTTTCTTTCTTTCTTTCTTTCTTTCTTTCTTTCTTTCTCTTTCTTTC